>NC_083730.1:16722348-17025378 GCF_028564815.1 Eubalaena glacialis
AGGACTGCCTTCTATTCTTCGTTTGAGTTCGGATTAAGAGCAAAAGCCCAGGAATCAGCTGGCCCTTGTTCAAACCCTTCTCTGTTACTAGCTGTGTGACGTTGGGCAAGTTACTTCACCTCTCTGAGTCTCACTTTCCTCAATTATATTATGGAAATTATAGCAGTGACTTTGGGTTGGGTTTTCAGTCAAATAATCCATCTTAAAAGGATTAGCACATCTTCAGGTACACAGCAGGCCCTCCAGCGTTGTTAATGCCTTGATAGGCTCACTTCCACATCTGATAAAAATATCACCCCCCCCTCCCCTCTGGAAAACATCCCCCATCTTGCTTAACCAAACTCTTTCTCCTGTTCACAGCAGCAAGTGAAAGTTCCCTCTCTGTTGTAGTGGACTGGAGCAGACCCCATGAGATATCTGATCATGAGATATGTGTTAGACTTATTTTTATTAGTGGATGAAAGGAAATCGTGTTTAGTGGATGAAATGGAAACTCCCCCCACCCCATCTAAGGTACAAGAGCAGTTACCTGCCCGTCCACAGGTCAGAGAATTAGCCGCTTGTTCTTTTGCATATGCAGAGGGACCATTTTTATCTTTTAAGGAGATATGGCATAAAAGTAATGTAAGCTGGCTGACCAGAGAAACACTAGAAATTGCATTCTTTCAGAGCTAGTCTGCATCTGAATTCGAGAGGAGTAGAGTAACTAAGAGCAGATGAAATGGGTGTTACTGAATTCATAAACAGCCAGCACATCTCTGCCCACACAGCCGGGTGTCAGGCAGACTCTGCCTGGATTATATGGAGCAAATGTGTCTGTCTCTAATTGTTGAGTCAGGAAATACTAAGTACTTTTATTGGCACATGTATTAAATAAATAGACTTGGATTTTTGGTAAACTACATTAAAGAACTTTTTTTTTTTCCAATACTCCTTTCTTTTTTTTTTTAAATTTATTTATTTTTGGCTGTGTTGGGTCCTCGTTGCTGTTCGTGGGCTTTCTCTAGTTGCGGCGAACGGGGGCTACTGTTCACTGAGGTGTGAAGGCTTCTCACTGGGGTGGCTTCTCTTGTTGCAGAGCATGGGCTCTAGGCGCGGGGGCTTCAGTAGTTGTGGCACACGGGCTCAGTAGTTGTGGCTCGCGAGCTCTAGAGCACAGGCTCAGTAGTTTTGGCGCATGGGCTTAGTTGCTCTGTGGCATGTGGGATCTTCCTGGACCAGGGCTCAAACCCGTGTCCCCTGCCTTGGCAGGCGGATTCTTAACCACTGCGCCACCAGGGAAGCCCTAAAGAACTTTTTTTAAAAATTTACTTTATTGAAGTATAGTTGATTTACAATGTGTTAATTTCTGCTGTACAGCAAAGTGATTCAGTTATACATATATATACATTCTTTTTCATGTTCTTTTCCATTACGGTTTATCACAGGATATTGAATATAGTTCTCTGTGCTGTGCTGTACTGTAGAATCATGTTGTTTATCCATTCTCTATATAATAGTTTGCATCTGCTAATCCCAAACTCCCAATCGATCCCTCCCTCACCGCTCCTCCCCCTTGGCGAGTATAAGTCTGTTAAAGAACTTTTTAAGATACCAACTTTAATTTTCTTATATGCCTGCCATTACCGAGGGATTTTTTTTCTTTTTTATGAATTCATAGACGCTTTTTTTTAAATACCAAAGAATAGAATTTTCCTGTCATATGCTTTCAGAGTTATCATTTGTTTTGTAATGTCAAAATCAACAACTGAAACATGAATATAAGACACAAAGTGATAAAGTTACTCTGGAAGCAAATTTAAATGACATTTAAATTTGTTTAGGGGGAAAATGAATGTCTACATAGAAAAAAATCCTGCAAGTATACACACCAAAATGTTAACAGTCATCTTTCCACTACTTTGGGTGGTGCAGTTGTGAGTGATTTATTTTCTTTGGTTTCTTTCTTTTTTTTTTTTTTGAATTTTATTTTATTTTTTTATACAGCAGGTTCTTATTAGTTATCCATTTTATTTCTTTTCCTTTAGCTTTCATTAATATCTCTGAGTTTCCAAATTGAAAATTCCTCCTTTTTAAGGACTTTCTGGGAGCAATTCTAGATTCACAGCAATACTGAGCAAAGATACAGAGATTTCCCATATATTCCCTGCCCTCACACATGTATAGCCTCCCCCATTATCAACATCCCACCAGAGTGGGACATTTGTTCATTGATGAACCTACATTGACACGTCATCATCACCCCGAAGTCCGTAGTTTATATTACAATTCACTCTTGGTATTGTGCATTCTACAGTTTTGGACAAATTCATAATGACATGTATCCACCAGTATAGTATCATACGGAGTGGTTTCCTGCTCGAAAAAATCCTCTGTGTTCCACCTATTCATCCTTCCTCCCCAGCAACCCCTAGCAACAACTGGTCTTTTTACTGTCTCCATTGTTTTGCCTTTTCTAGAATGTTGTATAGATGGAGTCATACAATATGCAGCCTTTTCAAATAGGCTTCTTTCACTTAGTAATACACATTTAAGATTTCTCCATGTCATTTCCTAAGTTGATAGTTCATTTCTTTTTAGCGCTGAATAATATTCCATTGTCTGGACATACCAGTTTATCCATTCACCTACTGAAGGACATCTTGGTTCCTTCCAAGTTTTGGCAATTATGAATAAATCTGCTATAAACATTCATGTGCATGTTTTGTGTGGACATAGGTTTTCAGCTCTTTTCGGTAAATACCAGGGAGCGTGATTGCTGGATCTTATGGTAAGAGTATGTTTAGTTTTATAAGAAGCAGCCAAACTGTCTTCCAAAGTGGCTGTACCATTTTGGATAATAGTCCTTTATCAGATGTGTCTTTGGTAAATATTTTCTCCCAGTGGGTTGTCTCCTCATTCTTTCCAATGTCTTTTACAGAGCAGAAATTTTTAATTTTATAGTCCAGCTTATCAATTTTTTTTTCATGGATCATGGCTTTGGTGTTGTATGTAAAAAGTTATCGCCAAAAAAAAAAAAGTTATTGCCAAACCCAAGATCATTTAGATTTTCTTCTATGTTATTTTCTAGGATTTTCATAGTTTTGTATTTTACATTTAGGTTTGTGATCCTTTTTTTTTTTTTTAATTTTTATTTATTTATTTATTTATTTTTGGCTGTGTTGGGTCTTCGTTTCTGTGCGAGGGCTTTCTCCAGTTGCGGCAAGTGGGGGCCACTCTTCATCGCGGTGCGCGGGCCTCTCACTATCGCAGCCTCTCTTGTTGCGGAGCACAGGCTCCAGACGTGCAGGCTCAGTAACTGTGGCTCACGGGCCTAGTTGCTCCGTGGCATGTGGGATCTTCCCAGACCAGGGCTCAAACCCATGTCCCCTGCATTGGCAGGCAGATTCTCAACCACTGCGCCACCAGGGAAGCCCCTGAAAGCGTGGAGTTTTAACCACTGGACTGCCAGGGAAGTCCCAGTGTTGTATTTTTAAATTTCAAATTCCACTTGTTCATATTGGAAAAATGATTTATTGGAAAATGATTTATTTTTGTGTATTGAATAGGAAATTATTTCTTTTGTATATTAACAAACGATTTATTTTTGTATATTAACCTTGTATCCTGTAACCCGGCTATAATCACTTACTAGTTCCAGTATTTTTTTTATAATTAGAAAATAATTCACTTTTAACAGTTCTTTGAGATTGGTCTTCTGAGATGGAGACAGTCAGCTTCACATTCTCCCTACATTTCTATTAATTAAGGTAAAGGGAGCCCTCACATTTATGTGATTGCCAAGAAGTTTCAAGCAGAGCTGGTTCTAGGACCCTGCGGGTGGATGGGAGGTGACGATGGAAAAGAACGAAGAGTGTGAAGCAGTAGAGGGAGGGCAAGGCAGGGGGGACAGCTGTATCATAGGACCATACAAGGCTGCTCTAGCAAAGAGACTCAACAATAGAGTGTTTTAAAGAACAAAGTTTCTCTCACTCTCATGAGATGGGTTGCAGGAAGGCTCCCTTCTGTATCTTTTATGGCACTGGCATTGTATGGCTGGTCAAGGATGGGTCTCTGCCATGTCCAAGGTCTGGGCTGCAGGAAGAAGGAAGAGCACACAGGAAGCGGGCACAGCAGCTGTCACATGTCTCAGCTGGTGGCGCACACCACTTCCGCTCATCTTCTATTGGTGGGAGCTTGGTCACGTGACGATACCTGCAAGGAAGGCTGGGAAATGGCATCCAGCTGGGCAACCATATGCCTCACTATTAAGTATCTGCTCTTATGTGTCTGCTCTTATGAACGAAAACGAACATGAGTGTTGGTGGATAGATAACCATCTCTATCACAAAGAGGGAAAAGGTGAGAAGATCGAGGCAGGAATTAGAGAGTGAAAGAGAAATGAGAATGGAGAAGAAGAGAAAATTACAAGTGGAAGAGAAAACTCCGTTTGCTGAGGGAAAGCCCTGGGGTTAGATTTCTACCAGTCCCTGCCGTATCGTAGCCCAGCTCTGGTTGTTATTCTGGGGCTTGGGGTGCAGGAAGGTCTGGGACAATAGTGGGGAAGGAGGGCCCGTTTTATTGCTCTGGCCGTACTAGCCTGAGGGCAGGTTCATCTTATAGCTTCTAAGTTTGTGCTTCAGACTTTTAAAATTGTTTTCCTTTGGTTCTCTCTCATTCGACCGCTTTGGTCGAACAATTTCACCAGACAACTTAAACAGAAACAGTAACTGGGCAGAGATGATGGAAAGGGTGGGGTGAGGTGAGGGCCTACCACCAGCTTGAAAAAATCGAGTGCGCTTCCTTCCCTTCACGTGGTGGTTTAACTTTTCCAAAAGGTTCTTACAGATGTTGTTTCATTTCCTTCTTATAACATAACTAACTGCCAGGTAGGAAGAGCCACTGTCAGTAATAAGTCATGTGGAGGGCACAGCCTCTGGGGGCATATGCCTGATAGGAATCCCAGCTCTGCCATTTACTAGCTGTGTGATCTTGGGGAACTCACTCAACTCCTCTGAACTTTATTTCCCTCAATATAAAATGGGGGTATTAATAGCATCTACTTCAAATGTTGTTTAGTACTTATTTCAAAGGGTTGTTATGAGGATTTGAAGAGGTAATCCTGTCTGGTACATGGTAAGCGCTTTACAGATGGGGAAACTGAGGCTAACTCAGGTGGCTTGCTTCACGGTTCAAAACCAGGCCTTCCAACTTCCAATTCTACTAATCCTCAAGGCAGAGATTTTGCGGGGCTTAAACAAGACAGGGAAGTGGCTCGCTGGATGAAATGAAAATTAAGATTACAAAACAGCACAGTCTCTCTCACAAAGATGGAAAAGGTGACAAGATCAGTGAGAAGAATGAGGCAGGAATTAGAGAGTGAGAGAGAAATGAGAATGGAGAAAAAGAGAAAATTGTAAGTGGAAGAAAAAACTCCATTTGCTGGATCCAAGAGAGAAATTCAAGGAGTAGGGATAGCTGTCAAACAGAAAAGAGCCAGAGAGTAATGAGAGGAGAGAAAAGGAATAATGATGAACAGAAGGGGCACAGTGGCTGTCCGGGGTAGGAACACCCCAAAGTGATCAATTTCCAGAAAAAGAAACTGAGGCACAAGGCAGCCACACGCCCCTCTGGCAGCAAGAGCTGCAAAGACCTGGAAGGTATCACTTCACGCTGGTGAACGTTCTCATTCCAGGTGCGGGGAGCTGCTGATCGGCCACCTGCATCAGCTTCAGCCTCCTGGGCTCCTGGTGATATTTTCGGGAAGCACTTCGGAATCTTCCCCCTGACTGTCCACAGCGGCAGTCGGCCAGGCCCCGCCAGTGGAGGGAGGAAAGCACAAACCACATATCACAGCATGTTCTCCTCTCTTTTGTTTTATTTCAATCCCTATAGGAACAGGAGGCAGATAACCTTTCAATAATCTGAAATCCCAATAAAAAGAAACTCACTCTGAAAAGTACACAGTGTTTGGGAAGGCTTTGGTATTTAGTAGACTTTAAAGATTTTCATCAGTTCTCCAATTTCTCTGTGTGCTTTGGAGGCCATGAGAGGAGTAATATTAGCTGAATAAAAGGTCACTAACCCAGGAGTTGTTTTTAGCCAAATAAATTTGCCATAGCAGGGTGGAAAGCTCTGGATAGATATTCAGCTGCTGACAATGTTCTAGAGCAGGTGCAACTTATCGTTTCCCACACACCCAAGCAGGGAGCTCTCTTCCTCTACACTTGCTTGAAAATATTTCTCTTCTCTGTTTTTACTCTTTTTTTATATTCTCACTTTTGTTTTCTCTGTCATTTACTTCCAGCTTCATCTGGCTTTGCAACCATGAACAAACCACTTAAATATTGCTTTGCTAGTTCTTAAACTTGAGTGTGCATCAGAATTATCCCGAAGGGCTGTGGAAACACTGATTGCTGGGCTCCATCCCCAGAGTTTCTGATGCAGGTGGTCTGGGGTGAAAACTGAGAATTTGCATTTCGAGCATGTTGCCGGGTGATGCTGCTGCTACAGGGACCAGGCTAGAAAGAAGTACTTGCTTAGACAAAGCTCTGCCTTAGCCAGTGTCACTCTGTACTTTTGTCTCATTGTGATACCAAGGACAGCTTCATCGTCAATGTTGCAGGACTCCGTTCAAGATCCAAAGATGTACCAATGAAGCTTTTAAGGGGGACTGTGGAAATCAGGCTGAGGGCTGGGCAACACCAGAGGGCCCCAAGTCTTGAGCATCTGGTCCCAAGTGGTCCTAGAGGCACTTGAACGTTTCCTCACTCCTCAAGTGGGTGTGGGTTCCATGTTTCCTTGGGTACGTGATATCTCTGAGCTGACCCCCATGGTCGGCTTTGATCAGAGGTCCTGGAACACCCAGAGCAGCCTGGAGCTGAGCAGTTCCCCAAGCCATCCTCTCACCAGGAGCACCAGCGCCCTCCACGACGTCTCCATCACCAAGGATGGAGGTCCAGCATCATCCCTCAGCTCGGGTGGGGGTGGAAGTGGGGCGGGCACATCCGGGCATTTGTCTGATGCAATGGGTATTAAAAGATGAAGGGACTTTGAGGTCAAGTCAGACAGGCAGCCCTCATATTAACGATTGAAAAAAAAAAAAAAGAAACATTAGTTTCATATCAACTTCCTCAGGAAGAAAGCAGTGGAAATCACTGAAAAGACATAAGCTGTTTTCAGTTGAAAAATATCGGACATATTAGGTTAGAAATCATAGGTATATTTCCAAAAGGATTAAGTAGAAACCTTATTTTGGTCCTCATGACAATCAAAATTTCCTCGTAGGCTGGAAACCATGAATCCTCTGATGCTTCTGATTCACAGTTCAAGTCTGCAGTTTTTCTAGGAAGCTTCTGGTGAGTTTCAAAAGGCAATGGAGCCCTGCCCTGTTCTCTCAGGTGCTGCCCTCTCGTGGCCACCTGAACACCTGCAACTAAGGCTTTCTCTTGGATTCTGCACGTCTATTTCTTCAAATCAAAGCAAGCAGAGCCCAGGAATTGACTTCTCCCACCAAAGGGAGGAAAGATGATGAAAGTCTGCCATGACACAGACCCACAGGTCTGAAACTGTTGTTATGCTTGTTTCATAATGTTTTGCGAGCAGAGGAGGTAAGAGAAATCATCGAGGCAGGTAATAGTGATTTTTCTAGTCTATGTTAAGAGAAAATTTGGAAGGTAAGAAAGAAAACATGTTTACGTATATGAATATATATGTCTGTTATATAATATATATATGTTGTATGTATATGAGTATATGCAGGTATCTTACCATGTCCTTCATTTTTGCAAATTATAAATTCCTGCTCAGTAGCTGTTGTGTTGGGCTTTATCCCAGAGACCCTCTGTTAGGCAGGATATATTTATGACCAGAGTCATTTATTGCTTTAATTTGCATATTATTTAGAGCAGTGATTCTCAAAATATGATCTTGGTACCCGCCCACCACCCCACCACCCAGAGTCCCTAAGCACCTTCCAGGGGATCCACAAGGTCAAAACTATTTGCCTAATAATACTAAGAAATTATTTCCTTTTTTATCCTCCCATTCACTCCTGAGTATACGCTGGAGTTTTCCAGAATCTACACGATGTGTGATATTGCAATAGACTTGAAAGTAGTAGACGATAGAAGAAGCAGATATATCTTCCATTAAACTGGACATTACAGAGATTGCAAAACTGTGACACAATGTCATTCTTCTCACTAATTCTGGTTTTGAAAATATAGGTACTTTTTCATAAAAATATGTTATGTTAGCATGTAATAAATTTATTGTTGTATTTAAATAAATTAATTCATATTAAATTTTTTCAGTTTTAGTTTCTAATACAGTAATATCAATAGGTATAACCCTCATAATAAACAAAGGCTCTATGGAACCCCAGATAATTTTGAAGGTGTTAGGAGGTCATGAGATCAAAAGTTTAAGAACCACTGACGTGGAGGAGCCGTGGGACTGTGGGATTATTCCCGAATCTCAGTTTACACACGTGTCCTGGGCACTGATTTAATATTGGAGGAGAGATTTGGAAGGCAGAAGTGAGATAAACACAAAAATTCTGCTGCTTCTATAGTATCTGCTGGAAAACCTCTTGGACCTGCGTGGTTCTCTGTGGCAGCTTCCTTGCCATGGCTGTTCATAGGTGGTTCCCAGGACCAGATAACTAAGAAGAAGAGGTTGATTCTGAAACAAGGCAGAAGACTGATGTGGTATTATAGCCCCAGTCAGGGGTAGCCCTGCAGGACAAAGAAATCCTTGCAATGAGCAGAACTTCAACTTCCTTCAAGGAGAGATGGTCAGAGATATGGTTCTTCACTAATTCCTGGGCAGCAACTAACCATTTGGCTGGATGATTGGAAGCTTGGAAGGAACAAGACTAGAGGAAGTATTGACACCGTCTGGCGGAAAGTTACATGTAAAATCCTCTCAGAATGAGCCCCAAGTGTGACAATGATTGTATCCCATGGGACTGTCACCAAAGAGCACCACTGCATATGAGGTCCTTAATAATCAGGTGAGCAAGATGTCTGGTACACTGGATGTCAGCCAGTCGCTCCCTATGCAGCCAACAGGTCACCTTGTTGATGAGCTTTTTCATGAACAAGCACTGAGTTTCTGGAGAAAGAGGTGGAAGCAAGGGAGGCCTGGAGATTTTGCAGCTCTCGTTGCTCTGGTAACAGCACCGTCGGGGGAGGTACCCAACGGCGGAAGCCTCCTGATGCTAGCACCTTCCTTCTCCTCATCCCTCTCCATGGGTTGGGAGCTGATTTAATATCCTATACTCCTAGGACCATATCCTGCCCCTTAGTGTCAATATCAGTGTTTCTTAAAGTGTGGTCATCAGAATCACCTGCTTTATGCTTGCAAACAAGCCGGAATCAGGAACCTGATTTTTATCAAAATCCCCAGGTAATTCTTACCTTCACTAAACTTTGTGACAATGTAGCCTTGAACAAAGGAAAGTATTTGAGGTCTCTCTCTCTCTCTCTCCCTCAACTATATTCTGCCCTCTTAGTTCAGTTTTCCAGTCTTAGGACTTCCTCTTCCCTAGTAACTGGCCCCAGGAATAATCTCTTCTTAGGGGCAGAAGCCCCCCAGCAGCAAGGTGGAGACGTACACTTCAGGAGAACCATCTGCCAGGTTAGCGTAGCCTCGACGTTCCCGTGAGAAATATTCCCATCCAAGAACAGAGTGGGTTGAGCCCTAAAGCACCCTCTTTGCCATCCCAGGAATCAGCATCATGACACAGAAGTCAGGCAGCTGGGGAAAAAATGCTGGAGATCTCTGCTAACCAGTCACTCCTCTCTGAGACGGGGCTGAGATTCAGGCCATCCTCAAAGGAGACACAACTCCTAGATTCCCAGCTGGGACGGCACAGTCTGGGGAGAGAGGAGCTCTCCTTGCAAATCCATTGCGAAGTGCAGAAAGCGTTCTCCTGTTGCCTCCAGTGTATAGCTTTCTGCAGCCACTGAGGGAGACACTGCTGCTCGCCTTCCCCTCGCGTCCCTCTGTCACCAGCGCCCCACCTACTCCTTGATGAAGTCCTGATGATACTTGCTTAAACCTAGACACTCTCAGCCTTGTTATCCTCTTCAGCAGGGTCATTGCAACCTGCCTCATTTCTCTGTACCGAATAGTAACTGACAAATCAAATTTCTGGAGCTGGGAATGGTTACTCCCCCAACCAAATGTCTACAGGTCAGACCACACTGGAACACAATATTTTGGATCCTTAACATCTGATGATTGGCTAAATAGTGTTTTTCTAACACTCCCAACAGCAGGCACTGAAGGGTAGAATATCCAGACAGTTAACAGGCTCCTGACCCTTATAAGACAGACCCTTATAAAATCCCTCCTAGGATTTTTATTTATTTGTTTGTTTATTTATTCATTCATTCATTTTTTATTTATTTATTTTTGGCTGCGTTGGGTCTCCGTTGCTGCACGTGGGCTTTCTCTAGTTGCGGTGAGCGGGGGCTACTCTTCGTTGCGGTGCGCGGGCTTCTCACTGCGGTGGCTTCTCTTGTTGCGGAGCACGGGCTCTAGGCACGCGGGCTTCAGTAGTTGTGGCACGCGGGCTTCAGTAGTTGTGGCTCGCGGGCTCTAGAGCGCAGGCTCAGTAGTTGTGGCGCACGGGCTTAGTTGCTCCACGGCACGTGGGATCTTCCTGGACCAGGGCTCGAACTCGTGTCCCCTGCATTGGCAGGCGGATTCTTAAACACTGCGCCACCAGGGAAGCCCCCTCCTAGGATTTTATTAAGTGAGATCATGGGGTATGATCGCCCTTCCAGTGCAGATCTAGTTAGAATAAAAGACACTCCTTCACTGGACTTGGTTGATTGCTCATGTCGGACACCGATTTGCTGTGTGTCCTGAAGCACATTTGCCTCAGGTCCAGTCTCTGTAAAATAAGACATTTCCTAAGATGGGGCTCCTCCATGTCTGAGAAGTCTTTCCAAGGCCATGAGCCTCATTTGATGCCAGAGGAAGAATTACCAGCTGTCTAGTCACAAGTGCATCCCATTCCCAGCGTGGATCTGGAAACCACAGGGTGCTAACCTCTTCAAGGGTCCTCTGCATTTTCTGGCCCAGAGCCGTGAAGACCCTGAGCATATGTGCAGAACCGGGAGGGAGCGAGGGGCCTCCTGGGGGGATGCGGGGAGACTGAGCAAAGCTATGGAGGAAGTAGCACATTCAGAGGAGCCCTGGCTTCCCAGGTCTGATGGCAAGACCCTCCCTTAAGCTTCCTTGGTCCTCATTCTCCTTCAAGTGTTGAGCAAACACAAAATTCCTCTCAAAATCCTCAAGGACTACAAACATGCTAAATCATTCCCACCTTCAAAGCCCATATCACACTGCAGCAGACAAACTTCTGGAGAGAATTTTTCATAAACCCCCTGAGAGGTTAACTCTACTCGTCTGAAAGCCACCAGAACACGGTGGCCACAAGTGTGGGCTCCGGACTCAAACTGCTCGGATTTATATCCGGTTCCCCCACCTGGCTGTGGCCTCGGGTATGTGACTTATCTCCGTGCCGCAGTGTCTCCATGTGCAAATGAGGATGAGAGGGGTGCTTATTTCAGAGTCTGTGTTGGGATTAAACCAGGCTTGGTTTCTGTCAAGTGCTTAGAACAGTACTTGGCATGTCATGAGCCCTCACCAAATATTGCTTATTATTGTTTTGCAAATCCCAGTTTAAGGCTAGTTTCCCAGAAATTCTATCTCCAGCCTCCCACTTAGGATCAGGCTTTCAGAGTTCTCAGGTCACTGTAATTAGGTACTTGGGGCGTGGTTTATGATCACCCTCACCCCAGGACACTAAGAGCGAGGAGAGCAGAAATTGCGCCCTTGCAAATCCCATGTGCTTGTCAATGGTGTATTCTCAGTACTTCGCACAGTGCCTGGCACAGAGCAGGGGCCAATAAACACTTGATGAACGTACAGAGGAGGGGGTGAATGAATGCCCACCTGTGTCCGTGAACGAATGGAGGCTGCTGCAGGGAGCCGGCGTCCCCAAATCCCTTCATGAACTCACAATGGCAGAGACCTGTGGCCAAAGGATGTCCAGGGGTTGAAAGGCTGAGGATGGCTCCCGAGGAAAACCTTTTAAGGACCCTCTTCAGGCACAAGAAAGCTCACTTTGAATCAAAGACTGTTCATGGGGGCTTCCCTGGTGGCGCAGTGGTTGAGAATCTGCCTGCCAATGCAGGGGACACGGGTTCGAGCTCTAGTCTGGGAAGATCCCACATGCCGCGGAGCAACTAAGCCCGTGAGCCACAACTACTGAAGCCCGCGCGTCTGGAGCCTGTGCTCCGCAACAAGAGAGGCCACGATAGTGAGAGGCCCGCGCACCGCGATGAAGAGTGGCCCCCGCTTGCCGCAATTAGAGAAAGCCCTCGCACAGAAACGAAGACCCAACACAGCCAAAAATAAATAAATGTAAATAAATAAATAAATAAATGAATTCCTTAAAAAAAAAAAAAAAAACTGTTCATGTCTTGGAGAAGTTGCTATTCACTCATGAATGTCATAAATCCAGACTCCATGATGTAGAACCAGTCCTACCACTTATTGAGTCCAGTGGTTCAAAACCACCATTAGTAGGATTTCCCTGGTGGTCTAGTGGTTAAGACTCCGCGCTTCCACTGCAGGGGCTGCGGGCTCGATCCCTGGTCGGGGAGCTAAGATCCCGCATGCCACACGGCGAGGCAAAAAAGCAAAACAAAACAAAACAAACCACCATTACTCATTAGAAAGCTTCGGGAAGTTTTGAGGAAAGTCCTGATTACTGAGTCCCACCCAAGCTGTCAATCTCCAGGAATTTATCCTGTATTTTTTAAAAGCACCTCAGGTGACTCTGCTGCAAGCAACCTACACAAACCAGCATCTGAGAATCATGAATCTTGTCAAATTCCATCATTTTTCAGAGAAACAGAGGCATGCTGACACCACATCAGGATGGAGAGCATGATTTTTTTAATGAACAACGAAGTGAACCGATAACTTGTTTGGGACCAGAAAATATGATACATGCTGTGCCTTTCCAGAAACAGCACATAATACATTTTAGGGCTCATTAGCATGGCAGTAAGGCCTGATTAAAGAGCTCTGGCAGCACCGCCTCCCCTCCTACTGTGATTAGAGCAAATATTAGGTTGTTTGGCAGATTCGGTCAAGTTCCCTCCTGTGTAGATTTAACGCACTTGGCTTGGGCATATTTACCAAGTTCAACACAGAATGACCCAGTGTTACTTGTCTAAGTGCTGACAGCCCCAGACACGACCTCAGTCCTCCCCACACAGGAGCTTTGAATGTGAGGGTCCTGGTTTGTGTGAACCCAGCAATCATCACTGTTGTTCTCTAACTCAGAGTTTCTCAACCTGGGCACTACGGACATTTTTTATTGGATATTTCTGCGATTGGGGTTGGGAGGTGGCTATCCTGTGCATTGTAGGATGTTTAACAGCATCCATGGCTTCTACCCACTAAAAAACAACACAAATGTCTGCAGACATTGCCACATCTTCCCTGGAGAGACAAAACGACCACCATCCCCTATCGAGAACTGCTCTAACCTTACAAATCCACCTTACAAAGAACTCGCAGCACGAGATCAGGAACTTACACGGAAGCTTTTCTCCCCCCATGGAAAAAATACAAAAGAACATTTCTATGGATTTCATGAACAAGATCCGAAAAGTGCAAGCCAAAAGGAAAGGATTGATAATTTTGCCTGCATTAAAAGGTAAAGCATTGATATCATATACGAAGTTTCCACAGCCTGGGAGAATGTATTTGCAGCACAATCGATAAAGGATTAGTCTTCAGAATACATAAAGGACATCTCAGAATCAATAATAAAAAGACAAACACCCAATAGCAGAATAGGAAAAGGATAGTCAGGCAGCCTGAGAAGGGGAAACTCTAAATGGCCAAAACACACATGGAAAATGCTCAAGCCCATTGGTAGACAGGGACATGCAAAGTGAAGTGATGAGATGCTACCTTAGACTCATCTGGGATTTAACAGTAACTTAACAGGTCAATAGTACCAAGTGTTGGGGAGGATCTCTGAGTCTTAGTATCTATCCCCAATCACCACTAGTGAAGGTGTAAATTTGGAAAATCACTTTAGGAAACTGTGTGTCATTATCAGGTAAGGTTGAGTATACATACACCCTATAACTCTGCAATGACTCTCCTGACTATATACCCTGGAAAATGAATGTATCTCCATGAGGAAACACATACAAGGAGTTGGTTACAAACATGTTTGCAATAACAAAAAACTGAAAACAAACCAAATATCTACCTACCAACTGGTGAATTGATAAACATTTAAGGCACACATGCACACAATAGAACAGCATTCGCATTCAAAGTGAATGGGCGAGCTAGGCGGACTATGTTTAAAGGGGGAAATAATGTTTCACAAGGATATTACGGTACGGATCAAATTACATAGTGTTTAAAAACAAAGTACTATATACCATTGATAGACACATGCATGTTATTAGTAAAAATATAAAAATGTGGGGACTTCCCTGCTGGTCCAGTGGTTAAGACTTCGCCTTCCAATGCAGGGGGTGTGTGTTCGATCCCTGGTTGGGGAGCTAAGATCCCACATGCCTCGTGACCAAAAAACCAAAACTTAAAACAGACACAGTATTGTAACAAAATTCAATAAAGACTTTAAAAAGGTTCCACATAAAAAAAAAAAAATCTAAAAAAAAAATGTGGATGAAACTTGGATGAGAAGGGAGAAGCAAATGGGATGCAGGGAGATCTATCATTGTGCTCACAATGTTTTATTTTTTAAACAAAAAGAAACACATCCAAAGGAAAAGTGGCAAAATGTTAACCTACGTTTATTAGGCATGATGGCTATGTGGGGTACCCATTGTTTCATTTTTTAGACTTGTTTGAATATTTGAAATATTTTATATTTTAAAAAAATAAACATTTAAAAATAAATACATCTGGAAAAAACAAAACTATAGAAATGAGAAGCGGATAGTTAGTTGCTAAGGGTTGGGGGTGAGAACAGAGGTTGACTATAAAAGAACTCCAGAAATTTTGAGGGGTGATGGAATTCTTCTATATCTTGCTTTTGGTGGTGATTACACAACTGTATGCATTTGTCAAAACTCACAGAAACATATACTTTTATGCTTGAATTTTACTCTATGCAAATTATATCTTAATTTTAAAAAAAGAAAAATGAAAAAATAGTACCTAATAGTGACAGGAACAACTCTAAATAACACTGTACTCTCACAAGATTAATAGAGGTGAAGACAGAAAGGACTGTCTCCTTGAAGCTCCACCCTCCTCCATACTCAGGGAAGACAACCGTTCCTAGAAATCTCCAGCGCACTTCTTCTTACATCTCATTGGTCAGAGCTGAGTCACATGACCACACTTGGACCAACCATCGGCAAAGGCACACGGGAAGATGAAATTGTATTATACTAAATATGAAACTTTCCCTCTGTCTGGGCACATTGATACTAGAACAACTTCAAAGTTTGTTTTGCAAGAGAGGAGGGGACACGAATGTGGGTAGGTTACCAAAAGTGGCTGCCTCTCAGCCTATATCAGCACAGCGTTGATTTAAATTCCGCTCGGGGTCAAGGGACTAAAGTTATAAAGGCTTCTCACCCCTTCAAATGCCCTGGGGCTTCTCAACTTTGAGCTTCCCTGGAAGGGGTCTGGTTGGGTCATTTAGGGGGAAGAGTCCTATAAAATTGAACATATCTGAAACCTAGTTGAGAAAGCCTGTCTATCTGTAAAAGAAGCCTCCTGAAAAAAACAAACAAAAAAACTCATCTAAAGGAAGAAAGGGTTGATTCCATCACTGTGTCAACTGACACTTCTTTAACACCAACTGTGTGCCAGTCATGGTGGTGAGGTAGAGATGTACTGGTGAACAGGACAAATGTAAAGAGGAAGTGATTGCCACACAGGTCGCCTCCATACCAGTGGCCATAGACTTAGGGCATCCAAGGGAGACAGACCTATATTAGAAAGAGGAAAATTGCATGAGCAGTTTCTATAAAAACACGATGAGCACCCAGCAGCCCTGCGTCAAAGCCTGAAAGAGAAAGCACAGATGGCTCAAGTCGGGGCACGGGGATTTATCTGCTTGTGGCATTTGTGGAGACCGTTTGTGCTCAGAATGGACACGGTGGCCCTGAGCACCAAGGCAACTCAGCCCACATCCTGCACAGACAAGTCACGGGAGGAGGCGGCACACTTTGGAGAGTGGCGTGGGGACATCAGCGGGTGTAGGAAGCTCTGGCCACCGCCAGCAGCTCTCAGCAGCAGCTCTGATGGCAGGGAGGGGAGGGTTGGTGAAGCTGAGGAGAGCCGGCTCATTAAAAAAGGAAATAGCAGAGCCCCGGTGTTCTCAAAACAAGCAAGATGTCCCTGGACTCTCCCAAAACCAGTCAGGAGGAATTTAAGGAGGGCTGAGTTCCTTTAGATCTGCTGGGGGTGATCCTGTACTGTTGATGTGACCTATTTTTATCCACAGGTAGGTATGTGGGGATGAAACACGGATTTCAGAATTTAGGAGGAATTAGAGGAGACACCCATCAATTGACACTCTACTCCAATCCTGCTGCCTCTATAAATTTGTTTGACTTTGTTATTATACACACTTCAAACATACACAAAAATAAAGAAGATAGTGTAATGAGGTCCCATGTACCCATCACCAGCTTCAAAAACTATCACTAAATGGCCAATCTTGTTTCATCTATCCCACTTCCTCCTGATATTATTTTGAGATAAATACTACATTTTATATCATTTTGTCCATAAATACTTCAGTAGGCATCTAACAGATAAGCACTCTAGAAACACGTAACCACAATACCACTATCACATTAAAAGATTACTAAGTCCTTAATATCATCAAATACCCAGGCAGGGCTTAAATTTCCAGTGGTCCCATAAATGTCATATGCTTTTTTACAGTTTGTTATAGAATCCAAATAAGGTCCACACATTCTATAAATCTTAAACTTCTAGGGAATTCTGGGTTGAAACAATAGCCAGAACAAAATTGGACTTCTTTATCCCTATTTTATGTTTTGTGAAATTGCAATCGTGGGGAGAGTATTTGTTTTCTTATTAAAAAAACGTTCAAAGGCTTTGTTGGTAATTGGAAAGCTGTTTCCAAGGGCCCCGGGTTTCCTGACTCATAACTAGAAGCACTTGGTAATTGGACTGCCGAGCAATGTTGGCAGGCGAGTCATTTCCCACTGGGGTCCATCGGGATTGCAGTAAATGTCTGTAAATGTCACCCACCCTCAAGTTCTCCTCTGAGGCTTAATTAAGTCAGAGGGTGCAGGTGCAGAATCGGCCACCAGGGGGCTCCCGAGGAACCCAATGAACTTCGCAGTCGCCCAAAAAGCCAACTTGGTGCGCGTTTTATTACAGACTGAACACACCCGGGTGGGACTTGGCTTCTCACTCAGGTCAGATTCTGCCAGCAGAGCAGATCAGACCTCGGGGACATGTGGCTCGTTCCCCAAGGCTGCCTGGAAAAGGACAAGATTAGCTGTCAACTGCCCTGTCAAAGGATGTGGGGTTTGCAGCCCTCCTCACCCCAGTGGTCTTCCTTGCAAATCCACTTGAAGGCAAAGAGAGTCTATACAAATGGGGAGCATTCTGTGCCAATACGCTCCTAGTAACCCCATGGTTGTTAATAAATCCTTTGATTATTAAGTACACAAAAGGCGTTATTATAAGTAATGTTAGACATATGTAAGTAGGGACGGTCAACATGAAATTACACACACACCCCCCCCAAAAAAAGAAGAAATTACACACCCAGGAAGGAACACAAGCCTGAGAACTGGGACATCCATGTTCTCCACTTGGCCTTACAAGTCTCTCCCATCTCTCTACCTCTTTGCTGGAAACCGAGGGGGTTGGGATAGAAGCCATTTACTAGGGTCTCTTCCTTCTCTGTTAGAGGTTGTGTTGAGGGACTGTGTTCATTTGCTAGGGCTCCTGTAACAGAGCACCACAAACTGGCTGGTTCAAAACAACAGAAATGTATCATCTCATTGTCCTGGAAGCTGGAAGTCCTAAATCAAGGTGTCGCCAGGGCCATGCTCTCTCTGAGGGCTCTAGGGGAGAATCCTTCCCTGCCTCTTCCAGCTTCTGTGTCTGCTGGCAATCCTTGGTATTCTTTGGCTTGCCAATGGCCATCTTCTCCCTGTGTCTTACATCATCTTCCCTCTATACATGTCTGTCTCTGTGCCCAGATTTCCCCTTTTAATAAGGACACCAGTCATATTGGATTAGGGCCACCCACTCCCCAACCCCCATGATCTCATTTTAACTTGATTACCTTATTTCCAAATAAGGTCACTTTCTAAGGTACCAGGGGTTTAGGACTTCATATCTTTTTCAGGGGACACAATTCAACTCATAACATAGACCATCTCGGGAATTCCCCGGCAGTCCAGTGGTTAGGTGCTTTCACTGCCGTGGCCTGAGTTCAATGCCTGGTCAGGGAACTAAGCCGTGCAGCGTGGCCAAAAAACAAAACAAAACAAAAACAAAAACAAAAAAACAAAAATAGACCACTTTGTAAAATGAACAATGTTTGAAAGACCTATAATGACAAACCCATGAATCGTGCACACTAGTGGGTTGTACCATCCAGGATAAAGTTACGAGTCTACAAAGGTATCATAATAACACAAAAACAATTAGAATGTACAAAATGACATACTGTGATTTTACCAAGAAAAGTGAGCATTAAAACCTGAAGTACATTAAATTCACTACATTTGATGTTCTCCTGTGATCACTGATGTAGAAAATACATACAGTATGAGACCCAAAAAATCCAGATTTTTTTGCTAAAAAGTTACATTGGAGGGCAATTATTGTGTTACTAAATAGATTAACAGAGAACTCTTTTATATAGTAAACACTCAGAACTCTTTTATATATTAAAGAACTTGTATACCTTAAACATTCACAAAAATCAGATTCACACCCCTTTTTGGGAACACAAGCATTCGTTACATAAACAAGGCCACACTTGCCTTTGCTCATCAGCACCCACAAAGGGCCATCCACTCTTTCGGGTTTTACCGGAAGCTCACGGCCCTGCAGGCACTGATCCCAGCAGGCACCGCTTCAGTTCCTGACATGGTTTCTCAATGAACAGCGTCAGGGCCAGCCCAGTGATGAAGGTCAGCAAACAGTGTCCAGAAAAAAGATAAAACTAGAGAGAAAGAGGGGCAGAGTGGACACAGTCTTACTACAAGATTCCTATTGCATTTGGAATAAGTGTACCATCCTGGCTATATGAAATAGATCTGTAAGACAAACAGCCCTAAACATTAAAAATAAAGAGAAGAAAAGAAAGATATTGTCCTGTGCTGAAGTCCTCCCTCCAATAAAACAAAGAACAATAGGCTTTGGACAAACAAACAAACAGAAAATAAGGTTCTAATGAAGCCAATAGTTTGCTCTGCTCCAGGGGAGAGCAAATTGTGTTGCTACAATGAGCTGAGAGCTGGGGCTGCCTCACCATGTTGATGTCGGTGTAGTGAATAAGCGTCTCCTGAAGCCCATTGTAGAGGATGATGAGGATGGGGTGCACCAAGTAGCAAGCGTAGCTCAAGCTGGCCAGGAAACTCCAGATATCCCAGGAAAGCAGCCGGTGCACCAGACCTGGAGGGAATAGGCACCGATTCATGGAGATTCGAGCCCCTCCCTGGACCTGGGAAGATGCTGTGTCATCACTGCTCCCTCTGGGTTCTGCCTCTAAGTCTGTGAACTTTCTACTAAGAAGGTCTTTTTTCATTATAATTTTTAAGAGAATGTACTGAAACAAACAAAAACAGAAAAAACCCAACTTCCCATTGCAGCAATATGAAAATAATAATAAGGGAGGCTAATACTGAGTTTACGGCCAGTTTAATCCTTAGTGGGTTTCAATCTCTGAGCACAAAACATTCCACATATAAAACTTGCAACCTCAGAATTGGAAATAAGGGTCTTTGCAGATGTAACTAAGGTAAGGAATGGGTGGTGAGATCATCCTAGATTAGGGTGGGCCCTAAATCCAAAGTGTCCTTGTAACAGACAGAAAAGGAGACACAGACACAGAGGAGAGACACAGGGAGATGGCCACGTGAAGATGGAGACAGAGATTGGAGTGATGCGCCCACAAGCCAAGGAATGCCGAGGACATAGGAGAGGATGGAAGAGATTCCCCCTCAGAGCTTCCAGAAGAACCTTGCCAACACCTTGATTTTGAATTTCTAGCCTCCAGAACTGTGAGAGAATCAATTTCTGTTGTTTCAAGCCACCAAAAAAAAAAAGAAAGAAAAGAAAACATCCAGAGTAATCTTTTAAAATCACAAACCAGATCACGTCCCATGGCATTTAGAATAAAATCCAGATTCTTCCCCATGGCCGTGAAGGCCCTGCACGCCCTGACCACTACCTTCTTCTCTGTCCTCATTCCCATCTCTCTCCTGCCTTGATCTTTGATCCCCATCTCACTGGTCTTCTTGCTGTTCCTCTCACCCACTAAACATATTCCAGACTGAAGAATGCTGCCTTAGCATTCCCTCTGCCTGGAGTGCTCTTGTACCACATATTTGCAAATGCACCCCTAATCCAGTTACCCTCCCAACCCTGATTTTTTTTTTCTTTCTTTTAATTTCTGGCCTCACTGCGCGGCTTGCAGGATCTTAGTTCCCTGACCAGGGATCGAACCCACATTCTCGGCAGTGTAAGCACGGAGTCCTAACCACTGGACCACCAGGGAATTCCTCTGATTTATTTTTATTCACCATATTTATCTGCATCTGAAATTATATTACAAATACATTTACTTAATATGGCTCTGGATTCATTTCCTATGGCTACTGTAACAAATTACAAAAACATGGTGGCTTAAAACAACAGAAATTTATTCTCTCAATATTCTGGGGACCAGAGGTCCAAAATCAGTATCAGTGGCCAAGATCAAGGTGTTGGCAGGGTCACATTCTCCTTAGAAGCTCTAGGGGAGAATCTATTTCTTGTCTCTTCCAGCTTCTGGTGGCTTTGGCATTCCTTGGCTTGTGGTCGTATCACTCCAATCAACATCAGCATTTTCATATCTCTCTCTGCCCCATCTTCATATCACCATCTCCTCCATGTGTGTGTCAAATCTCCCTCTGTCCCCCTCCTATAGGGATACATGTGATTGCATTTAGGGCCCACCCAAATAATCCAAAATAATCTTCCCTTCTCAAGATCCTTAACTTAATCACATTTGCAAGTTCCCAGGGATTAGGACCTGGTAACTTGGAGGCCATTATGCAGGCTACTAGAGTCTCCTGGTCTCTCACTTCCCCTTCCCCATTGCAATCTCCTACAAGAGGGGGATTTTTCTTGCCTATTGTGATATCCCCAGCATCTAGAGCAGTGCCCGGCATAGAGCAAGCATTTAATAAGTATCTTATATAATCAAGTAAATAAATAGAGATGGACTCATGGACAAAATGTGCATTTGCACCCAACTGAATCCCAAATGATAAGATGAACCAAGATATTTACTGTGGAACAAACAAAATAGCTGTAGAATTAAGTCAGTAAAAAACCCATGTCATACAGGTAAGCCAAACACAAAAGAATGTGCCCCAGCACAAACAATACCGTGTCATGAACTACAATTGCCTCCAGCCAATTAATCACATTAAATTAACATTAATTCAGATTTTATTGGTTTTATGGTTACTTTATAAATTTGTTTTGGCTTTATAAATATATGTGCTATAAACATAAAAATTTGCATCTAGGTTTATGTTTGCTAGTGTTTAGGTAAAATTAGGGTTAAAATAATTTAAGCCAATACTAAGGATCCAAAAGAATTCTTATTCCTTTAGAATGGGTCCGCCTATTATTAAAGTTTGAGGACCATTGGTGGAGGTGACAGGGCATCACTGAGAAGTTTGTTTGTTTGTTTTTAATATTTATTTATTTATTTATTTGGCTGCGCAGGGTCTTAGTTGCAGCATGTGGGATCTTTTTTAGCTGCGGCATGCAGGATCTTTAGTTGTGGCATGCGGGATCTAGTTCCCTGTCCAGGGATCGAAACCAGGCCCCCTGCATTGGGAGCACAGAGTCTTAACCACTGGACCACTAGGGAAGTCCCAGCACTGAGAAGTTTTAATCGAAGGAGTGACATGGTCAGAAGGTGACTCTTGCAACTCAACAAGACCAGCATGGTCTGCATTGGCCATGACTGAAGATGATGGAAAAGATGATCTGAACCATCAAGATCCCTCCTTGTCCTGACAGTCTCAACTGAATTCGTCTTCTTCCTCAAACGTGACCACATGACCCAGCAATTCCACTACTGGGTATATATCCAAAAAACCCCAAAAACACTAATTTGGAAAGATACATGCACCCCAATATTCATAGCAGCATTATTTACAATTGCCAATATATGGAAGCAACCTAAGTGCCCATCAACAGATGAATGGATAAAGAAGATGTGGTGTACACATAAAATGGAATACTACTCAGCCATAAAAAAGAATCAAATCTTGCCATTTGCAACAACGTGGATGGACTTGGAGGGTATTATGCTGAGTGAAATAATTCAGACAGAGAAAGACAAATACTGTATGATATCACCTATATGTGGAATCTAAAAAATACAACAAACTAGTGAATATAACAAAAAAGAAGCAGACTCAGATATACAGAACAAACTAGTGGTTACCAGTGGGGAGAAGGAAGGGGGGAGAGGCAAGATAGGGGTAGGGGATTAAGAGGTACAAACTATTACATATCAAATAAGCTACAGGGATATATTGTACAACACAGGGAATGTAGCCAATATTTTATAATAACTATAAATGGAGTATAACCTTTAAAAATTGTGGGGCTTCCCTGGTGGCGCAGTGGTTGAGCGTCTGCCTGCCAATGCAGGGGACACGGGTTCGAGCCCTGGTCTGGGAAGATCCCACATGCCGCGGAGCAGCTGGGCCCGTGAGCCACAGTTACTGAGCCTGCGCGTCTGGAGCCTGTGGTCCGCAACAAGTGAAGCCGCGGTGGTGAGAGGCCCGCGCACCGCGATGAAGAGTGGCCCCCGCTTGCCACAACTAGAGAAAGCCCTCACACAGAAACGAGGACCCAACACAGCCATAAATAAATAAATAAATAAAATTAAAAAAAAAAATTGTGAATCACTGTATTGTACACCTGTACCTTATATAACATTGTACATCAACTATACTTCAATAAAATAAATAAAATTATGAAGACGAAAAACATGTTCTTTTATAAGTATACTTTTCTAAAGGTCATCAGGTGGACACATTTTTTAAAAATTTATCTAACCCATCACCTCCTACATTCACCTACTGATCAATCTTGGTATCTTACAGACAGTGTTGGAGATACAAACCTAGAACGTCAGTCACACCTATAATTGTGGTTGGCTAATAACAATACACCTTTGAATGATAAATTGCTCAAGAATGAGCCAGAGGGCTTATTCATCATTTGGATTAAAAGAGGTATGTATTATACACACTCAGGCTAATGACTGATAGTATTTACTAGCTCCACTGTACTGGTAATACTGCAAATTTGTTTAATCTTCTAACTTAACCTAAGTCACTCCTCTCTAATCCTGCTGGACATTACCCAGTTTGACCCAGCAGGACTGTCACCTTAGACAGGGATACTGTGCTGTTTGTCACCACATCAGAGGTGGCCTGTACCAGGCCAGGGGGAGCAGTTGTGTATGTTCTGAGGCTCTGTCAACAGCTCAGGGCCACTGTCACCAAGTGGAGGTCACGTGATCCAAACAGCCGCCCATAAATGCAAATACATCAGTCAAGGAGAACGCAACCCGATGGCTCTTCAACGTCATTTCTCCATAGAAGGGAAAGCTTTTTAAAATGAAGTGAAAGAACAAATCCCTCATCATTATATACTCATAAAACTCAAGAACAATTTGAACAATCAAACATCTTGGGGGTGGGCGTGGCTAGTGTACAGAAATGAAGAGCAGGGCCTGTGGGTGGTGCCCTCAGGCCTGGGCTCACTTTCTAGCTGAGTGACCTTCCCACGCTGCTTCATCTCCAGGCACCATTTTCCTCACTGAGAAACAGAGCTAATTATAGTTCTACCTGTAGCGGTGTGGCCAGCATTGCCCGAGACCACAGGGGTGAAGTTCTCCACGGGGCCTGGCGTAAGTCTGTGCTCAGTTAGCAGGACTTTGTTATGTTCACTTCGTCAGGCTTCTCCAGCCACCTTTGCTGAGGTTAACGGGTTTGGGTTCACAGGAGAAAGTTTAAACTCACCCTGCTTATCTCCCAGGGGTATAAAGTTGTGTTGCCTCCACCTGGCTCTAATTCCGTCATTTCAGGGCTTCTGGGCAGTGCAGGGCCAGAACCTTTGCTGGGTGATTCCCGCCAGCCTTTCTCTGTCATTTGCTGACACCTCAAGCACCTCATGCCAAATAGAGAGGAAAGGTGGAAAACGTTGGGTGACTTGAATAGACAGTTCTAATCTGGAGAAGATCCCTTTCTTTCCATTTAAGCTCTTTTTCTGCCCGACCCTGAAAGCCAGGCTCTACAGAAACAGTGTCCCCAGTCATCAAAGGGCTGAAGGCGATGTTGCCAGCTCTTCAGTCTCTAGGCTCAGATGAGGAGACCGAGGCCAGGCTGGGTGTGGTCAGTACTCTTGTCCCAGCACTGGTAATTTTTTTTCTCACGACATTACCCCCTACCTGTTCTTTTCCAATTTCTAAACTAGCTTCATTGGAGAGGCTGCAAATTTTTCTTTCAGAACCTGCATTTGTATATAAACCTGTGTAAACATCTAAACCAGAATATGTGAGTGGGTTTCCCCAAGTATATAGACAGATGGATGTTTTTGAGTCACTATCAGTCATTCAGCAGCAAATAAAAGTCTCTCTGGGTACATGCGTTTTCACACCGTCGCCTTTAACAGGCCAGTGTGTGAGCCCGGAGCAAGCCCCGTGCTGCGTCACTGTATCCTACTTCCGTAGCCTTCCTGACGTGCGAACAATACCCAGCCCACAGGGGCCGTCCACAGGGGCCGGTGACAGCAGTGGCAACTGAAGAGGCGGCGGACGCGTCACCCACCGTGTATGTCAGGGCAGCCACTAGGGACAGGGTCGACAGAGAGCAAATCCACCGCAGCAGAGCCTGCACCTACAGGGAAAGGAAAGGCACCGTTCACAGCCCGTTTTGGCCATTGTGTATTTAATTCTTTTTACGCTCACTTTTTGTGTGTTATTAGTGACTTTAGGGGTCTATTTGTAAACCTCAGTCAATGACCAAATCCGACCGAATAGAAAGTTCAGATTAGTGGTTACTGGGGTGAGGGTCGGGGTGGGGTAGGGGACAGTGGAGGGGTGTGGCCACGAAGAGGTAGCACAAGGGTGACCTTTGTGGTGGCAGAGGAGTTCTGTACCTTGATTGCGGTGGTGATGGTTACACAAATCTACAGACGTGATAAAATTGCACAGAACTATACACACACACAAACGAGTGCACATGGAACTGGTGGATCTAAGGTCTATGGATTGTGCCAGTGTCAATGTCTTGGTTGTGATCATGCGCCATAGTTACCTTAACATGTTCCTGGTGGGGAAATGCAGGTCAAGGGTACACAAGATCTCCTCTACTATTTTTGCGACTTATGGTGACTCTTGAATCATTTTTAGATGAGAGTTAAAAGAAAAAAGTAATGCTCTAACCCACTCCCACCACTCCTAACCTCCCAGTCTGTTCCTTAGCCAAATAAGGCTCCTTGATTGTTTCTGCCCCCTACCATGAATGTGAGGGGCCCCGGCACACAGCCTGTACCTGGGCTGCACCTGTCACTAGGGACATAAAATGGCGGAAGGAATGGGAGAATGGAGATGTTTCCAGCTCACAGAATAACCCCGTGAGTTAAATCCTATTACTGGGCTCAGTTCAAGATCTTAGATGTCACCTTACTTGACCTTTTTAGACCCAGACCTATCTTCCAAGGGTCTCTCTTGCTTCTCTGTTCCAGTTCTCAAGGTGCTATGATGACATCTACATCAACCTGAACTAGCATCTTATCACTCTACCATCTTGTCTCTAAAGAGAAGCTCTCCCCTCCTTGGGTCTGGAACCTAGGTTCTGGCTACAGGGAACAAAGTTACTTCCTCAGGGGCTCTCCACAAGCCTCCTCTTAGCCTAGGGTCCCCTTCACTCTTACTCAGAATGCACACTGGCTTATTCCTACCACATGGAATATGCCTCAGCTGCCTCCAGCTGGGACTCTGTGTTCTTATTTTCTGGCTTCTGTAGTTTGTACTTGGCCTACTCACCCCATCGAAGTCATTCCTCCAGCTCTGCTTGACTTGGGTTCTAGCTCCATGCTCCCTGGTCCTGACCTGGTCCTCTGAGTGGTTCCCAAATGCCCCGTCATCATCTTAGGCTTTCCCCTCTGCTCAAACCCAATTTCTCCCTGGGCACCATGAACCTGGACTCTGTTAAAGCACCTCTTGAATGGTCCTCTGTTGTAATCTACAACTGAATTGTGCATTTTCAGGGGAATATCATAACTCCAACCTATAGGAAAATACATATGTAGCACCTGTGTATCCATTCCTTCCAATAAAGCCCTAGCTCCTGTTCCTGCTATGAGCAACACAAGATTTTCCAAGGACCAGTGCCTCATCTCTAGAACGTTTTGGTGAGGTACCCACAAGACCTAGGCAAGCCAAGATAGGGCCTAGCAGTGGGGATTTGGGGTCAGCATTGCCCCCTAATAATGCAAGGGAATTCTTGGCCTTTCTTCCATTGAGAAGCAAATTATCCGTCATTCATTTATTGAGTGATTTCAGAACGAGGTGCTAGAAATTCAGAGGTGAATAAGACATGCTCTGCCCTCAAGGTCTTATGGATCAACAAAAGTCATATGAAAAGGTTTTGCACAGTTCAAGGCCAAGGTAGTATTTTAACTAGATTGCCCTGTGGGTGGACTTGAGATCAAGAAGACAAGAGGCAAGAAAACTAGCAAAGAAATCCAAGTAAGAGATGAGACGAGCTTCAACAATGTCAGTTGGAAAGGCTACGAGAGGATGGCAGGAGAAACAACCCACGGGGCTTGGTGGGTGATCGGATGGGGAGGAGAGGGCAATGAGGAGGAGGCATCCCACCCATCAGAGCCTTGGTACAGAACCAGAGAAACCACTGATATGGGAAAACACACCCAGTAGGATGGCAATGGCAAACCCCTCTTCGGGAAGTTCATGGTTAGGTGGGTTGGATTTTTAATAGCACAGGCTCTTTGGTTTCCAGAGATAAGATTCTTGGTCAGATTGGACAGTTCCATCTGGGAATCAGGTCGTGAGGTGTCTAGAGGGAGGAAAGCTGTTACTTTGCCTTCCAGATGGAATTTCTTTCCTGTGGGTAATCATTCTGATTCACCATCCAATGTCATTAGTCAAGCCAGAAACCTGTGTTCATCTTGGATGCCTCCAGTCCCAAGCAGACCCAGTCCTTACAGTGAGGTATGGGGAAATCATATACCTTGGTTTTGAGAATGTTTGCCTCGTGGTTTTGGTGCATGAAAATGCTCAGAAAGAGGCCCACAAGGAATGGCCCAAATCGGCCGCAGGGCTTCGTGTAGTACTCCAAGATATATAACACATCTGCATTTTCACTGAAAAACACAAGGACTAAGGCCAAAGGTTACATTTGATCTGGACATGGAAAAAGGAATCCCTCAGATGTCCATTGGGGCAATCAGCAAACCCAAAGGAAAACTGGGTGTACATTTGTTCATTTCCTCAGTAATAATCCACAGACAGTGACCTCATGATCCTGCCTTGGGCCACAGCTGGCTTCCTAAAATTCCAAATTCCCTTGGGCCCCTCCACACTGGATCCCAAGGAAATATGACGGCTGTGTTCATTTTAAATAGTTGTTTCTGGTGGCTGGTATGCTGGGATAGCTCTAAAAATGTGGTTCCCAGAGGTGAACCTCTTCTGAAAGGAGTGAACCTCTTCATGGAAGCACTTACAAAATTCGGTTGCTTGGGCCACACCCCCGGAGATTCTGACTCAGTTGGTCCAGGATGGTGCTTGCTGGAAGCATCAGTGGGATTTCAAATCTCCCCAAGTGACTCTCATTTGCATCTGGAGTTGAGACCAACTGGGCTACACAGGAGCGAGCCTCCTTCTCGGTCACCTGGCTATGCCCACAGAGGCTGATGTCATGATGAGAAGGGCATGATGCTTCCCTGGTCAAAAGGCCTGGGGTGTAGTCAGTCACTCATTCATTCATCTATTCCACTCACAATACATTTTGAGCACTTTTGTGCCAGACACAGTTCTGGGCTATTTTACATCAGGAGGTCAGTGAAGGCTGCTCTGAGAAGGTGATGTATGCACAGACACCTATAGGAAGTGAAGGAGCTAGCCCTGCCAAGATCTAGATTCTAAAGGAAAAGTATTCTCCTGTGAGGGAATGGCAAGTGCAAAGGCCCTGAGGAGGGAGCATGCTGGGTGTGTGGAAGGAAGGAGGCCAGTGTGGCTGATCCTGAGGCAGCAAGCAGGGAAATGATAGATGAGGTAAGACAGGGATTCTGCCTTGAGACCAATGGAGGAATTTGAGCAGATGACTGACAGGATCCGATTTTCATTTTCATCTCTCTGACTGCTGCCTTGAGAATAGATTAGCAGGAAATCTTACCAGTTTTTCCTGTAGAAGACACAGGGTGTTTATAAGGAAGAAGTGTTATATATACCCCCATTGGAAAGGCAAAATAGCATAGTGGGTAAGGTCCTAGGTTCAGCTCACAACTGTGTCACTTACTAGGCGTGTGACCTTGAAGAGGTAACCTCAGCTTCCTTAAATTTCAGTCTCTCTATTCCATAACAGAGATTCCAAGCGGCAGTTCGCCGCTGGAGGAGAAACGCAGTACAGCCACTTGGGGGCACTCCTTTCCTCCGAGAAGTATTTCAATGGGTAACAGTGAGTTCCCTGTGTTTTTAGAGCAGACCCCCAGCACAAGTTGAAAGGTTCAGAAGTTTGGAAACAAACACGCAATCAACTTTCCCATCAAGGCCGAACAGTTCCCACCCAGTTTTTCCAGGAGCCGATGTGCACAGTGCAAAGAGCCTGGCATCCATACAGCAGCCCTGCCTGGGAGGTCCTGGCCAGTCCGAGGGCAGGCGAGGGATAGAGCAGGGCGGGCTGGGAACCGCGGTTACCTTGCTTCTGATGGAGCTGCCACCGGAAGGTTATAAGCCAGTGTGAGCAGAGCAGAGGCGGTGAAAGATGCCAAGAACAGCGTGGCCCCGAGGAGGACAAGGGCGTGTTGATTTCTGCAAAGAAGAAAGGACGTTCACTTTCCTTCACCGCCAAATTTGTGGACACGAAAGACTTGCAACCTTGGCCATCAGAGGCGCTTCCTGCCAGCCTGCCTTTGAGAGAGGCTGCCGTGGGCGCAGCTGTGGCCGAGTGGGGCCGGAGCTGGGCTGGAGTTAGAGAGCCTCAGTTAGCCTTTAGTCTTGACCATTTACTAGCTGCCGGGCCCTGGGCAGGACCTTGAACTTGAATTTCTTCAGCTTCACCCTGAAACTTACTGTGCAGCTCAAAATGAGACCATGCCTGGGAATCTCCCTTGCCACCCATGAAGCGCTGTATGGACAGATGTGGTGGTTGATTCAGGAGAGAGGTGACTGTCAGGCACAGGTGGGACACAGGGATCCTCCGCCCACCCGAACGGAGAATCTGACAAATATCAGGGTGCAGGTAGTTCATGTGGAGGTAGGAATAAGGGATGGGGTTGGAACAGGGAAGCAGGGAAGGCCAATGCAAAGATGCAGTATCACGGTGGCCAATGCCAGAACGTTCTGTGGAGCCTTATGAAATGCAACTCAAAACTAACTGTCCTGGGGGATGAAAGAAAGAAGCATTTTCCTACTGTCTTCTATACCCCCTTGGGTCAAAGGTGGCCCCACAAAAATTAATTCCTCCGCAGTCTGGGACTCTGCATGTGTAAGGCTGAGAGGGTTCCTGAAGGAGTCCCAGCTGTAGTATGTGGGCAGTTCTGGGGCAGGAAATGAGATTTCGGGACACAGGCTCAGAGCAAGGCACTGTTTGGTTGTATCTACTTGGAATTGTGAGGGTCGGGACCAGAAGGCTCTGCAGTGGTATGGAAGAATTGTCAAACATGAGTGCCAAACCAACCAGCACAACCCTGCCTTTAGCAGTCCTATTCCAGTGCTTGAAGTTGCCATGGTTCTTCACGAGGAAGGGATGAGATACCATTTGCTTAACACCACAGTGATACAGGGAGCAAATTATTTTTATCTAGAGTACCAGTTCTAGTTTAGTGTTAATGCTTGGAATGGAAGAGGAGTCCTAGCTCAGTGGTGCAGTGATTGACTAGTAATGTCTGCCATGAGTGTGGGCAGGAGAGGTATGGCAACAATGTTGTATGTTTACCATGCCTTTTGCCAGACCCTCCAGTTCAGTCCTCCTTGAATTATTAGAATTCTATAAGAGTGTGTTATCTGAAGGAAAAAAAGCCCTATCTTTTATACCTCTGTCCATTTAGAGGCTAAATGTAGTAGCATAAGTCACAAGTTTGGGTAGTGCTGGTTTTTAGCTGAGGAATTGAAATCTACCTTCCATGACAGCCTCTCGGAAAGATGCTGACATTGGGGCCAGGATGCCTCAGTCATAAGGACACTCAAGTAGGTTCCCACCAGGTCTAGAGTGGGGAGGTACTAAGAACTCACTGTCCTCGGTGGGTGGTAAACCATCCAGTCAGGCCATCCAGTAAAAACCCACATCCACCCAAGGAAATATTTGTTTAACTCCCTGGAGGACTGGAGCCCAAACCATGGCACCTCTTCTCAGGAGTCAGACAAGTCTCCACTAGCTACCACCACTACAAAGACTCTAATAAAAGCTTCCTAATACAGACTATTATGGGCTGGATTGTGTCCCCCCCACACACACCCACCCACCCACATTCTAAACCCCGGGACCTCAGAGTGTGACTCTATTTGGAGATGGGGTCTTTAAGAGATAATTAAGGTGAAATGAGGTCATTGGGGTGGACCCTAATCCAATATGACTGGTGTCCTTATAAGAAGAGGAGATTCGGACACAGATACCCCAGAGGGAAGACCATGTGATGACCCAGGGAGAAGACAGCCATCTACAAGCCAAGGAGAGAGGCCTCAGAAGCAACCAACCCTTTCTCGACTAAACTCCCTGACCAGCAGTCAGGGCATCCTACTGCCAATGCACCTCGGAGGGAGCCAGTAGAGGCTTGCCCTTTCTCCTCGGCCGGGGCTTCAGGACTGGCTGAGCCACGCACCTGCCCACCTGTACCTGCAGGCACCCGCCATGTCTCCAGAGCCCTTCCAGCAGCCATAGCCCATCACAGAGGGCACTGTGCTAGCTCCCATATGTACGATCGCTTTCTCCTCTGGCCCTGATGTGAAGTGTATCATCTCCATCTCATAGACATGATCAATGAAGATAAGAGTCCAGCGACTTACACTGGGTCCCCCAGCTGGTAATTTATCAGTCATGATTTGAACCACATCTTCTGACTCAAGCTCACTATACCAGCAAACCACCTCTGTACCTAGTGGAAGCATGGAACGATGTTTTTTAAGTGGTCAGCCAAAAACTCTTCTACATTTGAAGTTAGGAAGCTTCACGTACTTCAGATATGCATGTAAATAGACAGATCTGCTGTTTTAAAAATTGTTCAATTCTTAGGATACATTAAAATTTGGAGGGACTTCCCTGGCAGTCCAGTGGTTAAGACTCCACACTCCCAATGCAGGGGGCATGGGTTTGATCCCTGGTTGGGGAACTAAGATCCCGCATGCCGTGCAGTGCCACCAAAAAAAAAAAAATTGGATGCATTTTCCTTGCCCAGGATGCTTGAGTCTTTGCATGTGGCTGGAGTGGGCAACATCATGGGTCAGCCTGTGATTTAAATGTCTCCTTGCAAAGGGCATTAACAGGTAATTGTGAAACAGAGCTGGTCAACACATATTTGGAATTCAGCTCCACTGCTAGTAATCAAAGACTTACAAATTAAATGTGAAAAATGAATTTTTCTTACATACCTTAAAATAACAATGTTTGCATTTTGGGTTTTTGTAAAATTATTAATAGTCCATATTGGCAATGGTGTAATTAGATGGCCAGAGGACTGAATATTGATACAACCTTTAAGGAAAGCAATTTGTCATCACACTTCAAAAGCCCAAAAGACTCATGCCTTTTGACCCAGTAATTCTTCTTAAGGATATGCATTCTAGAAATATCAGAGTTGGAGACAAATGGTTACCACGAAAATGTTTATGAGACTGTTATTTATAAAATTGGAAATAATCTAAGTATTTAACACTAGGGGAAGATATAGGTAAACTATAGTTCATTCATGAAATGGAATGTTATACAGACATTAAAAGTATGTTAACTTAAAAAATAAAATAATATAGGAAAATGCTTATATCATAAAACTATTAGAAGAAAGATCTAAAATATATATGCAGAATCCTTTTGTGTATAAAAAACTGTGCAAAATAAAAGATCAGAAGAATAAACATCAAAATATGGATAGCAAAATCACCTCTCCCTAAGTGAGGAAACAGGTCTAAGGTGATTGTTTTTTCTCTTTTTTATCCTAATATTTTCCAATGTTTCTTAAATTGAACATGTATTTTAACAAAAAGAATAATAAATCTTTTAAAATATGGCATGGACAATCCACAAACTATAATTCCCCCATGAATTACTGAGGCCTTAAGAGTTTTTCTAAAACTAACAAAAATTAAGGTGATAAACATCCAACGTGGGGAAGCAGGTACACTGATGCATTGCTTGGGACACTATAAATTACTCCACTCTTTCTGAAGAGTAATCTCACAATATGTAACAAGCACCGCAAAATTGTTCCTACCCTTTGACCTAGTAATTCCACTTGGAAATAACCCCCCAAGGAAATAAATACAGAAGAGGAAAAAGTAGCATGTTCAAAGACATTCGCTGAGGTGCCATTTATAATCATAAAAAATTGGAAACAATCTAGGTGCCCACCATACAAAATGGTATATAAATCCTAAAACTGACAAGTAAGCAGGTCATGTCCAGATGCGGAAATGTTTCTAAGAACAGTGAAATGGAAAAAACTGAGACTAGATGTAACAGACACACTGATTATAACTCTGCAAAAATACAGACTGATTGTGTAGGACAAAGATTAGAGGAGAACTTGGAAGAAGTAAACAGTGGCGGGTTTGGTGTCCACGCTCTTCTGGAAAGTTCGTTTCCTAAATCGTAAAAGCTGCTTTGCCCAGAACTGGATACTCTCTTAACAGTCTTATGAAAGAGGCCACACGGGGAGAAACACTTGTTCCAATTAGACTCACTTTCCGTGGATGAAGAGGATCACCGGGGTCATGAGATGGAACTGAAAGTCATTGGCAAGATACCACGTCCAGCCGTTGCACTGGAAAGAAACCAGCAAAGGTCACTTCTCTCCTTCATGTACCAGCTCTGCTCCACATCGGTTCACCTTCCTGGACCAGGAGGAGGAACTCAGTAGGCGGGTGGGCGAAATTTCCACGGGAATAGAAAGGACTTTGAGTTACAGACATTTCACATACCTCATCTCAGCTAATCGTTATAACAATTCCGGGGGAGTGGATATTATCACCATTTTACAAACTGGAAATTCAGACAACTTTTCTCTCTTGTTGAAAACAACAATAATAGCTAATCTCCCAGGACAGTGGTGGGAACTAAATTCCATCACGTTTCACGGATGTAAGGATTAATTATCCTTATGGTGCGCTGGAGTCAGAGGGTCGATGTCATTCTCTCTTCCTTGCCTTCCTGCCCTCCCGCAACTCCAGGTGGAGAGAATGTGTTCATTTAGAACGGAGGCCTGGCTGCAGGCGAGCTTTTGTGGGAAACCCCAGAGGTCCCACGCATGATTGATGGGAGATCGGCGGCCAAAGCCACCAGGCGGTTACCTGTATTTCTAACTCAATGTGAGGCAATTCCTGCGGGCAGTTCTCTCCAGGGCTTCAGAGATAAAAGGCGCCTTGGCCTCCCCTCCCACGCCCTCGGTCCCAGGGAGACCAGACTTATCCAAGAGAAGTGACAGCTTTCCTTGTCCCACGTATGGCCCAAGCCAGTCTGAATCTGGGAAAACAGCCCAGCCTCTCCTCCTGGACCCCGTCACAGACGTGAGTCCACCTGAAGGCAGTTAGACAGTGATGTGCACCCCGTCGAAGCTGCTGGGCACTTGTGAACTAAAGGCAGCCGTCTGGTTGGCCAGCGGTTATGCAGCCCCGCTGCAGCGATGCTCCTTTCAGCTGTGCTTTCAAGGCGAAAGCAGTGACATGGTTTAATTACAGCTATTTCACTTCCAGTTGCTCCAGGCTCATTAGGAGGAAACTAGGGCTTTAAGGAAGCCAGGACCAATATATACAGACGCTGTTGCTCTGTCAGATCTGGCTGGACATGGGATAGAATTCATTCTGGGGAGGGGGTGGTGCCACGTTCCGTCTCATTACTGGTTCTCTGGGCGGAGGTGAAGAAAGTGTCCTTCCCCCTGGGGCGACATGGACCAGAACGGAACCGTGATGGGGCAGCAGCTGCATCCAGGGCAGGCACCGAGATGGTTGCCCCCCCAGACCCACTCCCCTGCCCCCGCTCCACTTTCACAGCAACTGCCCCGCCAGGGATGGTGCCGTTACTCCCACCCCATCACCAGAGGCGAGTCTTCCCACCCACAGCATCACTACTACTCCAGAGAATATGCCAGAAGAAAGCGGATCAGACTCAGGTTGGCTCTGGGAAAGTTCACCAAACCATGTGAAGGGAGACACCGGATTGCACCTCTCTGCCCTTTCACGGCCAACGACTTAAACTCACCGCATCCTGGACCGACAGGAAGTTATCTAGCAACAGCAAATTCGGCCAGCACGCTTGCTGGCAGTTCTCCAGGTGGAACTCGGGCACTTCCCAGACGGGTCTCCAGGGCACAAGGGAGAACAATCTAACCAAAAAGCACACTGAATACAGGTGAAGAGGCTGCAACCTGGCAGGAAAAAGCTGGGCGAGAGGGTGACTCTCCACAGAGGCTCTGTTCGGTCCCCTGGGTGGGCACATAGCGATGACAGATAAGATGTTCGAAAACAGATTGTACTGCGTGGGCGACCACCTCCCCACACACCCCTCAAACCTGCATACATTTGTGGGTTCAAAAGCTTTTCTTGAACACCTGTCATGTGCTGGCGCAGGTGCTACTTATGCAAAACTACCGTTATTCACTGAGCAAGTCATACGTGTCAGCCACTGTGTTAGGAGTTTTCTAAACCTCAAAATACTCCTGTCAGGTAACTATGACCTCGATTTTACTAATGAGGAAATTATAGCTCACAGAAGTTTGAGTCACTTGCCCCAGATGGTCCAACCACATAGCAGTACTGAGATTTGACATTGTTACATGTTCCTTCCATGAGGCCTCCCTAGACGAAAATCGCTTTCCAGTCTCCCTCTTCTCCTCCCTCCCTTCCTCACTTTATTTCTTCTTTCCTTCCCTCATACACTACCTGCTTCCAAGCAGGATTTGCAGCAGCTACAATGATGATGAATAAGGCACTAGATGTCTAGACCGGGGCTGTTCAATAGAATATAACTGGAGACAAGTCGGCCACTTAGTTAACATCTTCTAGTGGCCACATTTTAAAAAGTCAAAAGTACAATTAATTTTAATAATATACTTTTTTAGCCAATATATTCAAAATATTATCATTTCAACAGATAACCAATATAAAAAAATATTGAGCTATTTTACATTATTTTTCTTTTACTGAGTCTTTGATTAGCCGCACCATGCGGCTTGCGGGATCTCAGTTCCCGGGCCAGGGATTGAACCCAGACCACGGCAGTGAGAGTGCAGAGTCCTAACCACTAGACCACCAGGGAACTCCCTTACCAAGTCTTTAAAAGCCGGTGTGTATTATACATTTGTAGTACATCTCACTGGTCCACCCGTGTCTGGTGGCCCCTATTGGACACCGTGGGAGGCACGTGCAATTCTGGCGTGGATTCTGGGTGGGCCTCCATCAGAGCCCTCTTTTTTTAAAGAACCTATGTAAGACTGCAGGTTTGTGCAACAAGGATAGAGCACGTGGCCCAGCAGCACCTCTGAACATCTCGGAAGGGGCGTCAGGGCCTGGGGTATGACAGACAGGGAGGGCAGGGCTGCTGGAGGAGCAACCCCCCGCAGAGATGGGGGTCAGCACCCTGCCTCTGGTCTGCACCCAGACCCGGACCTGTGGGACTCTTCTCCTCCCCACAGTGGTAACATCCTTCACAGAGAGCGCCAGGTGGGCGGGAGAGTGGTGGGTATTGGGGAACAGAGCTGAAATTGCTGATCAGATTCAGAGAGAAAGGACACCAGCTATGCCAAGATGCAACTTCCCAGATCAGCTCAGGCGACAGCCACAGAGCCCTCACTGGGTCCTGGGTTCTGCCAGATGAGCCACCTGACCACGCTGCTTTGCAGCTGCTCCCACAGGCCCTGGGCTCTCACCTCCCGGCCTCCCTTCCCACCATCTGTCCCCTCCATCTCCCCAGGGAGAGTAAGTCAGCGCCCTGCTCCCCTCTGAACCAGAGTTCAGGTCAGATGTCCTCAGGAGGGAGCAGGGTAGAGGCCAGTGTCCAGCCCCAGGCAGCCTCCTAGCTGGGGCCAGTGGGGGTGGGTGGAGGCTGCTGGGTGGACCGTGCCTGGGGAGGTACAGGGGAAGGAACGTGAAACATGATTTCTAGTTTTGTCTAAATTTTCCACACTGAGAAAATCATATAATTTCTCCCTTTGTTCTTCTATGGAAAAGGGGGCCGATGGTTCCTTAAATTCTTCTAAGAAGGAGGATGATTCCTGCCTCCTAAGATTTTCTGAGAATCAAAGGAGATCAATAAGAAAACTGAAACGTGGGAAGCGTCATATAAATGTACATGCGCTTCATTTTTGTCCGAGCTTGAAGATTTAAAGTCAAAGTGGGTTTTCAAAGATTAAAAAGTGTGATACCAGCCAGTGTCATGGGGGTGTGAGAAGCAGGCCTTCTCGTACCTGGCGGGTGGGAAAGTCCATTGGAAGACATCCATCAGAACATTAGATGCACCAAATTATGGATTCCACTTGTAGGAATTTACCCTGCAGACGTGCCCAGACAACTGCACAAAAATGTATAGACTTTGTATCATCGTCTAAGATTGCAAAAAACTTGGAAATTACCTTCATGCCCATTCATGGGGACCGGTTAAATACGTGATGGATGGGCCACCCACGTGGCGCCATCCCAGGCAACCTTAAAATCAGTGAGGTGAGCCCTTGCATGCAAATAGAGAAATATGCCAGCACTAAATCGTTAAATAAAAAAAACTATGTGCAAAATAATGCTGCATTAAGCGTAATCCTATTCATGGGGACAGGGTAGGGGGTGGGGAAAGTACATGTAAATAATACGTGGAAAATCCCTGCAAGAATGAATTCATAAGAAACTGTTAACACAGGTGTCCTGTGGGAGGTAAGACTGGAAGGGGTGCCTTTATTTTTAGTACATGACCTCTGTTTTAGTTAGACATTATTATCAACAATTTTTTTAATCTACTAAACTAATTTTTAACATGTGGCTCCTAGTTGGAATAATCACACAGCTGTAAGGGTCTGGAGCCTCTACTCTCCTCGTTCCCATGAGATAACATCTGTAAGGGCTTACCCCTAGAAACTGGGTTTTTGCCTTTTCTATAACTTGCAGTAGCCCGCACTTGGGCCCCCCTCTTCTCCCCTCTCCCCAGTCTATTCTCTGCCCTGCAGCCAGAGTGATGCTTGCAAAATGTAAATCTGACCATGCCACTGCCCTACAGGAATCCTCCAAAGGCTTCTGCTCTCAGAATAAATGGAAAGTCCTAAAGACAGCCCACTGGCCCTATAGACCTGGGCCATCACCTGCTCCCCCTCCCCTCCCCTCCCCTCCACCTCTCTGCCCTCATTCCTTCTGTTCTCCAAGACGTTTGCTCCACTTTGGCACCTTTGGGCTCTTTGAGATTCTGCAAACACATCAACCGCAGCTCCCTCCTCAGGACATTTGCTCTTGGCTCCCTTCCGTGGATCCTTCTTTGCTCACGGAATTTTTTTTGCTTAGAATATTCCTTTAATTCCTTCAGGGTTCTCGATAAATGTCACCTTCCCTGACTACCTTTCCAGAGGAAGACCCTCTGTCTTGCTTCCTTCTCCAAATTATCACTTTGTGGCACTTATCATCACCGACCTATTATAAATGGATTTGCATATTGCAACTTAGTGTTGCACATTTGTTTATTTATCTATTGTCTATCTCTAGTCACTAGACTGTAACCCCCATGCCACAGGCACTTGCATGGCTTCTCAACTGCTGAATCCTCAGAGCCTAGAATGGTGCCTGGTACATAGTGGACCCTCAATAAATACAGAAAGAGCGAGTGAGCAAATGATCTTACTTCCACTCTTCTTGAGTTAAAAAGGTAAGTAATAAATCATAATTGAGTAAGAACAGTGAGTCTTGCCATCATGAATGAGAACATCAGAATAGCTAGGAGCATGGCTGCTTTTTCACTGGGTTTACCTTAAAGAGGGTGTTTTAAGGTTGGTGATGCTTCCCTTATTTTTCTTTTGTGTGTGTGTTTATTTTGTTTTGTTTTTGGTGTGTTTGCTTGTTTTATTAGCCACACCACTCGGCTTGTGGGATCTTAGTTCCCCAACCAGGGATTGAACCCGGGCCCTCGGCAGTGAAAGCACAGAGTCCTAACCACTGGACCACCAGGGAATTTTCCTACTTCCCCTATTTTTCAACAAAGTTTTGCCCCGGGTTGGGCTCACTCTCTTCCTGGCTCCCATCTGGCACTCTTCCAGAGCTCCCCATCTCAAGAATTCATTACCATCCTCCATGTCGCTTGAGCTGGAAAATCTGAGTGTCCTTGATTGGCCCTCTCTCCATTCCCACTGCCCATCGCCAGTGCACATCCTGCAACAAGTTACTCACTGGGATCCTCGCCGCCATCTTGCTCCATGAGGCCTCACCACCTCACCCCCCCGCCCTGTGCTCCCTCCGCCCCCCACGACTGCTTTATCTGCCTAGTAAAACACGTCTTGCTCTTCAATCCCCAGCTCCAGGATTTTTCTTCTGAAGCAAGTTTCCCAGGCAGAACCCACCATGCCATTGGATCCCACACCCCAACCCCTAACAACCCGTCTTGGCATTTATCACTAAGAACCCTTGGCCGGCCTGCCAGTCCCTCTCCTCCAGAAGACCACAGGGCAGGACAGGCTACTCAACCCAGTGCCACGTGCCCAAAAGATATTGAAAGAGTAAGCATTCTGTCAAGCGTTCAGAACGAGGACTAGATTTAATAGAGCTTGGGGCATGCGGGATCTTCTGCCGCGGCACTTGGGCTCTTTGTTGTGGCGCGTGGGTTCTCTCAAGTAGTGGCGTGCAGGTTTTTAAAATTTTTTCTCTCTAGAGTTGTGGCGTGCGGGCTCCAGAGCGCGTGGGCTCTGTAGTTTGTGGCACTCAGGCTCTCTCATTGAGCCGTGCGGGCTCAGTAGTTGTGGCGTGTGGGCTTAGTTGCCCTTCAGCATGTGGGATCTTAGTTCCCCGACTAAGGGACCAAACCTGCGACCCCTGCATTGGAAGGCAGATTCTTTACCACCAGACCACCAGGGAAGTCCCTATTTTCATTTTTGGGATGAGAAAACTCAAGCAGAGGAAGGTTGAAACACTTACTCAAGGTCACACAGCTGGTAAATAATTGAGCCAGAATGCAAGCCCAGGCAGACCAGAGTCAGACCTTATCTAGTCCATTTGACAAACTCAGAAGATGGTTTCAATGCTTCCCTTCCTGTTTTGTGACAGTGCAGTGTAACAAGAGAGCCATGGACCCTAAGTAATGAGATCTGGGCTCAGCAACAAACCATGATTTAGAAAGTGTATAAATGAAGGGTTTGGGTTACATGAGTTGAAGTTCCCTTTTCTCCTTAAACTTCTGCTGTCTCATTACATAACTGCCACTCTGCTATCCCATTGGTTCCATATTCTGTCCCAATATTGTATTCCTTTCTGCTCCGACCAACCACACATTAGTTCTGCTTGACAGTGGAATGACCATCATCCCAAGCTTCAAACAGCCCCTCTCCCAGTTGTATCTTATTCTATTTTTATCATTACCATTAGTCTCTTATTTACAGGATCCAACTGCTATTAATTTATATGAGCCATACAAATTCTGTCGAACATAGATTCCATGAGAATCTGACTGTATGTTTATTGAAATGTGCTGTCCATCAGCTGAGGAATAAGGGTGTTTTTGCTGGTTTAATATAGTTCAAATTCTATTAGGACAAATACCATGAATAGGGCTTCCCTGGTGGCACAGTGGTTAAGAATCTGCCTGCCAATGCAGGGAACACCAGAGCCCTGGTCTGGGAAGATCCCACAAGCCACGGAGCAACTAAGCCCATGTGCCACAACTACTGAGCCCGCTTGCCACAACTACTGAAGCCTGCGCACCTAGAGCCTGTGCTCCAAAACAAAGAGAAGCCACTGCAATGAGAAGCCCGCGCACCGCAACGAAGAGCAGCCCCCGCTCGCCACAACTGGAGAAAAGCCCGCATGCAGCGATGAAGACCCAATGCAGTCAAAAATAAATAAATAAATAAATTTAAAATAAAATCTAAAAAAAAAAAAATTACCATGAATACTGGTATCTTCCACTGGCAAAAGCCATTACACCAGCAAGAGCAGCCGTATTTAAGGAAGAAAACTATTTTTCTCAGTTTATTTTTCTTTGAAAAGTCTTTCAAAAGAGGGTTAAAGACTAACAAATAATAAATGATTACACAGCAATAATGAATTAAGAAATTATATAAATAACCTACCTTGTAAGGCGACTGAGAAAGTATCTGAGTATGACTTTAGGGGTTATTCCTTTGTCTGAATTCTGATGCATCTTTAAAAAGGACCTTGCACTTAACCAGCCACTGAAAGAAAGAGAAGAATAGATCACAGGAATGATTTATCAGGGATACAGTTCATGGGTTAATTTGGTTGTCTCTATCAGGACACAGTAAGTTACGCTGCAGTAACAAAACAGAAAACAATAATGGTTTTTTTCTTGTTCATGGTACACGTCCATGGCCAGTCACCTTGGGCTCAGCAACTTCCTCACTATGGGAGGCAGGCTGATGGAGCGGCCACTAGCTGATTGTTCAGCAGTGACCATGGCAGAGGACATAGGACAAGAGCGTTCTGGAGGGCCTCGAGTTAATAAGTAAATGTTCTAGCCCAGACGCGACATGCTTAAGGCTGTTAGCATAATAGTAAGACCAGGTACTACTCATGGGTCAAACCTAGTGATGGAGCCCACCCAACCATCATGGGGCCAGGAAGGGGAATGTTACCAAGTACCTGGAGGGAGGAGAGCCAGAAATACCTGGTGATTGACACTAATAACTACCACATTGGTCTTTTGAAGCAATAACATCAAGGCTTTCCATTTCTGTAGCGTCACATCATTTTCAAAGCACTTTCACTAACGGTGTTGGTTTTGCTTCTCCAGCCATACCAAACCACTCTGCAGTAAATGTTTGTTGAGTGAATGACTGAATAGATGAATAAACAGCCCTGCTAGGCAAAAGGGAAAATATTACCATCCCTGCCTACCTAGTCAGGAAATTGAGACTCAAAGACTAAGTGGGCTGCCCAAGATCCCAGTTAGAATTCTTCTTAACCAACATACCCTGATGACAAATTCGTTACCCAGAACGTTCAGCTAAAGAAACTGAGGCGATGTCTTTGGGTTATAACTTGATGGTAAGCAAGTATGTGAGTGAGCTTCCCAACCTTTTTGTTCCCCAGTTTTGTTGAGATATGATTGACATACAGCACAGTATAAATTTAAGATGTACAGCATAAGGATGTGATTTACATACATCATGGAGCAATGATCACAATAAGTTCAGCGAACATCCATCATCTCATAGAGACACAAAATTAAAGAAATAGAAATAAAATTGTTTTCCTTGCAATGAGAACTCTTAGGATTTCCTCTCTGAACAACTTTCATATAAAACACACAGCCATGCTCATTATGCTTATCATGTTGTACATTACATCCCTGGTACTTATTGGTCTTATTACTGCGAGTTTGTACCTTTTGAGTTTCCCAATCTTTTGACACTTATACCGATGACCCTTGTGGGTGTTTCACTAAAGAACAAATGTGTTGGACTTCCCTGGTGGCGCAGTGGTTAAGAATCCGCCTGCCAATGCAGGGGACACGGGTTCGAGCCCTGGTCCAGGAAGACCCCACATGCCGCGGAGCAACTAAGCCTGTGCACCACAACTACTGAGCCTGTGAGCCACAACTACTGAAGCCCGCATGCCTAGAGCCCGTGCTCCACAACAAGAGAAGCCACCGCAATGAGAAGCCCATGCACCACAACAAAGAGTAACCCCCGCTCGCTGCAAGTAGAGAAAGCCCGCGCACAGCAACGAAGACCCAGTGCAGCCAAAAATAAATAAATAAATTAATTAATTAAAAAAAAAAAGAACAAATGTGTTTCCTCTTGCAAAAGAAGGCTGTGTGTGTGTTGGGCAGGACTTGGAAGGGATCAGGGAGGGTTGGAGAATGCCTTTATTCTCTTCCAACAAGAGTTTCTTTTGAGATGCAGCAAGTTGGATTCACTATAATAGGAACAAAATTTATAGAGACATGTAAAAGAGAGTGCTGAGTTGAGGAAGTAGCACAGCCAATTCTGATTCCAGCCTCCTCTTAATTTCCGGAAAGAATGAATCAGGGTCTCACTCTGTGTGGGGGCATGCACCATCCTAAGTTCACAAAGACAGAACAAAGAGAAAGGCTGGCAGGAAAACAGACTCTGAGCAAGAGAACTCGTTCCAGGAGGCTAAAAAGACCCAGTGACCTAAACAGACCGGGAAAGAATAAAATCCTGCAACACAGATGTATGAAGTCAGCCTGAGAGATAGAAAAGGATTCCAAAACCATCACCAGTGATAATCAGAAATCTTTAGTATTACTATGTAAATACATTAGTGACTTAGTGGTTAAGACATAGATTTGCCATGAAAAAACATTATATTTCAGTTCTGATTCTAACTTCCCTAATTGGGAGGACTTGGGCAAGTTATTTCATCTCTAAACATCAACTTCCTTATCTGTAAAAATGGGCCCGATAGTGCTTCCAACTTTATAGGTTCATTGTGAGATTTGTATGAGATAAAAGATTTTAATCTCTTAGCACAATGGCAATACTACATATCACTGTTAGTAATATTTCCATTGTTTGAATGAAAATTTTATTTAAAAGACGATGTGCACTTTCTAAAGTAATAAAATGAAAATTGGAAGGGGAAAAAGAAAAAACAGTTACTGAGACTGGCAATGAGAAACAGAAGCAAATAGGAATAAAGAAAAAAGAAACGTATGTCTTGGTCTCTTGCACTGTGTCAGGATCTGTTGGCTCCCACTCTCTGCCACTCTCAGCTTTTCACGCCAGGGCTGGCACGGTGGTTCTCAGACGTTAGCAGGCGGCATCATCACCTGGAGGGCTTGTTACAGTCAGAGGGCCTGATTCAGTGGACCTGGGGTGGGGCCCGAGAATCTGCATTCCTGACAAGCTTCCAGATGATGCTGGAAGAGACCATATTCTGAGAAGCACTGATAAAAGCAAGCACTCCCTGGGCCCCAGACTGAGCCCAGGGTCAGGTATGTCATCTCTATAATAAAAAGGGTGGGGCTTCCCTGGTGGCGCAGTGGTTGAGAATCTGCCTGCCAGTGCAGGGGACACGGGTTCGAGCCCTGGTCTGGGAAGATCCCACATGCCGCGGAGCAACTGGGCCCGTGAGCCACAACTATTGAGCCTGCGCGTCTGGAGCCTGTTCTCCGTAACAACAGAGGCCGCGATAGTGAGAGGCCCGCACACCGCGATGAAGAGTGGCCCCTGCTCGCCGCAACTAGAGAAAGCCCTCGCACAGAAACGAAGACCCAACACAGCAAAAATAAATAAATAAATAAATTTATAATGTTCCTACCAAAATTCTAAAAAAAAAAAAAAAAGGGTGCTTATTTGTAGTTTTCTTGGACATCTGAAATCTCTGTAGCCTTGGCCTGTGTTTTGGATAACTCCGGGCTGACCCAATGGCTCTCTGTTGTCTCTGATTCCCACCGATGGCCCTGGGATGACCAGTGGCCTTTTGTGCCCTTCATTCTTCCCTCCTAGTGGCAAGTCTCCAGCTTGAGTTTTGCTTTGGTTCCAGCCATCCTGATCTGTCCTTGCCAGCTCCCCTCCCCGGGCTTGGAGCTCTGCCAACCAGCCCTAGCCAGCCAAAGGCATCTTTTTCTTGTTCTTACTAGTCTCCTTGCAGGGAACAGAGTTCTGGTCTTTGAACTGCTGTCCCCTGGGTGGACCTCCCCACCCTCCAGAGCCTCCCACCCTGCACTTGGACTTCAACTGCCTGGTTAGACCCAGCTATGCCCTCTTGGAATGTCTGGTGCCCAGTGGTTCCCACATCATGGCCTTGTTCAGTGCAGATGGTAGACTCTGACCCTTGCCTGTCTGGGCTACTCTCTGTTGTCACTCTGGCCACCTCCGAGCATGAGCTGCTGCCCTAGTGGTCAGGTCTCAGCTCATTCTGTACCCTACTTCCTCTGCATTACCCCCAAGAACCTACCACGCCAGAGTCATAAAACAATTCAGAAGTCATTTCGACAACTACTTATTGAGCAGTACTATAAGCCTAGCGCTGCTTTAGGCGCTGATGACAGCAGTACCCAAAACAGAGAAAAATCCTGCCTTCTATTCCAGTGGAGAGAGACAGAAAATAAACATATAAATATATAAATAAAGTGGCATCTATAGTCTGTTAGATAAAGAAAAACGATAAATCAGGACACATGAAGTCTTACATGTGGAATCTAAAAAAATGCAACAAACTGGTGAATATAACAGAAAAGAAGCAGACTCACAGATAGAGAGAACAAACTAGTGGTTACCAGTGGGGAGAGAGGGGAGGGGCAAAATGGGGTGGGGAAGGGTGGTACAAACTACTGGGTGTAAGACAGGCTCAAGGGTGTACTATACAACACAAGGAATATAGCCAATATTTTGTAATAACTGTAAATGGAAAGTCACCTTTAAAAACTGTATAAACATTTTTGGGACTTCCCTGGTGGTGCAGTGGTTAAGAATCCGCCTGCCAATGCAGGGGACACAGGTTCGATCCCTGGTCCGGGAAGATCCCACATGCCGCAGAGCAACTAAGCCCGTGCGCCACAACTACTGAAGCCCGTGCACCTAGAGCCCGTGCTCTGCAACAAGAGAAGCCACCACAATGAGAAGCCTGCGCACCGCAACGAAGAGCAGCCCCCGCTCGCCGCAACTAGAGAAAGCCCGCGCCCAGCAACGAAGACCCAACACAGCCAAAAATAAATTAAATAAAGAAATAAATTTATTTAAAAAATTGTATAAACATTTTTAAAAATTAAAAATATATATAAAATAAAATAAATAAAGAGGACAAGGAAGGCCTGCTGTGAAGGTGACATCTGAGTAAACACCTGAAGGAGGAGAGGGAGCAAGCCACCAGGATAGCAGAAAAGTAAGTGCTGCAGAAAATGGACGGTTATTTGTAACCCCTGTTTGGGAGCTAGTTCTCACCTAATCCAGTGGCTCATACACTTTGTAATGTCATGAACTTGTAAAAAAAATTTTTTTAATGAGGCACGATCAGAAGATGGCTCTGTTGTTTGGCCAACACCAAGCTCTCCAGCACCCATCAGTATGTGCCTTCCTTTTCGGCCATTGCCAGCATCCTACATAGACATGTCCTTGAATCGCCTCTCTTTAATGACCTCTCTGATCCCCACTAACCATCTCGCTCCACTCCCCAGTCAGTGACTCCACATCCTTCCATCCTCGCCCCGATCCAGCCAGGCTTCCTTTTCCATCGTTCCACGGAGGCACTGTGGACAAGGTCACCAGGAGACCTTCATGCTGCCAAAGGCAAAGATCACTTCTTGGCATATTCAACTCCCCCAGCGTGAGCCCCGTAGACCACACCCTTCCTTCTTGAACTGCTCTCTTCTCTTGGTTTCCTGGTCCCTGAGGTGTCTTACTTGTCCTCCCATTTCACAGGTCCCTCATTCTCAGACTCCTCTGGGGATCCTCCCCTTTTTCCCAGCTTCTACAGATTGGGACACCAGAGGTCCTAGGATTCAGTGCCAAGGCTTTAAATGCTGCATGGATCCCAAGGACTCCAAGATTTCCATCTCCAACCTTGACATTTCCACTGATCTCCAGACTTACACAGCGAACTGCTTACTTACCATCTCTACATGGATGTCTAAAAGGTCTCTTTATCTTAACTTGTCCAAAAGAGAAAGCTTGATTTTCCCCTCCAAACCCTGCTTCTCCAGTGTTCTCTGTCTCAATGAATACCATCACCACCTACTCAGTTACCAAAGCGAAAAGCAGAAATCGTCCTCAATGCTTCTCTTTTTCTCACACTTCACATCCAATCCATCAACAGGTCCTAACATTTCCGCCTCTAAGACATATCTTGAACATGACCTTGTCTCTCTATTCTAACCACCACCACTGCAGTCCAAGCCTTATCATTTTTCATCTGAAATATGGCAAAAGTCACCTGATCAACCTCCCTGCTTCTGTTCTTGACCTTCTTAGGTCTATTATTAACACAGGAGCCAGAGGGATTGTTCTTAAAATGTCAGATCATATCACTTTCCAAATTAAAGCAATCCAGCAACTCCCCAGTCCGCCAGGACCCATATCCAAGCTCCTTAGTGCTGCTGCAAGGTCCTACACAGTCCAGCCCTGCCTGTCTCTCCTGTCTTCATCTCCTCCACCTTCACCATGCTTCAGCCTTCCTTCTCTCCTTTAACAAGGCTCTCCCTCTCTTGCTTTAGACTTTGGTACTAGTTGCTTCCTCTGCCTGAAACTATCCCATCCTGATTTTCCCATGGCCAGCTCCTTCTTGCTATTTGGGTCTCAGATCAAATAGCCTCTCATCAGACAAGCCTTCTCTGACCTAGTCTAAACAGCTACAACCCCCTGTTCTATTTCTTTCCTGATGTTTATTACTATCAGGTTGTTTCTTGTTTATTTATTTGTTTATTGCCAATCATGCACACACACACACACACACGACATAAACAGAGGCCCCATGAGAAGCCCTTGTTTGTTTTACCCATTGATGTATCCTCAGGACCTAGAACAATGCCTGGCAAATAGGCATTCAATAGAGCATGGTTGGATGGATGAATGCTTAGCATTTAATAAAAATAGCTGCCATCTACCAGCACCATCTCCCTACGAAGGAAGGGATATTTAACCCAAAAGAGGTAGAGGCAGGCCAGCACAGTGGCTAGAACACAGACTCTGGAGTCAGATTGCCTGGGTTTAGACGATGGGTCCACCAGGACTATCCTCTTCAGTCTCTATCTTCTTATCTTTAAAATGGAGATTTTGTGGTCTAGCCATACAAGGAATATTACTCACCCATTAAAAAGGAGTGAAGTACTACACTTGTGCAACAACACAGGTGAACTTCAAAAGCATCATGCTAAGTGAAAGAAGCCAGGCACAAAAGGCTACATATCGTGTGATCCATTTATATGAAATACCTAGAACAGGTAAATCCTCAGACACAGACAGCAGATTTCTAAAAACTGGAGGTAGGGGGCACTGGGGAGAAACTGCTTAATGGGTATGAGGTTTCCTTTGGGGATGATGAAAATAGATAGAAGTGGTGGTTGTACAACATTGTAAACGTACTAAATGCCACTGAATCATTCACTTTAAGTGGTTAATTTTATGTGATGTGAATTTCACTTCAACCAGAAAAAGAACGAAAAAACTGGGGATTTTATTATAACAGTTGTCCCTACTGTATAGGAACATTATGAGGATTGAATGAGGTAATGCTGCAAAGGACTTAACACAGTGCCTTACATTTATCAAACATTTAAGAAAATCTACCTCTTAGTAGTTAATTTAAATAAATATAGCTTTATGTAATATCACATCATTTTCTTATTTCTTTACATTTCACTGTAGTGAGAACTGACAACTTGATCATGAATTTGCATCATACCATGAGCCAGAATTTGAGAACCACTGAAATAAACAGTTTTGATAAATAAAATCACCTTTTGTAAAAGGCCCATTTTAGAGAGCCATCCTAAATCATTTAATAAACTGAAGATATGAAAGAGAGGAACTGGTGACAACAGTACTGTCCAGAGACGCACAGAAGCAAAGGCCAAGGTGAGTCAACGTGAGCCATTCAATTTTTCTCACTAAAGTGAGAATAGCCACACATCCGCATCCACACATCCCCGAACAAGCAGCCACAAGCACAACAGCAGAGAAAACACCATATTACCTGATCAGGAAAAATGTGTCAACGCCAAGATAGAATGGGCCACTCTGAGAATAAAGATACAATGGATTTTTAAGCACTCTGGCTTTCCATTCAAGCACATTATCTGTAACAGACATAAAAAGCAATATCTTTTTATCTAACAGAAGAAAATCACGTGACTTATCTTGTCAGAAAAAGTAAGAAGAACACCTTTAGCTTTCAGTTGTATTGAGAGGGTTTTATGCATCCCCGTAATTCACTTAAGAGGAGAACTTGGATTGGGAATAAGAGATGGTGAAAAACAAACAAACAACAACAACAAATACTTCAATCAACTATACTCCAGTATAAAATAAAAAGTTAAAAGAAAAAAAAGAGAGATGGTGGCTGAGGTAGCTAATCGTAACCAGGGCTTAGTGCTCCTTTGTGCCTCTACAGGGCCAGCAGCGCCCTTGGGGCTATAGCAGCATCACCTGTCCCTCATGGTTCAGATCTCCTGGGAGGATCTTCAAACTACCCCGGGCTGGCCCCTCCCCTCAATTCTGATATGTGTGTTTGGTCCCCACTTAGAGAGTTCCACTCTGTTGATGGGAGTGCGTCAGGAGTACAGCAACAGAAAGAAGGTCGAGAAACACTGATTTCATATTGTGCACAATATTTATTTATATTTGCCGATTTTTCCAGGAGAGAAGAAAAAAGTTTCTGGATTCATTAATCATGACGAGAGGGAACCCGGCTCTTTGGACGACGAAAATACAATACTCAGCTATCACTATTCACCTGGTAATCAGGTGCCTGATTTACACCCAAGAGGAGGTAAAACAACCACTGGACGCTGGCCTGGAAAACTCATTTATGGGAAGTCATGGCTCTGTCTCTAAAACAGAAGGAAGGCTGCTCGCGTGGAAGGCTGCAGCCTCCCGTCCTAGGGCCCAACGTGACCCCCCTACACAAAAGCTCCTCTCTTCCTCGACGGCTCGTAAAGATTGCTCAGCCTTCCACATCCAAAGACAGCCATGCGGTCATCTGACCGGTGTGCCCAGACATGATCCAGAGGAGGCTCAATACTCAGAGGCCGTTCAGGGCAGAGCACGTGCTTCCCGGCATCTTTGTGGTCCAGAGGGCTGGCACATTCTTCTGCCAAGAAAAGCATTTCAGAGCACAGTCCATGGCTCCTAGAAATCCTGGGCGGGAGCAAAGGTGTTACTGTCCACGCTGAAAGCCAGACCAGTCCACACGCCGCCCCCCAGACAAGAGGCAAAAGACACAAACCAGTGATCCTGGCCGCCACACGGACGCTCCCTCCCTGTGACCCTGGAAAGCTCAACTCGGTTCTCCGTGGTCCCCTCTTGATCTATCTGTGGACCTTTGGACTTGGTCTCCCTCCCCTATGAACCTTGACTTTCCCTAACAGTCTTGACCTGAGGTTGGTGACCCCACTGTCCCGTACAGAATACGCTCCCCAAGCTCAGTCCCCAAGAATGCCAACGCCTGCCACCCCCCGACCCAGTCCTGTTTTACAAAGGGTTGGGGCAAGGGAGATTTAGACATCATTAAGAAATCACATGCTCCATAAGGCCAGCATGTCACTTGAAATGGCATCCTTAGTGCTTTCCCAAGAATGAATCACTTGCCAGCAACATCCCTGCCTGTCACGGTATGAAAACATGCGGCCGGTGGAGAAGCAGCTAAGGGTGCAGACCTTACAGTTAGTTGGACACTCCTGGCTCTGAATCTAGCTGTCACGTATTAGCTGTGTGACCTCTGGCAAGTGAATTAACCTCTCTGGCCTAAATTTCCACATCTGCAAAATGGGAATCAAAGTAGATCTTATAATCATGGGATTATTGTGAAGAACAAATAAGATAGTGTCATAGCTACTACCACTCACTCTTTTAAGCCCTATTGCTTTAAGAATGGTGAATCCCTTCTACTTGATGTATTCCCTTTAATTTAAAACAAATTTGATCTGGCTCATCCTGAGAGCCGATTAAGTGTCTGGAATTGTGAAACGGGAGCCTCCAAAACTCAAGCCGGCTCCAAGAGACTCATTTCTTCTCCAGGACATAGCCGGGTGCCTTAAACATTGTGGGCAGAAGAAGTCCTTGCAGAATTGAAACTTATTCACAATCGAGATCTGGCTTATAACTAAGCTCTGGAAATCTAAATCCATTTCTTAAATGGAAGAGCGTAATTAACTAGCATTTTGAGGTGCCAGCTGTAAAGATGAGTTTTTCCATGGGCGTCGCTCTCAAATGTGCTTGCCTGAAGGCACGAAGCGCACCCTTCCATTTAGAAGAATTTTCTCTCCCCAAGAATTGGCATTGTCACAGCACAACCAGACAACCAGCAGTGTCCTACCCCTCGTATCCCCGGCTCCCCTCGGTTCCCCGAGAAGCCACAAACTGCAAAACAGAGTCACGGGACCTGGCTTCGCCCAGTTCTGCCAATTCCTTTACCTCTCTCCTCGCTTTTAAACCGAGCACGTTTTTGGCAGGGCTGTTGTGAGGATTCAAGAACAATATTTGTCAAATATCTGGTCCAATGCCTAACTTGGCAAGCAAGAACTGAATACATTTTGCTATCATTATTATTGTTTTTCATCTAAGTTCTACTTGCGGGTGAACTTAACTAGCAGTAGCTATCAGGTCGTCTGAAAACAACTGGCCTATAGAAAAGGCAGCCTCTCTGAGCCCCATTTCGCTCATTTGTAAATGGAAAGTATCATAAACCACGGGAGCACAGAGAGCATCAGGTGAAACAATGCATGTGGTTCCCTAAGTGCGGGTCCCTAGACCAGAAGCTTCAGCACCCCCTGGGAACTTGTTAGAAATGCACAGTCCCAGGCTCCACCCCAGACCTACTGACTCAGAATCTGAGGGGACAGGGCCTGGGAATCTGTGTGGTGGCAAGCCCTCCAGGCGATTCTAGTGCTCACCCAAGTTTGAGAAACATGGGTGTGACAGTGCTTCGAATTTCTGGATTTTCTCAGTGATTGTTACTGTGAGCCCACTATAAGCAACAGACCACAGAGTAAGAGCCCTGGGGCCGAAATCCATAGCTATTTACTTCATGAAGACGTCCTCAAACGTTCGCTGGTATTTTTCTCATCTAAATAGTAAACAACAGGCTCACGTAACAGGAAACCATTCTAAGCAAATGCAATGATTATTTGGAGTATAAAGAACTAGGAATCCGAAATACCCTATTTGGCTCTAAACATCTAGAAGACACGTGGTCTTATGTTGATTTGACTTCCTGGTGAGTATAAAAGTGGAGAGAAAAAAGTGCTGAACCTAAGGGTCTCTCCATCTTGATTATTTCCAAACATTCAGGAATGTGATATTTTACTCTGATGGTATTAAATACAAAAAAAAAAAAAATTGCTATAGCAATGGAACACAGAAACCCCCCATTTTGAGACCACAGTTAAATGTAGCTGCTGAAAAAAGTTAACACAACCTTAGTGTCCTGATCAGGGAGAGCCTTATTTTGGGTGAAGAACCTAAAGTTTCAGGGGCTGATTCCTAGAACCATACCAGGTGTGTCTGCCTGTGATCTGGTCTTAAAATGCAGGCTCTGTGGGTTAGCCTTTCATCCGATGATAAGCAATGGTGAATTTTGGTGACTGTAGGCTCACCCTCAAGCTGACAATTAGAAGCATGTGACAGGTCCCTGGAACCCAGTTGACCTCAGCAAGGTCAGTCTAGTAAGAGGTCTTGACCAATTAAAGCCCCTACCCATTCCTCCCTCTACTGGTTTAACTGGGAGAACAAGGAAAAGAGGAACGAATTAGGAGGAGGTGAGGACACATTATCTCATTGAATTCCTTCAACAAATCCCATTAAATGTCCCCATTTGACACATGTGGAAACTGAGGTTCCTAGAGGTCAAACAACCTGACCAAGGGCAGAGTTAGAAACCAAGGCAGGTTTGCCTGGGGTTTGCTAAGCATATGCTCTTTCTGCCAAGCCCACCCTGGAACCTTCTAGATGGCAGCCAGGGAGCAGAGAGAGTTCTTGGACCACGTGAGGTGAGAAATAATGGAGAGGTCTGAGGCTTGGGGGAGGCCATCAAAACTGTCCTCAACATCTGACAGGGCTGTAATAGAAACAAGAGAGTAAGCAGATTTATTTTCTGAGACCCCAGAGGGCAAAAACCAGGGCCCAAGAGTAGAAATTATAGGGCAGCAGGGGGATTGCCGCCGTGCAGAAGCCTGACAATGAAACTTCCCATCACGATGAGTTCTGAGGGCTTCTGATTTGGGAAGGAGGTTGCACAGGGACCTCTAAGCCTTCTCAGTGCTTATATTTTATCATCTTTATACAAACATGCTTTTGCTGTTTTTCTCATTGTTGGGGTTTTTTGGTGATGCTGCTGCTATTTTTGTTTTTGCCTGAAGATCCAAATAGGATCTGATAAAGTCATCACTGTGCCTTCCACACTGGATGCATTCCCTGCAGCTACTTGAGCACATATTCATATTCTTCTGGTCCAGTCGTTGAAATTTTGTTTTGTTTTTTTCCCTCTCATTGGAGTAAAGGAAGGACAATCGCGTGGACCTCAGAGGCTCTGCCAAAAGTTATTCCACATCTTCTAAAAATACTTGCATGTGAGGCTATTCTTGTTTCAGAATGTGTGTGTGTGTGTGTGTGTGTGTATTTGCCTCGCCATACGGGCAGGTGGAAATAAAGGTAACACTCTTGATTTTTAACTAAAATACAACCTGCTGTGACTTATCCCTACCCAGCCTGTCACTACACTGTGCCAGGTTGTCTATTTCCATTGTAATCCCCTCATGTTTTTTGCACACTCACTCCCCTGGCTTCAGCTTATATGTAAATCATTTACCTCAGGAATGCCAGGAAGGTTCTGTGAGTCATCTGTGTAGCTGTGACACTGAAAATAGACATCGTGCTCATGGGATGGTCCCTTAGAGGATTACCATAGTGCAACCCAATCTCTGTTCTGACCTAGACTTTGAGTTGCACAAAAACACACTGGATAATTGTACCTAAGAAAGAAAGCAGCATTTTCAGCGACCTCGCCTGAACACACTGATGGTAAACAAAGACTGAACTGCGAAGAGCAGAGACCCAACCTTCACTCCAGCTTTTAGAAGCTCTCGGGCATCACTAGACCCCAGCTCTGCAGGGATTATTTTCTAATAGCGTCGTCATCTAAGTCACCTCTCATGAGCGGCCTTGGTTTGTTAAAATACCTACTTTTCCCTCTGCTCGGGGTTCCTGACAGTGAAGGATGGGCAAGGCAATCAGTCCGCTGGATTCTGTTTCTTTGCTCACTCCTCACCCACTCTCTCAAAGGCAGACTCCCGTAAGTGGCCGGATGCGCTCCAGGTGTGGGAGATGCCTTGCGGTCTGACCTCCACCCGGTGGCTGCCACGTAGACAGTTCCAGCCAGAGGAAGGGTGAGGCCCAGCAAGGTGAGGAACCTGCAGGGAGATGACACACATGTGACCAAGCCTGACCTCACCCCAGCACCACAGTAAGATGCAGAGAAAACAGCCCAGGGGAAAAAAACCCTCTCCAACCCCCTACTGAAATGTAGGCAAACATTAACAGGTTTAAGGGTTAGGAGTGGCTTTCTAAGAAAAAATAGTGAAAGAAATTACAAAGTCAAAGATGAATGGATTCCACTAAAGTCCTTATTATAATTGTAAAAAAAAAAAAAAAATCATAACAAACAAGCAACCAACGTATTGAGGAAGAGATTTGCAGCTGATGTGACTTAAGGAGTCATATCCTTCATCTGTAGAATGAACTTTAAAAAATCAGTAGGAACCCAACTAACACAGACATAGAAAAGGGAGTGAAGAGTATGAATAGCAGGTAAACTTAGAAAGAAAAACTCTTATTACCAATTTTTTAAAAATGTAAATTAAACCAATTTATGAATCTATCAAATTGGCACTAGTTTTCATAAAGGAAGCTTTTGAGGCTGGTAGCAGGGTGATGAAACAGACATGGGCATCTCCTACTGGGGGCAGAATAACGAGGTTTTCAGGAAAGCACCTTATAAAAGATCCAACCTCTGGGCCAGCAAGCCTACTGCCATTAGTTTGTCCTAAGAAACAATGTCAGATGCAACTAAGACTTAACAGGCAAGTTTGCTGAGGTGTTTGGGGGAGAAGCAATGCCTCAAATAAGAGAAATTCATCTTCAGTGGTCACATGACAGGAACAGGAATATTTGGGGATGGAATACATTTCTCAGTGATCCCAAAAGCCCATCACATTTGGGTGTGGCCGGCTCCCTCCGGAACACGTTTGAATTTTCTTGTTTAAAGTAAATGGTGGACTTCCCTGGTGGCACAGTGGTTAAGAATCTGCCTGCCAATGCAGGGGACACAGGTTCGAGCCCTGCTCCGGGAAGATCCCACATGCCGCAGAGCAACTAAGCCCATGAGCCACAACTACTGAAGCCCGCACGCCTATAGCCCGTGCTCTGCAACAAGAGAAGCCACTGCAATGAGAAGCCCGCGCACTGCAATGAAGAGTAGCCCCCGCTTGCCGCATCTAGAAAAAGCCCGTGCACAACAACGAAGACCCAGCTCAGCCAAAATAAATAAATTAATTAATTAAATTAAAATTCACCTTTAAAATAAAGTAAATGGTGATCAGACATCATTCAATGAATGAAAATGAAATGGCCAAGTATAGCTAGTGAGCAAAAGTTGATACAACAGTCCAACGTGCACATCCCAACCCGGTACCTGAGATGCCTATACTCACAGACACATGGCAACAAACATGTCCAGGGGGAATAATCCAGAAGCACATCTGGCCATACCCCCACCAGATGAAGAGAAGGAATTTATTGTAAAGAGAGGGAGAGAAGGAGCCAAAAATGAAGCATTTCTGAATCTTAAAATATCTACCAAGAAGGAAAAAAAAGATTGCATTAGTAACACTTTACTTTGCAATAAATACTTGATGCTTTTCCAAGAGCTTTCATATTTATTATTTCAAAATCAAACTTTGACATTAAAAATGGCAGCTGGCTTTTAATATATCTGATTTACACATGGGGAAATTAGAGCTCTAAGGTGCGGAAACTCACAGAACTAGGAACTCTTAGCCCAGCTGGAGGTGGATCACAGGTCTCCTGTATCCTCAGCCTGCCCAGGCTCTGCATCTTTTCCCAGCACTCAGAACTGGGAATGGCAATCCACAAAGGCCTCATTGCTGGCTCAAATCATTCTGTGAGCAGGTCTCCACAAGAGAGATATATGCGACATGAGATGGAAAAATAGGATGGAAGCCACAAGCTGGGGAAAGGTGCTGCCTGATATTGAAGATAAGAGGCACCAACTTAGGACACAGTTAATTAGTCACCATGAGAAATAGTTTGTAAAGATATAAGTGGTAAGACTAGGGAGCAGAGGTCTCAAGCTTTAGCGTGCTTCAGAACTACCTGAAGGGCCTGGTAAATAGACCGCTTCCCGCCTCCCCTCCCTGCAAGCTCTGATCCAGTAGGTCTGGAGTGGGGCCTGAGAATTTGCATTTCTAACAAGTTTCCAGGTGTTCCTGCTGCTAATTGGGGTGCACACTTTACCAGACCAGGGGACTTCCAAAATCTCAGCAAAGGATGGGGGGCACAGCGTGGTCTAATAAAATAGCAACACTGGTTATAAATAACAAAAAACACTGCTGTTTATTAAATGCCCACTTGCTACGAGGCAGGTCTTGCTCATTATTTCTACTTTGTCAACATCCCTATAAGAAGCTATTATTTACCTTATTTTACAGACAAGGAAAATTCTCCTCAGACAAGTTTATGAATTTGAGCGTAGTGGTTAAGAATACAGGATCTGCAGTTTGGGAGCTTGCATCCACCCCTGACAATCTGACCATGGGTGAGTTAGTTTAATTGCCCTGTGCCTCAGTTTCCCCCTTGGTAAAATGGAGATACCTACTTCACAGGGTTGTTATGAAAATGAAATGTAGCGAGAACGCTAAAGCACTTAGAAAGTACCTGGCCTTGAGTAAGAGCTCAGTAAATGTTGGTTGTCTTTATTATGATTGCTGCTGAGTAGCAGGGCCAGAACTCGCCCCAGGTCTGTACGAACTTGAAGGACGTGGTCTTTTTATCCCCTCAAGCTACCTCATCTCACCACACTACTAGACTCGCATTCAGGAGTTTTGGGTTCAAGCCACCTTGCTGTGTGACTCTGGGCAAGTCACTTCAGCCCTCTGGGTCTCATTTTCTCATGTATGGAATGAGGAAGGGTGGGTTGGACACAATATATTCTCATGTCCCTTCCACCTCCAGCACCCACTGTTCCCATGAGTGTGACCAGAGGGTTTCTGAAATGTCCAAATAGGCCACTAAAAGGTTAAAAATGTGTGATTCCTGTGAGTCTTATTGAGACAAGAAGCAGGAGTTGTTGGTGGGTCCTCAGCGCTGGCCAAGAGTGAGGGGGTTCCATCAGGGGATCCCTACGAGGGACACAGCAGCAGAATTCCTTTATCCAATTCCAATCGCTTTGAATTGATGTGCCCCGAGCTACGTCCTGGTAGTATTCAATATTTTAATTTCCCCAATAAACTCTCACCCTGAAAAAAAAGTGTACTGACAAGCTGACAAGTCTGTTCCCCTTTGAAGTTCTATTCTAATTTTAAAAGAATCAACTGGAGTTTTGTTTTTTCAGTGAACCACTCAAGAGCCTCTGGCCGGCTGATCAGGACCCCAGCCTGCGGACCCTGGATGAACTGAGAAAACCAGCTTCTTTGGCCTGCAAAGCAAAGCCCGGGCTCCCTCCCCCTCCTCCCTGCAGACACCTTCTGCGGACATCCTGCGAAGCCACAGCCACCATAACCTTCCTTGTCACCTTTAACTGCACAGCACATATTGGAGGTCACGGGAAGATCCCAAATCAAGATGTAAAAGCTTTGTAGTTTATCTACACTATTGAAAAAAACTTTTTTTTTTTTACTTTAATTAAGGGCCCTCCATGCAACAAAGAGTCCAAGACAACAGAATTAGGAATAAAACGATAAACTATACTTCTGGGCTTCGAGATTACATTTTCTTCACCTTCCCTTGTTTTTAAAAGTGTGTTTTTTGTTAGATCTGAAGCCTCCCTTTTCAAGAAGCACAGGTTTAGCAGCAGCTGGAAAATGTACTCCAGTTGTCCCAAATGATAGTCTTTCCGTGTCTAAATCATAGAGGAACTGCCTCACTGGCCCCGAAGCCGATTAAAGCAAGTTAGAATAGACAGCACCTCAGCTGCCCCGGGGGAATCCCTGCCCACACAGTCAGCAGTTTGTCTGTGGATGAAATCTGAAGCACTGGGCAACAGTGTCCAGACTCTGAAGGACACGGGAGACCCAGGTCCTCACTGCTAAGCGGGCAAACCTGGAAGGTGATAACTTCTTCATCCATGGGGTGACCACTGCCCCCTTAACCCCAAAGATATTCCAGGCAATGTACTAACTAAATGACATTCCTGGCTCTGCCCCACTCCATCACCATACCACCCTGTAGTTTGGCAGTGACTTTTAAACCTCTAAATAGCTCTGGCCCAACCAAAAAGCCAGAATAGTGCTGGAAGTGTGTGTGTGTGTGTGTGTGTGTGTGTGTGTGTGTGTGTGTACGTGTGTTGGGGGAGATCACAGAAAGGGTTAAGCGTGGTTACACTGAAGGAGTCATCAGCTTAGGTCCCCCAGACACTCAGGCCCATCCCTTCTACCTTGGGCCTGGGTCAGGAGTACATGGGGGCTTCTGCAGGATCCCACCCCCTCCCCTCCAGCTCCAGTCCCACCCCTTTTCCCCTCAGATGCTCTGTTCCTATACCACCAACTGCCTTATGGGCAGGAGTATGGACCACCTAAGCTCCACCCCCTAGGCCCACCCCCGCTGCAATTCCCAGGTCCTAGACACTCAGAGTGTGGCCTGGAAGACAAGGGGCAGGCTCCGGGGGTGGGGGGGGGCACGTCCCATTGGCCCTGCAGCATCTCATCCCATGCGGAGGACACAGCCAGAGGAAGGCCAGAGAAGTGTGGCATCCCTTAAATATGGGGTCCAGGATAGGACCCTTCTTGGCTAGGTCTGAGGGCTGCATTGCAGGCATCACCCCCCCTTCCTGCAAAGTGCCTCTCGTGTTGATTACAAGACTCCAGGGAGCCTAAGGGTCAGAAGAGAAGGACAATGAATAGAACATAATTGAACCCTAGAGGTCCAAAATCAAGTTCAAAGGGACTTTGAGAAGAAACTGTTATGGACTGAATTGAATCGCCCACCCCAAATTCATATGTTGAAACCCTACCCCCCTGGTACCTCCGAATGTGACTCTTTTAGAGGGGTGATAAAGTTAAATATTCCATTGACGTGGGCCCTAATCCAATCTGACTGGTGTCCTTATATGAAGAGGAAATTTGGACACACCCATGTGAGCACGCAGAGGAAAGACCACGTGAGGAAACAGCGAGAAGGTGGCTGTCTGCACACCAAGGAGAGAGGCCTCGGGAGAGACCAGCCCTGTGACACCTTGATCTAGGACTTCCGGCTGCCAAAAAATGTGAGAAAGAAATTTCTGTTGTTTAAGCCACCCAGCCTGTGGTACTTTGTTAAAGCAGCCCCAGCAAACTAACACAGAGACTCACCAAACGCTATGCTCAGGGGGGCAGCGCTTGGGCTGGGAACCAGGCCAAGACTCTCAGAATTGGACTGCACATGGACGGTTGGGCTTCCTGGGCTTGTCCAATGTCACCAAGTGACCCAAGTCAATGTCCTCAGGTCCCAGGAGCACTGAGAGGAAGCACCCATACCTGACTCTCCGTCCTGCCAGAGTAAATAAAACCAACTGGCAGCCCCTGCACATTCAATCAGCCTTAAGTGTGCCAGATTCCAGGTCTACACAGGGGAACATGAAACCTTTGCTTGAAACCAAATAAATGATCTGTTTCCAAGATTTCAGCACACCCCACCCCCCAACCTCTGCACTAACATAGGCCAGCTCAAGCCCTCCTTATAAATGTTTCCTTTCTACCCAGCCTGGTTCTCCCTGCCCCCATTGCCCCTCACCCCAAAGCTCCTCTCCAAGTGTGCCTGTCCCCAGCAGTCAATGTGGGACTGAGCATCTCTTTCCTGACAGTGTTTCCCAACAGCTCAGGCACACAGACTCTTCTTCCTAACTAAATTGTACGTTTCCCAAAATGAGTAACTCCCCATCCTTTTGATTCTCCCCCAGCACACACATGTGGTGTCTCACACAAAGGCCAGATACTAAAGTGCTCAATAAATATTTTCTGAATTAAACTGAGAACAGAAAATGGTATTCTGTGAAATGTTTTGGGTTCCCTTTGAGTCCTTAGTTGGAAAGGCATTTCTGGGGGTAATTCAAGTTATTATTATTAAAATAGGTCCATTTTCTCAATCAGTGCTCAGGGAAATCCATGAGAGACAGCAGTGGGGGAAGAAGTCAGCCCTCGCAGTGCACCATTGTTCCACTATCTAGGCCTCATAATTCTAATTATAGTAGCCAAAGTGAGATGAAATCGGCCTCACAGAGCATAGGAAAGAGAACAGCGCAGAGGAACAAAACATGCCACCCCAAAATGTGTCTCTTTGGCACGCAGATTATTTCAAGCTAAAGACAATCAAGGCCCAAAAGTCTCAGGAAGAACCTTTGACCTTCGTCCTAACTGCCAGAAAGAATGTAGATAGGGGACATGTTCCAGAGAGGGAGTCATCACCATAGATAACTAGAGTATAATAGGAACTAGGGGTGTGGCAGGAAGGAACCCGGCAAAGTCTGTTTGTTAAAATTCCTCTCTGAGGACTTCCCTGGTGGCGCAGTGGTTAGGAATCCGCCTGCCAATGCAGGGGACACGGGTTCGAGCCCTGGTCGGGGAGGATCCCACATGCCGCGGAGCAACTGGGCCCGTGAGCCACAATTGCTGAGCCTGCGTGTCTGGAGCCTGTGCTCCGCAACAAGAGAGGCCGCAATAGTAAGAGGCCCGCGCACCGCGATGAAGAGTGGCCCCCACTTGCCGCAACTAGAGAAAGCCCTCGCACAGAAACGAAGACCCAACACAGCCATAAATAAATAAAATTTAAAAAAATAAAATAAATAAAGCAAATAATTTAAAAAGAATCAACATTTGTTTAAAAAAAAAAGAGTACAATTAAAAAAAAAAAAAAAATTCCTCTCTGTGTCCGTTGTCTCTGCATGGCCTAGCAAGCATTTGTTTACCGAACACCTGTTCTTTTTCACCTTCCTGTAAATTGCCTTCCTTCCCTTTGAAGCCCCAAACCCCTCCCCGATTCTTCTTTTCTCAGAGGGCACATAAGCCTCAATTGCCTAACTTGTCCCATAGTCTCCTGGAGCCCCGGAATGTACGTAATCAAATTTGATTTTTTCCTGTTAATCTGTCTATAAGTCACCACCTTCCCAACTCCCTGTCATGTTTAAAGGACCTCAGATAACCTAGCCAAATGAGCAAGTAGGTATTAGGTAGTGTTCTGGATTGAATTGTGTCCACTCCAAAAAGTTTCAAACCCTAACACCCCTCCACCCCCGCTCCCACCCTGGGAACTCCTGAGTTTGGTAACACTTCGAATGTGACCTTATTTGGAAATAGGGTCTTTGCAGAGGTAATCAACTTAAGATGAGGTCATAATGAAACAGGAGGGAAGGGGGCAGGGCACAACCTTTAAAAAAATGACATAGCCATAGGACATGACAAAAGCTGGTTAGAACCAACTAGGTCCAAGGTGGCAGAAGATTTGACTTCCAGTGGACCTTGAGCCTCATTATACACTATTGTAATACATTAGCATAATCTAAGTGACACACCACCAGTGCCATGACAGTTCCAAAGTCGACCATCAAAGATCAAAAAGTGGGCAGTGGCCTAATTCCTGGAAATCTCCACCCCTTCCCCAAAATACTTGGAATAATCTTCCCGCTCATAAGCCTATGAAATTACCCAGCCCATAAAAATTAACCACCCCATATTTCGGGGCCTCTCATCCTCTGAGATGGCCCACCCTCTGTCTGTGGAATGTGCTTCTCTCTAAATAAACCCACTTCTTACCTATCACTTTGCCTCTCACTGAATTCTTTCTGCGATGAGACATCAAGAACCTCAGCTTCTTTAAGTCCTGAGACCAGGTGTGTGATCTCAATTAAAAGACCATGGGTTCAAATCCCAATCTGGGTTCTGGCCGGGTTTGAGTCCCGGCACTTGTATTCAAGTCCCAATCTGAGGTCCATGGTTTGAATACTAGGTTAGGGTAGGTCCTAAATCCAGTGCGACTGGTGTCTTTACACAAAGAGGGAAATTTGGACACAGAGAGACACACAAGGAAGAACACTACCTGATGATGGAGGTACAGATGGGAGTGATGCATTGTAAGCCACCCAGTTGGTGGTACTTTGTTACAGGAACCCTAGGAAACAGAACACAGTAAGTGGTGCTAAAATACACAGACGTGAATTGTTAGGGAACTAGCCTATAACTAGGTTTGTGATCATCACACCCAAATTTTATCTAGACCCTCTGGTGTTCCATATTTTCATTATCAGGAACTCACACAAAGTCTGTTGGTTGAAATTTTATAACATCCTATGGCAGCCACACTATGCAGTTTTTTGCCTAAAAGTAATATGTTCTGACCTGCCCAGAATATTCCTTCTCTCTGCTATGCCAGGCTCATTTCTTCTTGGCTTCTCTGCCACGGTCTTCTCCTCATGTTGACTCCTACCCTTGTGATCTAGATGAAAAAAATCTGCACAGCTACTGCTGAGCTGGTTGCCTCCACATCTGTAATGGAAATATTGGCAACCCATTAAAAAGCTTTAAGGAATAGCTGACAAATCCTTTCCAGATGGAGACCTTTTCCTCTGGGCACAGTTGCTCCCATTTCTATCTGCTGCCTCTGTGCAGAAGCTGGATAAACATCTTGGCAGTGAGGACTAAATTCCACTAATATATTCACCTAAGTCAACTCTGCTCACCTTAATCAGGACCCTTTATTTTTCTAGTTCCTCAAAGAGAATCATCAAAATATCTTTGTATTGATAATAATTTCTAACCTTCCATTTTATTCTAATATCAACTCTAGCTAATAAGCTTAGCATTAGGCAGAAAAACTAGACTAACAGATGAATCTCTTAAATAATAATGACCATTAACTCATTAGAGAGTCATTTATTCACTTGCTATGCTAATATAATAACAACTCTGCAAGTTTTTCTTTGTTTCTAGGATATTTATGGCTTATCCAACAAGAACTGAAATTTAAATTTGATATATAACAACTGGTTTTCTTTTTAATACCACCTGAAATATTTGGTTTAGATCGAGAGGTAATGTACCTGAAGCTGTTGGGATAATCATAAATTCAGAGGACAATTTAAGGTTATTGAAAACTAACTGCAGGCTTCCCTGATGGCACAGAGGTTAAGAATCTGCCTGCCAATGCAGGGGACACGGGTTCGAGCCCTGGGCCAGGAAGATCTCACGTGCGGTGGAGCAACTAAGCCCGAGCGCCACAACTACTGAGCCCACACGCCACAACTACTGAAACCCGCACGCCTAGAGCCCGTGCTCTGCAACAAGAGAAGCCACCGCAATGAGAAGCCCGCGCACCGCAACGAAGAGTAGCCCCCGCTCGCCGCAACTAGAGAAAGCTTGCGTGCAGCAACAAAGACCCAACGCAGCCAAAAATAAATAAATAAAAATTTATTAAAAAAAAAAAGAAAACTAACTGCAATATCAACACTTAAAAGAGGCTTTTAATACCGTGTGCGATATTGTGATATAATAAGAAATATATATTTGGTCTTCATCCCCAGTTCCTGGTACAGAACTCCTAAAGCCTTGGAATTTCCTAAGTGATGGGCTGAGAGGAGCATCTGTTGTTATTCTTTATAAGCCCCTTTCAACCACACTTGAGTTTAAGCTAATAAGGTGACTCTTGGAGGAGAGGGGCTGGTTGTCAGAGGAACCAACCATGTGATGAGAGGGTTGGGAGTTTCAGACCCATCCCCAACCTCCAGGGAGAAGAGAGGGGCTGGGGATTGAGTTACTCACCAATGGGCGGTGATTTAATCAATCATGCCTACATAATGGACCCTTCATAAAAACCCTAAACAAAGGGGTTCAGAGAGCTTCCAGGCTGATGAACACACTGGGGTGCTGGGAGGGTGGTGCACACTGAGAGGGCATGGAATCTCTGTGCCCCTTTCCACATACCTTGCCCTCTGCATCTCTTCCACTTGGCTATTCCTGAGTTTTATTCGTTATAATAAGCCAGTAATAGTAAGTCATGTGTTCCCCTGAGTTCTGTGAGCCATTACAGCAAATTATCAAACCCGAGGAGAGGATCCTGGGAACAAATCAGAGTCATGGGAACCCCTGATTTGTAGCCAAGTTGGACAGAAGTAGTGGGTAACCTCAGGACCCACTACTTACAATTGGTGTCTGAAGTGGGGAGCAGTCATGTGAAGCTGAGCCCTTAATTTGTGGGGTCAGCACCACCTCCAGATACTTAGTGTCACAATTTCATAATGTGAGGAGGAAACCCACACATTTGGTGTGGGAAGTTTCTGTATGTAGAGAAACAATGTTTTCCTTTTAATGTGTCACGTTAGTTCTTATTTGGATGGATGACAAGAATAAGTACAAAAGACACTCGCAGTAAAAATTTTAGGCTTTAAAGCTCTTCCTTTGAAAATTTTGAAAGACTTAAGGAAATCTACCCAGTTTCCATGTGGACTAAAATGTTTTCATTCCACTTGGCTAAAGTCAGAAGGGGATTGTAAGCCTGCAGAGAGTTAGGGCCAGACTGAATAGCATGGTCCACCCCTCTTTGTTCAGAGGAGGAGGCTGGAGCAGGGAGAGATTAAGTGATTTGCCCAGGATCACACAGCTGGGAGGTGAAAACCAGGACCAAATGCTGGCCTCTTAGCACTAATCCATCACAGCACATGGGCTTCACACGATGCCAGTTCAGAACGTCTTTCCAGATTTGGCATCTGACTGATTTCCACACACGGGCCACAGCAGAGAACCCTCACAATATGGAAACCATATACCATCCAGCTCCTTTCTTCAGACCTAACCAGCCAGCTGAGGCTGATTAAGGCAGTGAGGGAAGATTAAGCTTAAAATGTTATTACATAAAGATTCAGCTCCTACCTTCTCTTCAATGTCTTTCTCCTCCTTTCCACCCACTCCCTTCCTACTCCTCCACCTCCACTACCAAGACCCCCCAAACTCCATTAGTCTCGGTTTATTGGATTTAGCAGGATGAAAGTTTGGTTCAATCCCAAGAGAATGGCCAAGAGGCTCCAAGGGGCTGGGGTTTTTCAAACTTGATGCTGAGATAATAGGTTCACTGGGTATTCTATTGGACCTACCCAGCCGAGACATCTCAGTCACATCTTCTTCAGCACAAGAATTGGGGACACACACGCCCACGCTGTAGTCAGCTCCATCCTGGGAACACAATGCCACAATGTTCTTTAATGTTAGTATTCATAGAATATATGCACGATCGTTCCTAAGTAAGGCTGCTGCTGTACTACCTATGAATCCAGCAGACTGGGAGAAGGAAAAAAGGAGTTATTGAAAGAAGAAAAGTTTGCTGACTTCTTTGGAGATGGCTTTTCCATTACAGAGTATTTCAAGTCAACTTATAGAACATCAGATGCACCCATATTTAAATAAAAATATGCTCCAAGGGTTAACGTAGCTGCTTATTTAGAAAGCAGCCTCGGGGCTTCCCTGGCGGTCCAGTGGTCAAGACTCTGTGCTCCCAAAGCAGGGGGCACGGGTTCGATCCCTGGTTGGGGAACTAAGATCTCTCATGCCCCACGGTGTGGCCAAAAAATTTTTTAAATTAAAAGAAAAAAAAAAAAGCAGCCTCTAGTGTGGGGTAGTCTGCCCCAGTGCATCTCTCTCCTATATTACAGGTCATTAAGAGTTAACAATTCGTACAGTTTTCAACAAATTTGCCAAGTTGTCATTTCTTTGTAGCAGGACACAATGTACCAAGTAAAGATTTTATTAATAAATCAAGCCAATAATTAGAATGCCGGTCCCAATAAAGCAAAGATCAAATTATAAATAAAAATCGCTGGGATGCTTCTTCTAAGTGTATAACTTACATGATTGTGTAGGTTTCACCTTTTGCTCTGATATCAAAATCATTAGTCTGCTTGGAAAATAGGATATGAACCCTCAAGCAATCATTGTCAAATTCTCAGCGTGACAAATGGAGCTGGGTGATAACCTCCCTATCTCCATTGGTTAACAATTGTAAGACCATTTTATAGCATTAACATCAAAGAGCTTGGTTTTCTTATCGTTATTTTATACAACTGTTATTAGCCAACCAGTAATGTATTTCCTCTTAGTGTTGTGTGCCAGGCATAAAGTATATCTTTGTATTTAATAGGAGGCTGTGCTGTTCCTAGCTTTTTCCCCCCCAGAAGTAAAAGAATTAACATGCTTTGAAGATAGTCAGCCCTGTGACCTCAGTCAACCTATTTAGTGATGTATTTGTAAAAGTTCCAACCCATCTGCTAGGATAACCTCAGATTCACGTCTCAGAGCTATGTTTCTGGGAAAGGATTATGGGTAATGGGAAGTCCATTTCCTTTGGTATTCCAAACACTGATGGTGAGTCAGGAGTTAATGCTCAGGAATATTGGCTGGAACTTGACCTTGGATTCCCCACAAAGGTCATCCAGAGGTCTTGTCCCATGCAATGTGGTAGGAGGAACATCTGAAGACCTGTTTGGTTTGTGGACAACTACCTCCTATAATGTCCCATACTCAGGACATGCAAGCAAGTTTCCACCGACTGTTTAAAATTTAATTTTAACTTTTTGCAAAACATCTTAATAGTTTGGTTTTTTTTCAATGAAGATAAGCAACCAGTGGAGTTGTATCAGGTTTCATATCATGAGTCCAATGTTCACCAGTCTTTTAAGAGTGTGCGTGTAGATCCCACGCTCACATGCAGGATGTGAAGCTTGCAGTACTGCCCTTGGAAACGCCCCGATGGAGCGTGGGTGGGGAGACACTCACTGGAAGATCCCAGCCTGTCCACATTTCCATTAAAAATATTGCTTCCCAGGGGCTTCCCTGGTGGCGCAGTGGTTGAGAGTCTGCCTGCCAATGCAGGGGACACGGGTTCGAGCCCTGGTCTGGGAAGATCCCACATGCCGCGGAGCAACTAAGCCCGTGCGCCACAACTACTGAGCCTGCGCGTCTGGAGCCTGCTGTGCTCCGCAACAGGAGAGGCCGCGATGAGGAGTGGCCCCCGCTTGCCGCAGCTAGAGGAAGCCCTCGCACAGAAACGAAGACCCAACACAGCCATAAATAAATAAATAAATAAATAAATAAATAAATAAATAAATAAATAAATAAATAAATAAATAAATAAATAAATAAATAAATAAATAAATAAATAAATAAATAAATAAATAAATAAAATTAAATATATATATATATATATATATATATATTGCTTCCCAGCTTCCCGAAAGAGTCATACACTGAATTTCAAAGCAAAAGAAGTGGGCAAATTTAGCTTCCTTGTGTCACTTTCAAATGAATTTATCAGCATTCAGCTCCACCGTCTAAACCTCTAAAATTTAAACGATCGAAAAAAGAAGAGACATGTATTCAGATGGCACTCTTGAGCCTGCATTCTGCACCCACAGCCCATCTCTTCACTGCGGAGAACCATGATGTACGTCCTCACACATGACCTGTTGCTGAAAAAGATGAAGAGTTTGAAATGTTTTAAAAAATAAATGCTTTGTGGGAGTAAAAAAGATGTAACTAAAATTTGGTAGCTTTTCTTTCTCCTCCATACAGCCAGGAGAAAATACTCATGTCTTAAAATTTTTTTATCCAATTTTGTAGGACCTTATTTTGGAGAGAAGTTTTTGATTGTTTGTTTGTTTGTTTTTTAATCTTGGGAGTAAAAGCGTGCAGTAATCAAGTTCCACGGTTAATGCCTCTCTAGCCCTGGTCCTGGAAATCTCTTATTTTGTTTGTGCTCGTATATGTCCTCTTCCCCTTCATTTTAAATAATTCATTTCCTTTCCTCTTTCTTCATCTCTCCCTTTCTCTTTCCTTTCCCCCAATTCCCTCCACCCCCATGTTTGATATATATCATCTCATTTGTAGGTGTTCTTATGTTATGTAAGTGTATTTGTAATTTATATGAATGGCCTTGTGCTTCAGATCTCCTGTTTCCACATATGTAACTCAGAGCTACATTTGTACTATTTATGGTGTTACTGTGCTCACCTAGTCCAGAGCTTCTGATTTCTGTATAATAACTCATCATCATCTTAGACTTAGCTATTCCCCGGGTGATGGACACATAGATGGCCTCCAACACACAAAAACACACAGGGACAAACTCCTCATACGTGTCCCTGTATAAATCTACGTGAGGCTTTAGCTCAGATATACACACCTGTGAGTGGGCTTGCTCGATCAGAAGGTACACAAATACTGTGTAAATCCCACCGGATTGTGTTCCAGAGTGACTGCCCCAATCTACATCCCCAAGGATGCTGATTCCTATCTCTTCTTTGCGTTTTCCAGCTTTCCCATTTTTGGTGGTTGATGGATATAAAATGATATCCAGTTGTTTGGATTTTTGTCTATCAAATTACAAATAAGTCAGGATATTTTTGTTTAAAATAGCTAAGCCATTTAAATTTTCTCTTCTGTAAAGTACCTGTTTGTATCCTTTGCCCATTTCTTAATGAATTTTCTTTTTTTGATTTGCAAGAGCTCCTTATTATTCTATATATTGGTCCTAGTCTACCTGAGTTATCGAAAATACTTACTCTCAGTCAGTTATCTGTCAGTTCTTTATCTATGGTTTCCTTATTGGATAGAAATCTGTTCTTTTGAGCCTGTAATTTTTGTTCTAGTCTTGAACAATCTTTGTTCTAGTCAAGACTGACTACATAATTTGCAGGGCTAATACAGAATGAAAATGAAGGGCCTCTTGTTTAAAAATTAATTAAGCATTTCAAGATGGTGACACCAAATCACGCTAAAGGAAGCATGGGGTCCTTTTATGTGTGGGGCGCAGTGTGACTGCAAAGGTCACATGCCTACGAAGCCAGTCTGATTCTAATACCAGAACCATATGGTTTTTATTATTACGGATTTGAGGTATATTAAGTATTCAGCCTTTAGTCATCGTTTCAAAGTTGAGCCAGTTAATATTTGTGGACTGTTAATCATTCATACAAATTTCAGAAAATTTGTATCCAGAAAATTTCAGAAAATTCATATTCAGAAAATTTCAGAAAATTTTTAGAAATTGCAGAAAATCTCAGAAAAAGTTTATTGAGTTCCTCAAAACATCCAACTAGAATACTGATTAAAATTGCTTCAAATTTATAGATTATATGGGGGAAATTGACATCATTGTTGTATCAAGCTATCATTGGATGTCATGCAATTTACTAAAATCTTCTTTTGTGTCCTTATTTATAACTTTATATTTTTCCTTGATAATCTTAAGACAGATTACATAAACAATTCCTAGGTAGTGTAGAGTTGACTATTTTCCTCAGTGTTTTATTTTCAATTATATTTTCCAACTGATTGTTGCTGGTGTGGAAAAATGCTATCGATTTTTGTAATTTGTTCTGGTATCTGGAGAATTTGCTGAACTTTCTTAATAGTTCTACCTTCTTATTTCTTTCTTTCTAATCTTTAGACCACTATTTTTTTTTTCCTTTTCTAGTTTTGGAATCAAAGTTATAGTCAAATTTATAAAGTGAGTTTATTTTCTGGAACAGCTGTAATTATAACTGTTTGCCAAGGGTTAGTGATGGTGGAGGGAAGGGGCTGCCTACATCTATAAAGCAGTAACAAGAGGGATGTGGTGATGGATAGTTATGGTCTTGATTGTGGTATGAGTTACACAAATCTACACATGTGCTAAAATGACATAGAACTATACACACACACACACGTACCAATGTTAATTTCTGAGGCATAGGGAGGTCAAGTCACTCGCCCAGGGTCACATCATTGTTAAATGATAGAACAAGTAAGAAAACCGAAGCACAGAGATGATAAGTAATATACACAGCAATACAAATCTACCTCTTTTTAATTGCTAGCAAGAATCAGAGCTGAGTATTCAAAGCAGCTAGTAAGGATCAGAGCTGTGTGTTCAAACCCATTTTAATCTGAACCCATAACTTCTTGCCCTCTAAAATATGCAAAAAGACCCTGTTTTTGTTTGTCAGTTTGGTATGTCGGTTCTTATATATAGCTAAAGATAATGATCTTCCTTAGAGTGAGTGGGGAGAAAACCCCAAATACAGCTGGGCAAATTATACAGCTCCTCTTGCATTTCTGTCTCTGTCTTTACTAATAATTGGGTTCCCAAGGTGTAATGTAGAAATCAGGTTGAAGGAATTGCAGTTTGCTTACATGAGTGCTTTTTAAGAAAGTAATAGGTTATTTTGAAAACCTCCTGGCCATAATCGGGCAAACGGTCCTTGCTGAGCTGCCCAGGGTAAACTGGCTTTCACCAGGAACCCTCTCCTCTTCTGGCAAGTTCTGCTCTGGCCACTTGGGCTCATCCAGTGGGTGCCTGTTATCACTGGCCTCTTTTTTATGCTTCTAAGTATTCCAGGTTATTGCTGTGATGAGCGAAACTTATTTTCCCCTTTTCCCTCCCCTGAATGTGACCCTCCTTGGCTCTGACCACACCCAGAACCTTAGAGCTGGTATCCACAGTGACTTGTAGCCAGCGATCATCTTTTAAGCTAAACTGCCTGAGTCACAAGATTGACCACATCCCTCCTCTCCTTACAACGTTTCCAAGGCACCATGAACAAAGTTAAAACGTAACTCTTAAGGGAGAGGTCATATTTACTGTATTAATAACCCGGATAAAGAATTGTATTCTGATCATATAAAAAACCCTTACAAATCAGTAATTTTTATTTTTATTTTTTTCATTATTTTTTTGCATTTATATTGGAGTGTGGTTGATTTACAAATCAGTAATTTTGGGGGACTTCTCTAGCGGTCCAGTGTTTATGACTTGGCACTTTCACTGCTGTGGGCGCAGGTTCGATCTCTGGTCGGGGAACTAAGATCCCACAAGCTGTGCGGCGTGGCCAAAAGAAAAAAAACCAAAAACAAATACAAATCAGTAATTTAGAAAAAGTCAAAGAAACTGATTTAAAATCTGCTAAGGATATGAACAGGCAACTCTTGGAGAAGGAAATCCAAGTGACCAATAAATATGAGAAAGTTGTTCAGTCTCACCAAGAAACCACAATTAGACACCAATTTTTTCTAGCCATCTGATTGGTAAAAATTTAGAAGGTTGATAAAATTGAATGTTGGTAAGAATATGAAGAAATAGTTCTCTCAATCTGGCTTCCTGGGAGCTAATCCCCTTCCTAATAGCAACTAAATTTTCTTTTGGAAAATTGCCACTCTCCAACTGCACGGAGTCTTGAAAAAAACTCAAGGTGCTGTGTCCTCTCATTACGGAAGCTGATGGGATCCCTGGAGGCGGCTCCTGCTCTGCCCTCCTGCTCCCTGTGACATGAGGTCCCAGGACTAGTGTGGAGTGAGTCAAGGCCTGAAGAGAAGCTTGGGCTTCATTCATCCACAGGTGGTTTCCTCAGAGGCTGTAGAATGTGCACCACTGTGGAGGCTGTTTGGACCTCACTGGTCCAGGGACCGGTTTCAAGCCTAGCAGGCCTTACTCTCCCTTCTGTGAGCTGCCCATCGTCTGCCGATAAACTCCTCTTTTTGCTGAAGGTTGTCAGGGTTGATGTCTGTGGTTTAACCGAAGGCTCCTTTCTAACCGTATCCCCAGTGGCCCAGCAATTCAACATCTCAGAATCTGCTCCAGGGAAACACATATGAGCACAGAATTGCCAGATGCTTGTGGCATTAATGCTTGTAAAAGCAGAAAAATGGACAAACTGTTAGGTTGAACCACATGAAAGATCCGTTTTATGGGACAAAAACAGTTTAATGTCAGTAGTTTCAAATCGTTCAGCAGGAAAAAGTTAAATGAGCTACAGTACTTTCATATGCAACAACTAAAATGAGATAGATCTATATTTGCTGCTGTGGGAAATGCTCCAAGACTCTATAACATGGAAAAAAAAAGATTACGAGCAATAAATACATTTTTCAATTTTACAAAACAAAACAATATCTTTCTGGTAGATATAGATGAACAAAAATGCAAGGAGAAAGTTCTAGAAAGTTCTAGAAGGATACACACTTATTGCTAAACAGCTGTTATCCAGGAAGGGGACTAAGAATTGAATGAGTGAATAAAAAAGACTTGAGCTTTGTCTGTATTGTTTCCATTCTTTTTTTTTTTTTTTTTTTTATTTTGGCTGCATTGGGTCTCTGTTGCTGTGCGCAGGCTTTCTCTAGTCGAGGTGAGCGAGGGCCACTCTCCGTTGCGATGCGTGGGCTTCTCACTGCGGAGGCCTCTCCCGTTGCAGAGCACGGGCTCCAGGCACGCAGGCTTCAGCAGTCGTGGCACATGGGCTCAATAGTTGTGGCTCACGGGCTCTAGAGTGCAGCCTCAGTAGTTGTGGCTCATGGGCTTAGTTGCTCCGCAGCATGTGGGATCTTCCCAGGCCAGGGCTCGAACCCGGGACCCCTGCATTGGCAGGCGGATTCTTAACCACTGCACCACCAGGGAAGCCCTGTTTGCATTCTTTTACAATGAGAATAGAATCACATATTTAACAAATACAGTGTATAAACAATAAAATATGAACAGAATTTTAAAATCAATATTTTTAAAAATTCTTCAAAGGTATTCCATCCTCTAGAGTAGGAGTTGGCAAACTATGGTCCTGCTATTTTTGTAAGTAGTTTTATTGGAATACAGCCATCTCATTTGTTTACATATTGTCAATGCTGCTTTATTAATACAGGCAAGGTTGAGTAGTTGCAACAGAGGCTGTACGGACCACAAAACTGAAAATATTTACTATCTGGTTCTTTAGAGGAAACCTTTGCAGATCTCTTATCTAGAGAGGGGATTTTCAATCCTGGGCAGACATTAGAATCACCTGGGGCAATTTTTAAAAAATACTAACGCCCAGGCTCCACCCTCACAAAGAATGACTTAATTGGTCAGGGGTGAGACTTGGGCATTAACTGCTTTCCAAATGTTCCCAGGAGATGCTATGTGCGCGGCTAGCCTTGACTGCTGTGCTCTTTCAGATTAATTCCAGACTCCCGAGCTCGGTTTAAAAGGCCTTTCGTGACCAGACCTGCCTCTAGTTTCATCGTCCCACACGCACGCCCATTTCCTCTGCTCCATTATACAGAACGCACCAGGCCCGCACTTGTCTGTCTTTCTGCCTGGAATGCCCCTCCTTCCTGTCTGCCTGGCAAATGCTGAATCATCCTTTGAGTCTGGGCTGAAAGATGGTCTGCCCAGGAAGCAGCCCAGACTCTAGCTTAGTGTATCAGACTAGAAGGCCTGTAGCTGTTGGCCTGTCGCCCCTGTAAGGGAGGGGCTGTGTCTTCATCACTGGATATTTCAGAGGAGGAGGTCAATAAACATTTGCTGAGTTAATTGAATTAACTTTTGAAAAAAATAAGTGCAAATGGCCCAAATCCAGCTCCACAAATGTATTATAAGGTTCTCTCTGTGTCAAAAACAAAACTGGATGTATTTATTATAAATAGACTGCATGATTTCCAAATTCCCTTCTCCATCACTGGGTATTCCAAACTTGATAGCCTAAAGTTTAAGGATCTGGAACTATAAGAGCCTGTCTTGACCCTTGCATAAATCCCTGAAGGACAAATGTAGAGAGATACCTAATTCTTCACTTGAGAAGATTAAACTCTAGTTCTCTTTCCAATTGGTGTTTTGCTTTGTAAATGGATTGGATTTATGGTTTTCTAGCTGAGGTTATTTTGTATGCTGTGCAGATTTTCAATTGCATTTGCTTCCTTTCTGGTTATGAACTCGAATGGACAGGTTGTTCTTTTCCTGCCTTATCCTTAATTAGTTTCTGTCAAGAACCTGAGATGCCAGGCCATGGGCCCTGTCCGAATCTAAATACATTGCGATTGTCACGGGAGGGAAGGACAGAATAAACTAATGATTAAACCCACCTGTTACTTCAAACTGCATGGCAGTTGTTCCAATTTTTCATTTCCAAAAGGCTAAAAACAATTTGTTTCAATTCTGCTGAGCTAATTAGCAGACACATTTTCTTTCTTGGCAACGATATGCGGATATTAAAATGCAGAATTGATTAATTTCTGGGTTTAAATGAAGGAAAGAGAGACCTTGGTCAATGGTCTTAAATTTTAAAATATGGATGCACTTACATCAGGAAGGTGAAGGCACCAGAAGCTTCTAGAATGCCGAGCCACAAACAAATCCTGAAAGCAGCGATCATCTTCAGCATTTACAGCAAATATTTATTAAGCACCTACCAGATGGCTGTGTTACACTGCAGATTTTTTAAAACTAGAATTGAATAGTCCTTGCCCTGCATTGGATACACATTAAATGCTGAGCATCAGTTGTCAGTGATCTCCTTGTGGATAAAAGATCTGAATGTGCTGTCAATTTGATATCCAAGTTCCTGAAGCAGGCTCTTTACAAACACCTCTTGGCAGTCCCCCTTGCATCTGACCAACTATTAATCTTGGACTTCAAGAACGAGAGTAGTATGTGTATTAGTTTCCTGTGACTGCTATTACAAATTACCACAAACTTGGTGGCACAGATATGTACTCTCTCACAGTTTTGGAGGCCAGAAGTCCAAAATCAGTATCACTGAGTCAAAATCAAGGTGTCAGCAGGGCTGTGCTCCTTCTGGAGGCCTCAGGGGAAAGTCCATCCTTTGCCTCTTCCAGCTTCTGGTGGCTGCCAGCATCCCTTGGCCTGTGGCCACCTCACTCTGATCTCTGCCTCTGTGGTCACATCACCTTCTCCTCTGTGTGTCAAATCTCCTTCCACCTCTGCCTCCATCTTCTAAGGATACATGTGATTGCATTTAGGGCCCATCTGGGTAAGCCAGGATAAACTCCTCATCTCAAAATCTTTAACTTAAACATATCTGCATAGTTTTTGTTTCCATATAAGGTAATATTCACAGGTCCCAGGGATTAGAATGAGATATCTTTGGGGATCCATGTTTCAGCCCACCACAACATGGATATTTGAAATCCAGCTAACCCAGAAATTTCAGTGAAGCCCCTTGTGTCACCCTTTCTCTATTCTGAGATTTTCTTGGTTTCAGCATCTTTTCTGCCCCTAGCTCCAGCACCAGTGGAGAGGCTGGGCTTGAGTAAAATGCCCTCTAGACTGACAGCCAGATGGGAAAAGAGGCAACATTCTGAGAACGCAAATCATGTAGATGGTCAGTCCTCCACTGATGACCAGAGAACAAAGGCAGGGCTGGGGCCAGTGACTGGCTCCCCCAGTGAGTGCCACCTATGGATTACCTCCTATGCCAGGAGTGTAAACACAGGCCTTGGCTTCCAGGGGAGAGGATGAGACACACAGATAGGAGACATGAAATAATCACCTCAAGAGATAAACGATGAAACCAAGGGAGTAAGTGATCAGAGTAGGAAGTTCGGCAACCCAGCCATCAGGGTGGGCTGAGGGATGAGGACCAGGGAGAAGGGACTTGAAGGGTTAAGAAAGTTTCATAGCAAAAGTAGCTGCTTGGGGAAGATTTCAAGGCTGTGAGGAGATTAGAGAAAACAGGAAATGAAAAACCCTGCAGGCTGCTTGGGAACCAGAAGCCTCCCTCCACCCGCCTCCTTCTTTCCCCCGAGGAACAAAGTACAGGAAAATGCAGACATCATGTGAAACCATCAGGGCCTCGATATGCTAAGCAAAGTTTTAATTCCATATAAACAGATTCCCTCTGAAAGCCCTCCGCTGTAGACAGTGCTACAAATGGGTCGGACTTGATGAAATGACCATGGGTGGGCCTGGTACATCTCAAGGAAAATGAATTCCAGGACCTACCTGAGACTGCTTGTTTTGCTTTTTCATTTTTGTCTCAGATAATAAACACATGCTTTTTTCTTCTGGATGGTGGTTTTCAGAGGCCATAGCTCCCTGTATTTGTTTCCTAGGGCTGTCTTAACAAATTTCCACCAACTGGGTGGCTTGAAACAACAGAAATTTTTTGTCCCACAGTTCTGGAGACTAGAAGTCTGAAATCAAGGGGTCAGCGGGGTTGGTTCCTTCTGGAGGCTCTGGAGGAGAATCTGCCCACTCCTCTCTCCTCGCTCCTGGTGGTTGCCGGCAGTCCTTGGCGTTCCTTGGCTTCTAGACACATCACTTCAATCTCTGCCTCAGTCGTTACGCATCAATTCTCCCTGTGTGTCTCCGTGTCTGTGTGTGTAGTTCCCTCGTAAGGACACCACTCACTGGGTTAGGACTCTTCCAAATCCAGCATGACCTCATCTTAACTTGATTACATCTGTAAAGAGCCTATTTCCAAATAGGATCACAAATGCATGGTACCAGGGGTTCGGGATTCAACATATCTTTTTGGAGGACAGAGTTCAACCCGCAACACTCTCAGAGTGGGGATTCTAATCCAAGCCAAGGATGCTACTAACTAGCTTGTGAGGTGTCGTTGGGGAAGCTATGAGCCTAGAGAGAAGCAGCAGCCATTTGCTCGGGGAAGGTCTGACAAGTTCATGGAGAGATAGGATCCCAGGAGGGTGGAAATTGGAGAACACAGTGGGCCATGGAAAGACCTGAAGAAATAACCGATTGGATGCCTGATGGGACCAAAGACACACAACATGGCTTCAGAGCCCCCTTTCAATAGTTTTCCTATTGTGTGTTCTGGTCATCTGCTTATTTATTTATTTATTTATTTATTTATTTATGGCTGTGTTGGGTCTTCGTTTCTGTGCGAGGGCTTTCTCCAGTTGTGGCAAGTGGGGGCCACTCTTCATCGCGGTGCGCGGGCCTCTCACTATCCCAGCCTCTCTTGTTGAGGAGCACAGGCTCCAGACGTGCAGGCTCAGTAATTGTGGCTCACGGGCTTAGTTGCCCCGTGGCATGTGGGATCTTCCTAGACCAGGGCTCAAACCCGTGTCCCCTGCATTAGCAGGCAGATTCTCAACCACTGCGCCACCAGGGAAGCCCCTGCTTTTTAAATTATATACATTTATACCAACTGCCAACATAGAAGGCCATAAACCCTTCTTAGTTTCCAGGTGCCCTTCCTCCAGAGAAAAGATGGAACAAGACAAGATATTCAGACAAGAGACGTGAAATCATTATTCTAGAACACATATGATAAAGCCAAAGGCAGTAAGTTCCCAGATAAGAATGACTGAAAAGGATATATGGATATATAGATATACTTCTACCTCCACATATATTTAATAAGGATCACATATTTACTAAATAAATTCACCATTTTATACTGGAGTCCAATATTAAAAACATAGCAAGGAAAACAAGTAGGTGTCGGGAGTGCAGAACCAAAAGTGGTGATAGAACAGAAGGGTAGGAAAAACTATAAGAAATGGGGTCACCGGGATGTGTGGCCACACTAATCAAAGTGAGCTTCCTGCAAGTCTGTATGAGTTTCCTATGGCTGCTGTAAAAAAATGTAACTTTGATTGCTGTAACTCTGTGGCTTAAAACAACATACATTATTTATCGTATTGTTCTAGAGGTTAGAAATCCAAAATGGGCTTTTACAGGGTATATGGGCTGAACTGTGTTCCCCACACCAACCTCCTACCATCCCAATATTCATATGTTGAAGCCCTAACCCCCAGTACCTCAGAATGTGACTACATTTGGAGATAGGGCCTTTAAAAGGAGGTGATTAGGTTAATATTTATTTATTTACTTATTTATTTTTATGTTTATTTATTTTGGCTGCACTGGGTCTTAGTTGCAGCATGCAGGCTGTTTTTAGTTGTGACATGCGGGCTTCTTAGTTGTGGCATGTGGACTCCTTAGTTGCGGCATGCGGACTCTTAGCTGCGGCATGCATGTGGGATCTAGTTCCCCAACCAGGGATTGAACCCAGGCCCCCTGCATTGGGAGCTTGGAGTCTTACCCACTGGACCACCAGGGAAGTCCCGAAAAGGGGTTTTTAGGTTAAAATGAGGCTGTTAGGGTGGCCCCTGATCCAATCTGACTGGTGTCTGTATAAAAGGCTATTTGGACACACAGAGAGACACCAGGGAGAAGGCGGTCATTGGCCATCTGCAAGCCAAGGAGAGAGGTCACAGAGGAAACCAACCCTACCAGCATCTTGATCTTGAACTTCCAGCCTCCAGAACTGTGAGAAAATTAATTTCCCTTGTTTAAACCCCTCAGTCTCTGGTACATTGTTACAGCAGCCCTAGCAAACTCATACAGGGGGGTGGGTTTTGTGTCTACTTTTGGAATCTTGTCTGACGTATGTTTTCACCAGTAATTACCAGTAAAACTGACATCCCTATTTTCAGCTAACCATCACAATGATCAGAATCAGGTACGAAGCTTCCTTAAAATTCAGATTCTTAAGTCCAGCTCCTAGGGACTTCCCTGGTTGCGCAGTGCTTAAGAATCCGCCTGCCAATGCAGGGGACACGAGCCCTGGTCCAGGAAGATCCCACATGCCACGGAGCAACTAAGTCCGCGTGCCACAACTACTGAGCCCGTGCACCACAACTACTGAAGTCCATGTGCCCTAGAGCCCTCGCACCGCAACTACTGAGCCCACATGCCACAACTACTGAAGCCCGCGTGCCACAACTACTGAGCCCGTGCACCACAACTACTGAAGTCCATGTGCCCTAGAGCCCTCGCACCGCAACTACTGAGCCCACATGCCACAACTACTGAAGCCCACGTGCCTAGAGCCTGCGCTCTGCAACAAGAGAAGCCACTGCAATGAGAAGCCCGCACTCCACAACGAAGAGTAGCCCCCATTCGCCGCAACTAGAGAAAGCCCATGCGCGGCAATGAAGACCCAACGAAGCCAAAAAAAAAAAAAGTCCAGCTCCTAGAGGTTTTGCTAGCAGTGGGGTGGGGCTGGGCAGTGAAGATAAATGTTTAATAATCTGCTCTCTCCCCAAAATGAGGGGAAAAAAAAATATATATATATATATGTATATACACACACACACATACACCATAAATTATACTGATACAAAGGATGTATAGCATAGTGTATTACTTTGCTCAGGCTACCATTACAAAATACCACAGACTGGGTGGCTTAAACAACAGAAATATATTTCCTCACAGTCATGGAGGCTAAAAGTCCAAGATCAAGGTGTTGGCAGGGTTGGTTTCTACTGAGGCCTCTCTCCTTGGCTTGTAGATGGCCACCTTCTCTGCACCTTCACTTGGCCTTCCCTCTGGGTGTGTCTGTGTCCTAATCTCCTCTTCTTATAAAAGCACCAGTCATATTAGATTAGGGCCCATCCCAATGACCTCATTTCACATTAATTATCTCCTTAAAGACCCCGTCTCCAAGTACAGTCACATTCTGAAGTACTGGGGTTAAGTCCTCAACGTATGAATTTGGGAGGAACACAATTCAGCCCATACCATGCACAGATTACAAATAATAATTAAATCAATAATATTCCTTGTTATAAATTCCATATATAGCCAACTGATTCTCACAGAATGTGTTCACTAATTTTTGCCAAACTCTCATATCTGTAGCCAACCTATGATTTTACCTACGACACCAGTGAGTGTCATCCCCACATAAATGTTGGGTGATATTTTTGTCTACCTTAATGAGTAATACGGATGTGAAGCCAGAAAGATATATGTCAGAACTTCACTCATTTGTCCATGATGTGAGCGATGTTTTTGCTGAATAACAGTTTTTGGGTGCTATTTATAATGCAAAGGCTGTAGACGTAACACACGTTTAAGTTTTATTTTAATTTGTAACATTTTCTCCATCAACTTCTGAAGCCTAGACAGTCAACAAAACATCAAGCCCTGACCTACAGCGATTGCTGACTTGTGTGGTGAATATACTTCTACCACAGCTGACTTCAAGCTCCCAGCCTGACATCCCTGAACTTGAGCTTAAAGGATGATGTGCAGTAGCACAGCAATACATTTCCACCACACAGACTCAGTTCAAGAGTACAGACGACGGTCAAGTGCGTACAACAGTTAGGAAGTGGTGAATGTGGGGTATTCATTCCTTTTGCTCTTAACATAATTTACTCAATTGTTAATTTATGTGATTCAACCATTAAAAGTCACTGTGTTGGACAACCAGATTGAACATTTAACCCCGGCTGGAGCAGATTGGTGGGTGCAGGAATTAGAACATTTTTTAAGCTGCTGTAGATTTTCAGACTTTGAGAAACACAGCCTCTCCACTTCATAGGTGAGGAAACCTGTTCAGCAAAGTGACATGGCTTGGGTAGGGCCAACCACACAGCTGACTATCGGCCTAAACAGGATGAGAGCCCAGGCATCAGGACTGCCAGCCCAACACAATGTCTGTGGGTCAACACCTTGTCTCTAAAATGTGATTTGTTTACAAGAAATGTACAATGAGGAAAGGAACAGGTGGGAAGGTACAGGCGATCAGGTACAGAGAGAAAGGGCAGGAGAGAGAAGGATCCCCATCAGGAAAGACCATCCCTGAATTAGAAACAGATGAGTTTTAAGAAGGAAGTTAATACCACAGTGGTCAAGGAGAAAGAAAATTGAGAGAAAAAAATGATTAATCAGGAGGGAGGATGCCAGAGATTTTTTTTTTTGAGTGTTTTCATAGTCTTTTGTTAATCATTCATTTATATATATATGTGATTGATGTGGTATACACCTAATACACACTCTGAGTTCCAGGCACCATGCTAGGTTTTGAGTTAGCAAAGGAAAACAAGATAGACAATCTCTCTCTACAAAAGAGACACAGCACCTCTCTCTCTCTCTGTCTCTATAAATATATGTTTCTGTATAAATATATATATATATCTATATTATATATATATACATACACACATATACACACAGTTATCTCTATATGTTTTCCAAAAAAGGTATTATATTATACATATTGTTTTGTATCCTGTTTTTCCTTAATAATATACTAAGATTATCTTCCATACCATTAAATATGTTTCAAAGGCATTATTTTTAGTTCATAATATTTTATTTTCTAGATGCTCAATAGTTTTTAATCTAATTTTTCTCTTCTTGAAAATGTAAGTTGTATCTACTTGGTTACAGAGATCTTTTAGGCTGCAATTTTTATATGTGATAAGGGATTCAGTGTAGATTTCTGTGGATTATGGAGTGTAAAAACAAAACAAAAAACAAAATCAGAAGCAGAGGGGCCAGAACACTGGCCTGAGGACTTCAGAAATGAAAGAAGGGATAAAATCAGACAGGGACCCAAGAGGGTGGCAAAATTAAAGCATACAAATACTGTTTGATGGATTCTGTTCCCATTAAGACGGTGGGCGTGAAAGTGAATGGAGAAGGATGGTGGGAAGGAAGCATGAGAACTTCATTTTGGAGCTGTATTACTATACTCTTCCTTCTCATAAGCTCTATGCTGTTTAATCCATCCTCCCACTGCCAGACTGAGTGTCTGTCTCAGGCTCTAATATCAGGCTCTCTCCTGCTCCTGAGCAGCAATGATGCCAATTCCCTTGTGCAAAAACATGTCAGCCTGAATTTCAAGAACACTTTCTCTCCACTTTATTCCTCAGACCCCACCCATATTCAGAGGTTCTCCTACTGTCATCTCTGTGCTTTGGATTGGGGATGGAGTTTTGAAACATTATTATGCAACATTTAATATCTTAAAAAGGCATAAAGAAAAACAGTGAGAAACGCCTATGTTTCAATCACCCAGCTTAAAAAAACACAACCTGACCCGTCGTTTGAGATCTGATGGGTCCCCAATTACATCTGCACCCTCACCATGCCCACTGCAAGGCAACCTCTAACTGAATTTGGAGGTTATCATTCTCATGAATTTCTTTCCATTTGTACTACATACATATGTCTCCCAAAGAAGTAGAGCACCTTAATTTGCATTTTTTAAACTTTACATACTATATATATTCTTCTACAACTTTTTTTTTCTTGATGTTACTTCAGTATATTCCCTCCATATTGATACATGTATCTCTGCTTCATTCCTTTTTTTGCTGATGACTATATTTTCGTCTTGTGTCTCTGGTTGCTGCTTATTTAGGCAGTGATTGAAAATGCAGGCTCGGGAATCAGATGATCTGGGTTGAAATCCTATCTGCCCCACTTATTTCGGCAAGATACTTTACATCTTCGTGGTTCATTTATAAAATAGAGGTGATAATAACACCCTACCCATGGTGGTGGGGTGCATTAGGACTAAGTGAGACAACTTTTGCATAGGGCTGGGGACAGTACCTGCCATGTAAAAGTACTCTCTAAATATTGACTCATTTTTTTGCATCCACATGACTGCCAGGAAAACCATGCTGAGAACAAAGGTCAGAACTATGTTCTGTGCTCAAAAATCTCAGGCAAAATGTCAAAGCAACGACGTCAAGTGTTTTTGGGGTGTGTTAGAAAGAAAATCAGTTAAAACACTAGATAGTAGTATTCATCTGTTAAATTAAGTTATTGTCATCTATCCACTTATGTACATCATTCAATTCTTTCTTGGACCATTCAACATAGGGAAATTTTTTTAACTAAAAAAAAAAAAGAATTTCAACTTTCAGATGCCTACAGATGAAACATCGTTGGTACATGACTAGAGTAACTTATAAGACAAATAAAGCATCAACAAGGCTATGACTAATGATGACAATAGGTACCAACACCACATCACCAGAAATCATTGCACCCTTCTGGATTTTCTTGGCCAGCTTATTTGGCCTGGGTTTGTCAGAATGTTCCCTGTCAAACATCACCAAGTGTTGTAGCAAAGCATAATCAATTCCAAAATACAACTTGAAGGTGGTTATTGAATCCATTGGAGTCATATCTCCCTACCGCTTCATTAACTATCAGGACATATAATTCAGTGTAGAATGGCAATTGCTTCAAACCATTTGCCATTTTGAATTACTCAATATTAGATCAAAACTTTTGTTTTCTCTTTATAATGCATATTATGCTACTAAAGGTTTTCCAATACAAAATAAACTAGTCATGTGTACAAAACAGAAATGGAAATTGCTATGATAGTGTTTCTGGCTTTGGAAAGAGTGAGTTTTTACATTTTTCCTTGTTAGTGGTTTACATCAGCATCAACAATGAATCATTCTCCTAGAGAGGTTATCCCACTGAAAATGAATCTGATTTCCTGCCCCTTTCTGTCAGGAAGGTATCAATATATGTCCCTTTATTTGTGAAAATAGTTTTGGGAAACTAACAAGAATAATTACAGCAGCCTGATGTCCACCCATATCACGTGCAAAGAGGTCTGGCTACCATTGAACTTCTTCCAGCTTGAGCCAATGCATTCACCAGAATACTCCTCAGAATTTACTATCCAACATATAATGGGCAAGACCTGTTTCCTGAATAATGAAGCAATTCTTTATCAAAAGCAGACTAAATGTCTAGAAAAAGAAATAAACCAAGCCATCCCCTATGACAGTGAAATGTTATCAACTTCAGAATAGTAAACAGCATCATACAGTTTACAAATAATCCTCGTCTTATTAAGACGTTGGTCCTCACGAGATTCCTTCTGGCTAGAATACCACCCTCTCTATTGCCTTCTGCAATAAAAATTCCTCCTCCCTCCTTGATTCCTGGAGCAATTTATAAATTGAGGATCATCTTCTCTTTCCTATTTGGTTCTGGGTTTTTAATTCTCAGGAGTTTTTCTAGCCCCCAGCCCAAACCTGCCTGCCCTGTGTTCACCTACCCAACGGGTTAGGAAAAACCTACTTACTTCTTTGAGCATATTCTTTGGGTTCCACTGAATTCAGATCAGAAAGGAATTCATCAGTGTCCTGCATGCACTTGAGAGAAATGTTTCTTGCAGGAAAAACAAAAGGCAATTGAAACTGAAAAGAGAGAAGACAAAATAGTAAGGTCAGGACCATCTTTGGTCAGGATCTTAACCTGTCAGGATAAAACTCCCCTCTTAGACAAAGAGCCTCATATGTATGAAACACTAGTCTATAACGTGTTATGGGGAAATGTGACATTCTCACCCCTTAACATGCAGAGACAAGCTGCGTCTCCTCCGCCACCTGCAAAGCGGCTGCAATGAACAAACCATGGAAACGGATTTGTATACAACTTGTTATTGTTGAGCAAAATCGTGCTGTGGATGTGAGGGCCGCTGACCACCTGGCTTCCTTTAGTTATGCAGATTAACATTTCCAGCTAACATGGAAAAAGCTAGATTTTCTCTAGTTAGATGTCTTGTGTATATCTCTGGGTTTAAAAAATAAATATACCGAGGATGTTAAGTGGCAATATTTGGTTTTTATCTGAGAATGAGTGTGAATCCAACCTATAGAACATTCAGATAAATGATAAGCAAAGAAGGACTTCTACGTCATCATCTGGGCTTTGTATGCCTCTGTTAATGTGTTTGCCGGACTTGAAAGCCACACGTGGGAGTGATGAACTCCCCCATGGAAAGAGATGGCATTGCGGTAGGAGAAATAAACACACCCGTCCTCTTGTGGGAGCTTAGGACACATGTCCTGGGAAGCAAATGATGCTGACAAAAGACGGTGGTAACTGCGTTCATCTACTTTAAAAAAACATAAAATGTGTGGATCTGGATTTCTCATGGTGTGAATATTTTCTTTCCAGAAAGTCTGTCCTTAAATAATAACCTCGCTAATTACATTTAAAATGTGATGCAAATTTTGTTTACACTGATGGAAAACATCCACTGTGACTCAGTTGTACTTCCTGGCTTCACAGCAGCCTCTAGCCTCCCAGACCCCTACCCTTTGTCTGAGTCCATTGGGGCTGCTATCACAAAATACCACAGACTGGGTGTCTTATAAACAACAGAAACTTAGGGCTCACAGTTCTGGAGACTGGGAAGTCAAGATCAAGTTGCTGTTCTGGTAAAGTTCCTCCTGCTGTCTTAGCCAGCACCTTCTGTGTCCTCATGAGACAGCAGGGAAGGGGGCAGGGCACAACCATTAGCCGTTGAGTACAGGACATAAACTGCTTAGAACCAATTAGGCCCAAGAAGGTGGAAGATTCGACTTCCAGAAGACCTTGAGCCTCATTATATGCTCGTTGTAATATATTTGCATATTTGCATATGCTAAGTGACACACTCACAGTCGCCATGACAGTTCCGAGGCCGACCATAAAAGGTCAAAAAGTGGGCGGTGGCCCAGTTCCTGGAAATCCCCGCCCCTTCTCTGGAATAGTTGGAATAATCCTCCCACTTGTTAGCCTGTGAAATTACCCAGCCCATAAACACTAACCACCCCACTTTTCCAGATGACCTGACACCCTGGGACCACTCTCGCCTTCTGAGACAGACCACGTTCTGCCTATGGAATGTGTATCTCTCTCAATAAACCTGCTTTCACTTTACTATGGCTCACTCTCTTGAATTCCTCCCAAGGACTCTCACTTGGCGGCCCGTCCCAGGGACTCACCCAAGACCTGGGACGTGACCATCCCCTCGCGCCCCATTTTCCTGGAACATTCACAGGATGGAAGTGGCAAGGGAGCTCTGTGGGATCTCTTTTAAAAGAGCACCATCCCATTCATGAGGGGTCCACCCTTAAGACCTAATCACTTCCCCAAGGCCCCACCTCCTATTATCATCTTTAGGGGTTAGGATTTCAACATCTGGATTTTAGGGGGACGCAAATATTCAGACCAGAGCACCCTTCCTTGTACACACTCCACTGTCTCTCACCTCTGTTCTTTTGTTCCTGCTGTGCCCTCTGTCCCAGTGCTCTTTGCCCAGCTCACCTCCTCCTGAGCATTACTAGCCTACTTATTCTTCTAAGCCCTCTCGTCCAAGAAGCCCTCCTGGACTTCCCCTTGGGTCAGAATAGGTGTCTGTTCGCTGTACTCCCCACTTGTCTGGCATATTCTCTTTATCTCCTCACATTGAAGGCATCTGTTTTCTGTTTCCCTCTCTCCTACAGCCTGGACGTTCCATATGGGCAGGCAGTGTGCCCTTTTTAACCTTTTGTGCTTTTCTGAGAGGCAGTTCATATAATAGCTAAGACCCAAAGCTGACACTTCCTGTGTGACCCAGGGAAATCTCACTGCCTCAGTTACTTCATCTGGAAAATTAGGAAAACAAGTAGTCTCTACCTCTTGGAATTGCTGCGTGATTTAATTAACATATTTAAAATACTGCCAGTATCTGGCTCACCATAAATACTGAAAACAATTAGCTGTTATTCTCTTTATATTCAAAATGCCTACTACACACATGGCAGATGATAATATATATACCAGACACCCAGATAATGTATATACAAGGGGGCCTTGCAGGGTCTGACCTATAGTAGACCCGTAATAAACAGTGGCGACTGTGGCGATTTATTATTATTCTTTGTTATTGCTGTTGACCTAAAGAAAATGATTCAGGCACACAAGATGAAATAGTTACCATGCTACTGGTGAAAAGTTCCTTGAAAAAAACAGATCATTAGATCCACGTTACAAAGGGACAGTTTTGAAACAATAACAAGCTTTCTCGTCAAAACTACCCAAAGATGAACTGGGCTCTTGCCAGTGGTATAGAGGTCTCCAACCTTGGAGGTATCCAAATAGTGGTTGAGCGCTGGGTGAGAGTGTTAAAGACAAGATTCAGCATCAAAGGGTCTTTATAAAAATTACCTTTAAGGTCTTCTCTGACCTTGAAACCCTCTGAGTCTACCTTCAAAATTATTTTCTGGGGCTTCCCTGGTGGCGCAGTGGTTGAGAATCTGCCTGCTAATGCAGGGGACACGGGTTCGAGCCCTGGCCTGGGAAGATCCCACATGCCGCGGAGCAACTACGCCCGTGAGCCACAACTACTGAGCCTGCGCGTCTGGAGCCTGTGCTCCGCAACAAGAGAGGCCGCGATAATGAGAGACCCGCGCACCGCGATGAAGAGTGGCCCCCGCTTGCCGCAGCTAGAGAAAGCCCTCGCACAGAAACGAAGACCCAACACAGCCAAAAATAAAAATAAATAAATTTTTTAAAAAAATTATTTTCTGCCATGAATACATTGGTTGTTACTACGCACCAGGGAGACTGTTCTTAAATTGAAGTAGAAGCTGAAATTTCAGTGCAAAAAATGAAGGATAACATCCAATTTGGAACTACACAGAGAAAGCAACAACTTGGACTAAAAAAGGGACCTAATTTGGCCCCAGAAACCAGGGGTTAAGCTCTTCACTTTCCCCATCTGTAAATTCATAAAAGCACATAATCAGCCTACCTCAGTCGTTTCCTAGTATTTACATTAGAGTGATAGACAAACATTAGTCAGTGTTTAAGGTCTCAATTCCGTATGTATCTCCTGTGCTTAACTCTCTTTCAAAGTTAAAAAAAGGTGAAGAAGGGGGAGGGTTGAAAATACTGGAGGTTTAGGTACTTTGAATATTTAAGAATGATTAAACAGAAAAATCTCTGAAACCTAGATTTATTTCCAAGTCAGTTGTTGATATTACGTAGTCATTGAAAATATGAAATTGTTGTTAGAATTCAGTATTAAGTACTCCATCGTTTGTCAACTGGGGGCAAAATATAATGAGCGGAACACATATCCACATTTTAATCATTAGTAATAAAAACCGCCTAAATGATTTTTTAAATTCCACCTAAATAAAAAGGAAAAAGAGAATCTTACTTTTCAAGATCCTTGTAATGTTTGTCCCAACTCTTAAGAATAAAATTATGACAAATCAAGTTTCAAAGAGACTCAGCTGTTTTATGAAGACATTTTAAGCACCTGCTTTCCACAAGGCAATGAGCTGGGCATAAAAATAGGACATGAAAATAAATAACGCCTGCCTTTCCTGAAAGCAAGCCTCTATCATTTCCTGAGGCAGCGGTAATCACTAGCTGATGCTGTTATTAATGCCACAGTCGTTTTATTCAAGTAACTAGCTCTACAGAAAAGGAAATAGCATTCGGCCTCTCGTCATTTGGCAATGGACTTGAGAAAACAAGGCTTTGTCTTTGCTGACAAGAATCAGGATCAACCTGATGGGAAAACTAATGTCTGCTGCTCCCAGGTGGCAAAATTTTCGAAAAACACCTCTTGCAATGAGAGGAAATGGTGAACACAGATCAGAAAGCAGGCAAGAGCTTATGGAACAGCTTGGAATGTTTCATCCAGAGGATGGCACAGGGTTAACAAATAAGCATAAAGTGGCAGGAGGGATTAGTGCTGGGAAGAAAAATAATGCGGGTAAAGAAATGGAGAGTGTCGAAGCGGGTGCGTGCTGTTGGTGGGCGTGGGCACTTTGAGTGAGGTGACCCGGAGATCCCTCTGAGCAGATGACTTCAGAGCCAACCTGCAAGAAGGGGAAAGGCCCCCGTGGGAATAACAACAGGGGCAAGCAGTCCAGGCAGAGGAATCAGTAAGTGCCATGTCCTGTGATGGGAGGAGGAGGGGTTGGGGAGGGAAGGATTGGGAGTTTGGGATTAGCAGATGCAAACTAGTATACATAGGATGGATAAACAACAAGGTCGTACTTGTCCCTATAGCACAGGGAACTATACTCAATATCAATATCCTGTGATAAACCATAAAAGAAAATAATATGAAAAGAATGTATATATGTATAACTGAATCACTTTGCTCTACAGCAGAAATTAACACAACACTGTAAATCAACTATACTTCAATAAAATATTAAAATAAAATAAAATAATTGATATTGTCATGTTGCTTGGATGGTGTCTTATTAAGAGGGAAGGAAAAGCTTAAGCTTCAAAGTGTCCCACCATGATGGCACCCTTGGGTCCAAGATGGTCAGTGGTTCCCGGAAGGCAGACTGGTTCCCAACTGGCAGAGATTCTGAGGAATGTCTACATTCTTTTCTTCCAGATCTTGGTTCTTCCTTTTCCCTGACCAACAAAAGCAATGCTCTGTGTAATTCTCCATCTGCAATCACCATGACCATCGCCTCCGTGCCACCAGAATGGGTACATTTAAACTGTCCCTACTTTGTTGTATCACCTGCTCGAGAGTCAAAGCAGGAGCACCATTTTGACCAAGTATTGGTCATCCCATGCCTAAGGTTAGGCTGCTGGGGGTCAGGGAGAGTGACCTTCTGGTTTCGGGAGTAGGAGGCAAGATCCATCTCTCAGAGATTCATACAATGGTAGAGTCCCAACCCCAGAAAGGGATCAGATACTGAACTGACAAAGTCAAGATAAATGTCCATCACCCCTACTTAGAGATATGTCTTCTACCCTTTCCAAGACAGGGTCGTTCCCTTTGACACACGCAACTCTGCTTTCTCCTGACTCATGTCAACCTCACACCATTCTCTCCAGTCAGTGGATCTCTGCCTTCCTTGTTCTTTTTCAAAAAATAGATGATGTTTCTTCTCCAGAAATAACCGATCCAATTAAACTTGACTCGACCTGAAGGTCAGTACAATTACTCTTAGGCTAAACCCACACTTTCTGGAACTGAGTTGGAGGTGTGATAGGGTGAACTCTAATTATAGAGTGCCTCTAGATAAAAATATCGTCTTGCAAAGGAGTGCGCTTAGAAACAGACTTGCCATGGTAGTGTAATGTACAATTATAACTGTAAGAAAAGCTCAAGGATAGCAGCTTATAATAAAAAGCAAAGCAAATTAAATAATCAGTTCCTTTAAATACTGTGAAACGGTATAAATAGTGTTGCTTTCTGAGTCAAAACTAACCTCATAAATTTAATTTGGAAACTAGCTAGGGAAGACTGACAGTAGCCAAGTCTCAAATTCGGCCTTACACCCAAAACATGTGGACCGAGACCGGGCTGTTCAGAATCAGTGCTTTGGGAGTAATGGTGACTACAAAATTACAACTGGCTAGTCCAGAAGCTTCTAGCAGCAGGAAAAGAGGCTCTTTGCAGAGAAATAAGTTCACACTGTCATATCCCAAAGGTTTATGATTAACTCTGTAGGGATGTGAGGTTCCTCACTGCAAAAAGAAACTCAAACAAGAAGGTTCAAGGATCCATTTAAGCAAAGACTACATTGTGCAAAAGCAGAAGCCAAGTTTTTAAGGAAACTAACTCCAGGTTCTTTATTTAGAAGATGTATGCTTAAAAGTAAGAGCTACAATCTGGGATCCTTACAGCATCTGATTTGCAGAGAGAGAGAGAGAGACAGAGAGAAAGAGAGAGGGAGAGAGAGGGAGGGAGAGAGAGAGAGAGAGAGAGAGAGAGAGAGAGAAACTAAATGGCATAAATAGCATCCTGCATTTGGCACTCCCCTCTTTATTTTCAGACAATTCTCTGGGACAGATCAATGGTTCCTTTAAGTCATATTTTATTTATGAAGTTCTTTAAACACATTTATTTTTTCCCCTTCCAAGTAGACATCAAAAAAAAAAAAAAAAGAATAACAGTGCTCACGGCATGATGAATATATTATGAAATAATATATTAACCTCGGCCAAAGTTTTCAACAGGAAATTTCCGTTGGTCAAAGATCCTGGGACGGAACTCACTAGCCCACCGACCCTGAAGAGAGGCACCCATCAGAGCTTTGGGGTGGAACAGTTGTTCTTTGGAATACTTACTGGAGTAGGAGTCAGGAATTTGCAGAAAATGTGTTCGGGAGGAAGCAGTTGTCTATGCCAGGGATTCTGAGCCTGCATTGTCCTTTTCTTCATGTTTTACCACCTTGATGGCATTCTTCTTTATGCACTACTGTTACTCAGTTATTGATAATAAAATCACCCAACCACACACATTCAAACAAAAACTAACCTTGAATGTATATCTAAAGTTCATCTTCCCCATAAACAGCTCTTAACTTTGACTTCCGTATTTCTATTTAAGTGATCTAAATGCTGGAAAAAAATCACCTAGGTTTGAACTTTCAGGCTTCTCTTCTTTCTCTGTATCCCACAGCACGAAATTTTCCTTGATGCTCCTTCTGAAATGCTACCTACAACTGCAGCCTCTTTCCAAGATTACTTCCCCCACCCTAAGCCGAGTCCTCATGCCCATGTGGACCACTATGTTGGCACCATAGCTACTTCGATTTAAACTTTATTCCTGTGATGGTCATTTATGCTGTGCAAATATTTTCAGTCTTCTGCCTTCTGGGCACATGGTAGGATCGCACTTCTTGACCTCCTTGTGATTAGGTGGGACCATGTTACTGGTTTTGGTCAATGAAATGTGAAAAGTGACATGACATCTGTCACTTCTGTGCCAGAACATTCAATTGCACTTCCCATCTGCCCTAATAAGCAGCAACTTTTGTTGAAAGTGGGGTAAGGGGATAAAGAGATTTGGAGCAATGTCTCCAATCTGAGGAAGAAATAAGTCTCAGGGGACTTCCCTGGCGATCCAGTGGTTAAGACTCTGCACTTCCACTGCAGGGGGCACAGGTTCAACCCCTGGTCAGGGAACTAAGATACTACATGCCGTGGGGTGCAGCCAAAAAAAAGAAAAGAAAAGTAAGTCTTGTTATAAGCCGTTAAGATTCAGGGTTACAACCTCAGCATAACCTAACTTATGCTGATTGATACACTCCCACCATCTTTTTTTTTTTAATAAATTTATTTATTTATTTTGGCTGTGTTGGGTCTTCGTTGCTGTGTGCAGGCTTCCTCTAGTTGCAGTGAGCGGGGGTTACTCTTCATTGCAGAGTACGGGCTCTAGGTGCGCAGGCTTCAGCAGTTGTGGCTCGTGGGCTCTAGAGCGCAGGCTCAGTAGTTGTGACACACAGGCTTAGTTGCTCCACAGCATGTGGGATCTTCCCGGACCAGGGCTCAAACCCGTGTCCCCTGCATTGGCAGGCAGATTCTTAACCACTGTGCCACCAGGGAAATCCCTCCCACCATCCATCTTAAGCACCGTCACCAATTAATCTGGTTGTCACTCCCCTGTCCAAATAACTCATCTCTATCAGAGTACAAACCCCCTAGATTGTCATTCAAGGCTTTTTACACCTTGGACCCAGCCTACTCTGTCAGCCTCACCTCCCCTTCCCCACCAACAGAGGAAATGGGATTCCTAAAAATTCATGGAACGTGCCCCAGTTTTCTACCTTTGGTCTATGTCCTGTTTCTCTAATGCCCACATTGACAACCACACCCAGTATCTTCAACTAATGAAAAATGGGTAGAATTCACAAGTCCTAATGTGGATTTTTTGCTCAGCATTCACCACGTTAACCCAAGTATTCATGTCTTTCATTAACAGCCAAGAATTTTCCACACCGGCTCTCCCCAATTCCTTCTATTCCCCCTTCTGGAGCTCCTATTAAACTTGTTAGAGCTGCTTATTTTGTCCTTCCGGACTCCTATGCGCTTTCATATATTTCATCTCCTTATCTCTTTGCTGCATTCTAGGGAATTTCTTCACAATCCGTCTTCCAGTTCATCAATTCTCTCTTCAGTTGAACCATCCAGGTTTCCTCCCAGGGCTACAGCATCGGATGCTGTTTTCTTACTCTGGATTTTAGTTTCTTCTTCATTTTGGACCTCTGGGCATATTTTAAAACTTTCCTGGATGCTCATCTAGGTATTTAATAAGATGCCAATTTCATATTACCAAGCACATCTGGGTATTTATGAGTAGATAGACTCCCAAGTTATCTTATAAAAGTCATAGTGCCACAAACAAAAATTTCTAATATTGTGTTTTGCACATACTTTTTATTTGTTGAATAAAGGAGTATTTGTGAATATGTACATAAACACATAGAGCGAGCACTAGATTTAGAGCAAGAACATCTGGGTTCTAATACGCAAAGCCACTTACCAGCTCCGAGGGCTTAGGCCAAGAACTTAATGAGTTCAGCTTCCTCGACTGTAAAACTAGGCTATTAGACCTGTGCAGCCCACCGCACAGGTTTATTGCAAGGTTCAAATGCAGAAACATATGAAAAGTGCTATGAATACAACTTAAGAGCAATACAAGTATAAATACAACGAGTAACAGCAATTGAATTTCAAGTTGAGGCGTACTTAATCACACCCTCGGGTTATACCGATGTACTGATGGAGTCAACATGAAAGTGACAAAACAGCTGATTGCTAACGAGAATGAAAATGCCGCTCTTCTGAGCAGGGAGAATTCTGCAATATCCCGTAGGCCATCCCTGCAATGAATCACTCCCTAAACTTCATGAAGATGTCAGCGACCCACCATCAATAACTCTCTCACGGAAGCACAAGGGCCAAATGTCCCACGTTTATTTACATATGAAATGTGTTTAATACAGTTAGGATGGATATGGTTAGTGCATGACACCTGACAGCAGCAAGACCTTTTGAGGAACCGAACGTTGACTACAGTATATCATGCAAGTATATCTATATATACACAAAAGAATTTCTTCTCTTAAAAAAAAAAAAGTACAAAACATGTTTAGGGATAAATACAAGATATAAAATGCAAAAGAAAACACAAAACACAAAACCAAAAAGTATAACTCTCCCAGAGAACTATAAACGTTTGGAAGGGACAGAAGAGTACCTCGGCTGCACTAAGAAAGCGGAACTACCGATGTTAAAGATACTTATTGAAATGGCTGAACTAAACCCATGTGGCTCAGTGCTGACTCGAACGGCCAACTGCGACACGCCGGCTGCTGCATCAATAAGGTGGAAGTTGTGCATCCCAAGTCTAAGTACCAGGACGTTTGGCAGTAGCACCCTGAACAGGAAACGCCAACTCTTTAGACAGCAAAGGGTTAAGTCAACTGTGATTTTTTTTTTTTTTTCCTGTCAAGAGCCAGAGAAATACTTGATATTTTTAGTTGTGTCTTTGCAATAGTTAATAAATTACATGACAAAAGCGTGACTATATAAATCTATTGGTCTAACTACGTATTTGTAACTTTTACAGTAGTCCAGCCCTTTCGCTGCTATATCTCCTTGTGCTCTTTAGAAGTCAGCCTTGCAAATCGGCCCAGAAAGCCACCGCTGCCCCCAGCCACCCCGCACCCCCGTTTTTTCCCTTTAGGATACCCCTTCTTCCCCATTCTGAGACGGAATTAATCCACGTTCCTTACTGGATTTCTGGCCCAAGTTTTCATCCCCCCACTGGGAAAGAAGCGACCTGCAAGGCTGCTTTCGACACAGTTTGGCCTGGAGAAGACGCCACACGCCGGGCCGCGGTCCTGGCGGAGCAGGCACGTTGAGGATAGTGCTAAGACACTTAAAAGTCCCTAGTGTTTTTGAGACCTACAATCACCTACGATTTATGTAGTGAATTCTAAAAATTAAAAACACTAAAAAAGGCATTATCGTAGCCTGTAATTAGTTAACCCATTCAAATCTGTGACATACAAAATGGTTTATTTGAATTCAGGAACTGCCCCTGTTACTAAGAACTCTGTTTTAAAGAAACAGTACAAAAAGAAAAATTCTAACCCAAATTAAAAAACAAAAACCAAAACAAAAAAACCAAGAACGAAACAAAAAAAAAAACTTCAAAACATTTTCCACTAAATACTGATATAAACATGTAACAAAGAGTATAAAAAGTTATTCATTTAAATATATACAAACTCTTTTCAACTCAAATACTGTTTTAATACTTAATCGAGGAGGATATACAAGAGGAGGCGGAGAAGGGAGTGGAAGGAGGATATATTGCAACAGCCTAGACAGTACTGTTAACTCTATGATAACTGCCAACTTCTTGTAAGAAAACTGTCTTTTTGCTTCCAACGCGGACCGGGACTCTCCGCGAGAAGGGTGCGCAGCTATTTCTCCGCCGAGCTCACTCTTTTGGATTTGATGAAGGCCATGCCGTGGGTCCGCATGTGGGCGTTTAAGGCAGCTTCCGTCTCGAACGTCTTTGCACACACTTTGCACGTTCTGTCCGACACGGGGCCGTCGGCCGGCGCGTCCTCTGGGCCGGGCTTGTTCTCCTGCTGGCTCTCCTCACCGGCCCCGTTCTGCTTGGCCGCCGGCTGCGGCTCCTTCAGTTTGTGGACGATGAAGAGGTGCCGGGACAGGGAGACGTGCGACGTGTAGCAGAGGCCGCACTCACGGCATTGGTGGGACGAGCCGTCCGACTTGTGCTGCGGGATGTGCTCGTGGAACTGCAGCAGGTTCTCCGTGGTGAAGCCGCACACGGCGCACTTGTGCACCTTGAACACGTTGATCTTCAGCTTCTTCAGGGGCTGCGTGATGGCCCCTCGGGGAGGTCTGAACTCTAAAACGGGTTCTTCCAACTTCCGCTTGGGACTGGGAACCTTGGAGAGAAAAACAGAGCGGGTGACGCACTGAAAACCGGTCTCTGGGCAGGTGACGGGCGGTCGGTGCTCGCGGGCTCCGGGGCTGCGGGGAAACGTGTCCCGGGAGCGGGGGGTGCGGGCTCCTTACAGCTGCGCGGCCGCCAGCTGTAAGGAACATTCCAAGGGTCGTGCCTTCCAGCCCCCGACAGAGGTGGACTCAGCCCCGGGATGACCAGGCATCCTCCATCAGCCGGCTCCGTAGGACAGACAGGTCCCGGCCCTCGTGGGACGCAGGCGCCAATGGAGTGACAAAGAGCCACGAAGGAGCCAGCGTGCAGTGTGGCAAGGACGGCCTGAGTCAGGAGGCCACACGGGGAAAGGGGCCCAGGAGGCACGCCAGGGGGGCCGGGGCAGGGTGACCAGGTGAGTGCGCAGATGAGGCCAAGGAGAGGCAGGGGGCGGGCGGACGGAAAAGCACCTCGTGGAGGAGAAGATGTCCGCACTTGTGCTTTTCCCGAGACTCAGATGGAGCCACCTGAGCCTCACCGGGTCTCCTAAGCGCCCTTTCCTGCCCACTCACCTTCCTCCTACTCCTTCCCCTCTGGCCTCATCAAATCCCCTCCCTTCCAACTCTCTAAAAATCCAAGCCGAGGGGACGCCCCTTCCTCCCAGCTCCGCAGCCGTCCTGCTTTTCCGCCTTGACCTAAAGCTGCTCCTGCACGTACATTCTTTAATTCCACCCCACCCCCACCCCGGCCTCCCCATCACTTGAGGGAAAGGATTACAATTTAATGTGACACGAGTCTGACTTGTATTCTGATTTCAATGATTAACTCCTTGAAAGCACACACAGGCTTTTACCCAGGAACGTTCCAGACGCCGCACAGGGCCAAAGACAGCAGGTCTCCTAAGTGTCTGCTTTACTGCAACAGCACTTGTGACACACACACCGCGTACTCAGGTTAGTATACATTCTGTTGTCTGCTTCAAGTTCACTACCTACTGATAAGGCACTATCTACGAATCTTATCTTAATCCTTTATCAGTACAAAGAGAAGCTAAATGGAATCAATTTTGATTAGGTACCTCTCACAACCAATACACTGCCAATGAAAAGGAGTCTAGATTCATACAATCCCCTGGCTAAGAGACAACTTCTGTGAGTCAACATAAAATTTTATATGTAAGTAGATCTATCCCTAAAGTTGTGTCTGGAAGGATACAGAAGAAACTTAATAAAGGTTATCTTTTAGGAGCAAGATGAAAGCTCAGAATCAGTGCAGAGAGAGCGTCCCTATTATTTTAAAGCTTTATGCACAGTCTGAATTTTTAAAACTGTGTAACTGTAGAATAATTTAAAGGCAAAAAAAAAAAAAAAAGGAAAAAGCAAGTGAACACAACTTCACTGTAAAGAGAACACATGCAGTGTCTGACCTTGGTATCTTCTTTTATTTCTGCTTCCTCCTCATTGGTGGCTTCTGTCATTTCTTTCAAGTCAGGATCCTTAATTCCGTGCATGAGTTGGATATGTTTCTCCAGCATTAACCGTTTCGTGAAGGTACGCCTGGAGTCTGGGCAGTGCCTGTGAGGAAAAAGACAAGGAAATAACCTACTTGCTTTAAAGGAACTCACTGAGGCGCACATTCACTGCTGAAAGCCCTCAGCCGGCCGACAGCCCGCTCAGAGGGGCCAGGGTCGTCTGCCTGAGTACCACTGGTCCAAAGCGAAAGAGTAATTTTGCTATGAATCATAGTTTCCAATTGGTGGAAAAAAGAAAAACTCTTGCAGCTTTTGTTAAAAGTTTTCTATCAGTTTTTGTGTCCTTACAGGACCAGCCTAATTTGGGTCAGATGGAGTATTTATTTTCTGAGTTTGGTTAAAGTATTACTTAATTCGTTATTCAAGATGGCTATAATTTTAACATGGAGAACATTAAATTTCAGAAGTTTTCTTTCCAGTGACTCAGACTGTTCCCTCAGAATGTACGTCATGAGACACTTTAATAGGAAGGAAGTCCCTGCCTGACTCCTTCACGCTGGTGTTAACAATTCCTGTCCACTCTGCCGTAACACAGACAAGACAGATTGTCTCCCCATCAAATTCCTCATCAAAGCACAAATGCAATATGCATGGTTAGAACCGCAGCGCTCAAGTACATGTGCTCAGTCAGTCGACTAAAATGTAGAAAACTGTGAACAGATATCCAAAACAGGTCAATTATTTAAATTGTCATTTCAGCTTGTGCAAAATTATGTTAATTATGATTACAGTCTTTCTTTAGAAGATATGAATTTATCATTTTCTTAATCAAACAGGCCAAAAACAGGTAAACCAAAGTTAATGACCATGGTGATTACAGATACTCTAAGCCAGACATCAAGAATACCACTGCAGCGGAGGTGGATGGAAAGTTCCTCATGGCTTATGCAGAACCAAATTTGCTGTCATCAGAGAGGCTTCTAAGAATTTTATAATGATTGGCTCCAAACTCTGATGATTTCATGTTAGAGATCCTCTATGGGGCAGCAGTGGGAGCCAGCACCAACACCAAAGAACAAACGAAATTAGCTAGACAATCCTGGCATTTTACTGCCTTACAGGCACTTCACGAGGAAATGAACACACCTGTTAGAGGAATGACTGTGCCATCCACGCCAGCCTTCCTTTCCATTTTCTCAGCCCAGGGTTTCCTCCTAAATTCACTGATTCTTTCAATGCAGTCTCAACATACAGACTGTATTTACAGAATGTTCTCATCTCACCAAATCACTTCCAGCATCAATTTCACGGAAGGAGGGTCCCTGTTTTCCTACCCAAGAAACTTTCCTTAACTAACCAAGACACAGCAAAGCCCCGGCGATCTGGCAGCCAACTTTCTCACGTTCCCTCAGCCACATGGTACACGGAGCCCTGCTTTCATCACGGCCACACACTGGCTATATGGCTTCTGTGTCGTTTAGTCCTCTTTTATGAGAAGTGCCTTAAGGTAAGTAACCCTGTTATATCACCTCACTTCAGGCATGTTCTGAGTGGGTGAGAAAGCTTTCTCACTAATAATAATATAACAATCTCTGACCTTCATATACAAAGAAGAATCTCATGGACTGTCCACTCAGTGGGTTGGCCCACTCAGTTCCTTGAATTTGGTCTCTAACCAACAGTGTGTGCTGAGATGAGGGATGCACTGCAGCCGAGGGGCAAACGTCCAGCCCAGGATGACTCCATGACTGGCCCCACCAGGGCCCGCCCTGAACCCTGAGTAGATCGACCAGCCCAACCGGCTTACTGATGCTGCCAACTCACTGTGTGTAAGAGACCGAAGAGCATCTCATTCAACCGTGCACCTACCTGCCGTGAGCCCCTTCTCCAAAATTCTCAGTAATAAAATGCCTATCTCTGTATAATGGATAAGAACATAGGTGGGAATTCCCTGACAGTACAGTGGTTAGGACTCTGTGCTTTCACTGCTGAGGGCCCGGGTTCAATCCCTGGTTGGGGAACTAAGATCCCACAAACTGTGTGGCCAAAAAAAAAGAACAAAGGTAACAGATAAGAACATACAAAGGGTGGGCAAGGGATTGCTCCTTTTTATTTTAATATTGTTAAGTGTTACAAACCAAGCAAGAATGGTCTGTCAAAACAAAATACAATTCCGAAAGGAAATCCATACACCATGGAGCAGAGAATGGGAAAATGGAAAGTTAATGGTGAAATGGGAAAAACCTTCGAGAAGTTCCAGGCTAATCCTTTCACTGTGCTTCCCACATTAGAAATCACGACTTACGAGCAGGTATAAACTTTCCTGATGCCTTTGTGCTTGATCCGGTTGTGACGGCACAGGCTGTGGGATGAGCTGAAAGACTTGTCACACTGGCGGCAGGGGTGCTTCTTCATTTGCTTTATTAGGAGAAAAGAGAAAGAAAGTCACTTGAGAGAACAAAAACAGAAACACTTTACAAATTAAAAACTCTTTTGTAAGAGTCTAAGTATCACTACTGTTTAGCAATACAGTAACAAGACTAGAAGATTTTAAAGATGTAACAGAGGACTTCCCTGGTGGTGCAGTGGTTAGCCTCCCAACGCAGGGGACACGGGTTTGAGCCCTGGTCTGGGAGGATCCCACATGCCACGGAGCAACTAAGCCCGTGCGCCACAACTACTGAGCCTGCCTGCGCTCTAGAGCCCGTGAGCCACAACTACTGAAGCCCACGTGCCTAGAGCCAGTGTTCCGCAACAAGAGAAGCCACTGCAATGAGAAGCCCGCGCACCGCAGTGAAGAGTAGCCCCTGCTCGCAACTAGAGAACAGCCCGCACGCAGCAATGAAGACCCAATGCAGCCAAAAATCAATCAATCAATCAATCAATTTTTTAAAAAATGTAACAGAAAGGGTGGGCAGGGCTGGAGTAATCATGGAGGGGCTCATTTCTAGAGAATACACTTTATCATAAGACTAAAAAACTATTTTTTTCCTTAAAAACACTTATGATTTTGATTCAACACAAACACCCAGATAGCTGAAAAGAAAACATTAAATTTTCTTTGCGTAAGAGACGTTATTTTTAAAAAGCAGATAACCTAGAAAAACAATTCTTCAGCAGATAGCAAATAAAGCCATTAGTTAATTTGTTATATCCAGAAAGAACAGGTTTCCTTCTCCAATATGCCATTTTAAATTACATCTCTGGCTAATTTTAAACATTTTAGCTTCCCCCACTAATAACTAATTATTCCTTAAATAAGGAAAGAGTTTTCCAAGAATGCTTTTTGTTTTAAATGATACCATTTGGTTATCTCAAGAACACAAGTTTGAAACCACTTTGGGGATATTGCCTGTTGGTATATGTAGAGAGAGTGTGTGTGTGTGTGTGTGTGTGCGCGCGCACGTGTCTGTGTGTGTGTGCTGGGGAGGGACACTGAGAAAGCAAGAGAGCACGATCAAGAGATATATAAAAATCAAAGTGAAAGTTTCCCACTTTGGCTAAGACATGTTAATTCAACAGATTCCCATGTGGAACCTTTGAAGTCAAATTAGTGGCTTAACATTTAAAACAAATTATTTGGGCATGATATGTACTGCAGTCTGGAAGTAATGTCATATCACAAGGAAATAAAATCAAGAAAGAACTGTTAGCCTCATGAATGAAACAAATTTGGCTCAGCCCTCGTAAAAAATAGGGATGAAGAAGGAATAAGTTCTCACGTGAAACTGTGTTACTATCTTTGGCAATAAGAAGAGATAAGCAAGCAACTGTGACCTAAGTGATAAAGAAATGATAAGTTTTTTAAAAAATTATTTTTACATTAATCACCTGACAAACGCATCCTTATTCAAGCTGGTAAGCAAATCTATTCAAGCGGCTGAGAGGAGTCCCAGAGATGGGCTGGCACCTTTTCTCCACCACTCACGAACCATGTGATGGGGGAAACTGTCCCAACCTCCATAAACACCCACTCCCCAAACTGTCAAGCGGGGATCACAGCAGTGCTGTCCTCAGAGAGGGTGCTGGGGGGAAGGGGGCCGCTGAAGGGCTAGCACAGTGCTTGGGACACAGAGAAATCCTCAATACGTGTTATTTTATTAGTAATAATAAAGTTACATATCCAAGTTTCATTTTTTTAAAAGTGGAAAATACTATCTTTTAAACAAAGCAAATCAGTCCGGCGGATGTTGAAAAGGTCTTGAACCCAGACAAAGGCAAAGGAGGAAGTTCCTTCTCCAAGTTAAAGATGAAAGTCGTACCATTGCTTGTACTGTTTTCCTAAGCATATCCCCGGGATATATGCATATACATCATAAATCCCAGACTGTAAGAATCATCTCTGGGGAAAAAAAGAGAGACAGAGAGAACAAAGCAAGTGACCAACTAGTGCCTGAGATATCCTGTCCCTTCTCCTTCACAAACATTTTCAATCACATTAAATAGGCCATCCCTAGTCTCTTTTATTAGCATATGTAGCCAAAGAATGAATAAGAGGTTTCTTTTACAATAAAACTTGAAGTCAAGAACAGTCAGTTATGAATAGTTCTACTATGTTTCAATAAAGGTTTTTAACATCTACAAATACCTAACTCCTGTCGAATTTTGTACATATAAGATGGACAATGTTAAGATCACCTGGGAGAGCTGAAACACAAGACATCTTTCTAAAAGCAAGACAGTTGTAGCAAATAATCATAAAGGAGGGAGACAATGGAAGTACACCTTTCTAAGCACAGAACAGGGCAGAGGCCTCAGAGACATGCAGACTGGGTTTTCTATTATGGTAAAGAGTTTAATATTCTACTTCTTGTTACAGTGTAGTTATATTAATATCAAATCAAAATTGTAAGAGAGAAATATCAATAAAGAAATCCTCAGAAGATAATAAAATAAATGAAGAGCAGCTTAGCTAAATCAATAATTACTATTTTCAAAGAGTTGACGATGTATGAGATACTCTTTTTCAACATCCTTATGAAAAAAAAATGCAGAAATGAACTGTGCAATCCCAAAACAATGAGGCAAGGTTTCAAAATCACTGGTGACAAGAAAATTACAAGTTAAACTCCAGTTTCCAGATCAAACCTGCCATGTTCACAATACCTAACAAGATAAATGACTTTCTTCTTTGTTAAATTTTAAATACTAACTTGTTTAAAGGTGCTTTGCCTAATTTATCTTCATAACTTGTATCTTCAATATTATAATAGTTCACACTGCTACTTTATGACACAGGAAGCAATTTTTAATCAAACAAACATGGGAAAAAACAGTATTAAGTGTAGGACTTCCCTGGTGGCGCAGTGGTTACAAATCCGCCTGCCGATACAGGGGACACGGGTTCGAGCCCTGGTCCGGGAAGATCCCACTGCCCGCGGAGCAACTAAGCCCGTGCGCCACAACTACTGAGCCTGCGCTCTAGAGCCCGCGAGCCACAACTACGTAGTTGAGCCCACGTGCCGCAACTACTGAAGCTCTCGTGCCTAGAGCTCGTGCTCCGCAACAAGAGGAGGCACTTCAATGAGAAGCCCGCGCACCGCAACAAAGACCCAACACAGCCAAAAATAAATAAATAATTAATTAACTTTTAAAAAAAGGAAGAAAGAAAGTGTAAAAGTCTATCATCATTCTGTTGTCAAGACTTTTAACGTCCTTTACTTCTGCTGGCTCCAAGGCTGCATAAATTGATATTAACAGAACCAGGGCCTTAAGTGGACTTTTTATAGTTAACTAAAATCAGAAAAGAAATTTATGAATTATAAATTATTTTGTTTTTAAATAGAACTCTTTAAAGAAATAGTGAACTAATAAGCTGGCAGGGTCTGAAAATTTTGCTAAAACTTTAGAGTAAAATATCAAATAAAACACTTGGGTACACCTCCTAAACCTTCTCCCTAATCTCCAGTTTTTGACTCTTTTATCTTTGTGTCCTTTAGGAAAGAAAGCATTATCATTAACTGCTCTTACCAAACAAACTCCTTTGTTCTAAATGCCCCAGCCCTGGGCTCAGGTCTGAGCTCTGGGATTTAAAATGCCTTTGAAAGCCATTCTTTTCGGATGGCACTTGGTGGATGTGGGCGCTCTCACGATCAGACATTTCCATGCTGATAACCAGTCCCTTCCTGTCTCTTGGCCTGAAGGCCTCTGTTTCAGGTGACTCTGAAGAAGTTAGAGGGAGAAAAGCCACAACTTCACACTTCCATCTGGCCAGACACCCACTCATCTCCATCTCTTCTGAGATCCCCTCCTCCAGGAGATATCTGCCTCACACCAACATGCACAGGGCCTCCTTGACGACCAGCACACGCCCAGGAACAGCCACAAGTTTAAGATTAAACGGGAGTGAAGTTATTCCCAAAGCACGCTGACACACATCCTTCAGCTCTATCATAGCGGTTTTTATGAAAAAGGAAAACCAAACCAACTGCATAATTTACGCCTACCACAGCAGCAATCCCTCAGAATTTAACTCCTAAAACCCTAGACCCTTCCACTTGGGAATCTATTCTACAAATAAACCCGCACATGGTACAGTCAGTTCTGATGTAACACAACATACATAGAACACATGCTCTAAATCACTGAACTATGCAGAATCAGGCAACAAAACCCACAAGACTTCCAGCAACAATGAAGTTCAGGGCATAACATTCAAAAACTGCCAATGACTCATTTAATAAAAACTAAAGTAGCATGGATTTACACATGTTAAACGGTTAAGAAACACATATTAGGTGCTGCAAAAAATGTGGCACTTTACCTTGAAAAAGACCTTCAGTTTGCTTGTGGAAGTGAGCGCCAGGGGGCTTGCTTGAGTTTTTGTGAAGTGGTGTAAGGAGGATTATCTGAAATTGGAGGTATGGACCTGTGTGACTCAGCCCACGGGGAGATGAGGTCACTGGTGAAGGCAGAAGGTGTGTGCACAAGTGTGTCGGGTGTATTCCTACACAACTCTTGCACAGTTTTCTGTGCTCACCTAGTGTTTCTCAGGGATGGAATCACACGAGCAAACTCAGAATTCACATTATGCTTCAATTGTTCCCTGATGTATCAACTACATTGGAACAATTCTGTGTTTTCAACACAGGCGTTACAGCAGAACTGACTGTACATACAAGGTTACTCACTGCAGCACTGTGTGTAAGGGGAAAAGATGGGAAAAAATGTGGGTCCATCCAAGGAGGAATGGTTAAATAAATGATATGCACTCAAACCAATATTCTTGTCATGCAGCTGTAGAAAAGAATGAAAGATCTCAAAGCACTGATATGAAAAGAACTGTAACATAAATTACATGGAGACTGAACCGGTGCAGAAAATTATATTAATAAGCTGTGTTCTGTGTTAAAAAGAGGTAAAAATGAGAACACAGATGCATATAGGATGATACTGGCATAGAGAAACTTCAAGGGTGGCAAGGTAGAAATGAGGCTTTTAACTGCATTCCTTCATATTATTTGGATTTTTGAACCATGTGAATATAGCTCATATAAAAAAAAATTTTTTTCTGTTGCCTCAAAAAGATCTTAGGTCAGGTTCACTGAGGTATTAATTTACGAAATGTAAAATTCACTTTTTAATGAGTTTTGGGAAATGGGTACAGTTAAGTAACTGCCACTACAATCAAGATATAGAACAACAGTTCGATCACCCCCCGAATTCCCACGTGCCCCTTTAGAGTCAACCCCTCCTTCCTACACCCAACTCTTGAAAACCACTGATCTGTTTTCCATCCTTCAGTTTTGCTTTTTCCATTTGTCATGTACATGGGACCATGGAGTATAATGTGTGTGGTTTTGGGAGCCTGGCACCTCTCACTCGGCATCACGCATCGGCAGCTCTATCGAGTGTTCCGTTGTATGGACAGACCCGTTTGTTTATCCATTTACCAGGTGAAGGACTTCCAGGTTGTTTCCAGTTTTTGAAAATTATTAAAGTATACAGTATAAACTACAAACATTCATGGACAGGCTTTGGTGTCAACAAACGATCTTATTTCTCTTGGGTAAATACCTAGGAATGGGATTACTGGGTCCTATGGTAAATGACATAAGAAACTGTCAAAAAGTGTTCTCCAGATGGCCGTACTCTGTTTTTCCACCAGCAATGGATAAGAGCTCCAATGGCTCTGCAGCCTTCCCAGCATTTGATATTGCCATTTTATTTGATTTTATTATAGCCATTATCAAGGGTGGCTAGCGGTATTTCATTGTGGTTTAATTTGCAGTTCTCTAATGACTAATGGTATTAAGGTAAAATTTTTTCAGTTAGCAGATAAAATACCTATTTATGTGGTGTGCCTCTTCCTCCAAAGAAAAGTCCTGAACTTTGTTTTTGGTTTTTTATTTTTATTTCAGGAGGAATTTCACTCTCTTGTAAGGTCCTTGAAAACAGAAGCTGTGGATCATTCATCCTTATAGCCCTGGCATTCAGCATACAGAAAACACTCAGTAAATATTCACTGTGTAAATGAATAAAAGAAAAAAATAACTGAATACACAATTATCTGCTGGAAAAATATGAGCATGTTCTACAAAGTGATCATAGAATAACAAATTTACCATAAAGTCCTGGAAAGAGAGCAATCACTGCTTGTTTCTGGAAGATGGGTGAGACGCGGGCATGTTTAAATCCTGATAAGAGCCTCTAAAAAACAAAGACACTGAGGACACAGGTGGGGAGACAGGGAGGGACTCACACAGAAGGAAGAGCACATCTTCCTGTGTGACTGGAGGTAAGGCTCCGTCCATAAACAGGTGCAATGTTTACAAGGCCAGTGGTGGGCGGGTGAAGAAGGGACTGGGAAACTGAAGGAACTCCTGCCTGGCAGCTTCCATATCAAAGTGAAGTAATACGATGCATCTAGATGCTGCAGCCTTCACTTTCTTTCTCTTATTGTTGCCAATTGTAAAAATAACAAATGGTTATTGCAAAATAAGAGAGAATGAGATTGCTTCTAATCTCACCAATTGAGGTAACCACTATCAATTTCTAGCTATATATCCTGCCCATGTCTTTTCTGGATACACGGATTCACGTGCATTTATGAGTCTATATTATACATATTGACTTGTCACCTGATTTTTTGCTTGTAAAGCACACACAGCTACACATATTTTGATGATTCCACATTCTTCTTAATCCATCATTGCATTCTATTGTATAAATGGACCATAATCCATTTAACTATCTTCTATTAATGATTTAGATTGTTTCAACTTTTCAACTTTTACAGATAAAATTTTCTATAGTCAACCAATTATTTCCTTTGGATAGATTTCTGAAAACAGACTTTCTAGTTTAGAAGTTGTAAAAATGTTAAGGCTCTGTGACCCTTCTTGCCAAACTGTCCTCAAAAAGGACACCAGTGACCTAAGTCGGTGTCTCTTCATCAGGAGTCTTCAACACCAGGTCACATTCTTCAACTCTGCCAAAGTGAATGGTAAAAATTCTACTGCACTTTTCTTTGTTTCTCTTCAATGCCTAGTGATGTTGGCCATCTAGGCACATACTCCTGAGCCATTTATACTTCCCTGGGGAACTGCCCGATCACATCCTTTCCGCGGTTTTCTATGCAGTGAGGGCTGGAGGTGGCAGGTGGGGAGCTCAGAGCGCAGACAACAGAGCCTTGTACACCACGGTGAGGGCTCCGGATCGTCCATGACTGTGAGGAGGGGGCACTGAAGGGTTTGAGCAGAGGACTAATATGACCGACACAGTTTAGATGGGTCACCCCGGCTGCCAAGTGTGGAAGCAGGGAGCCAGGGCACAGGCTCCAGGGGAGAGATCCTGTGCCCTGGGCTTGGGGAAAAAGGGTGATGATAAGTGGTTAGATTTGGTATGTACCTCCAGGGTAGATGTATGGATGGGCTGAATGTAGGTGACAAAGAAGAGAAAAAGAGGGGCGAAGCATCACTCCAAATTCTTTGGCCTGGGCATCGGTGGAGCAGAGTTACCAGTTACTAGTTGGGAAAACAGGGGAGAAGCAGGATTAGGGAAGGAGAAGAATCAAAAGTGTTACGTTTTGGATACGTTAAGTGTGAGAAGCCCATTGGAGATCTAAGCAGAGATGTTAAATAAATAGGTGGTTAGCGTCAAGTCCGGATCTCAGGGGAGAGGTCTGGCTGCAGATATAGATCTGTGGGTCACTAGGACATAGATGCCACTCTGAGTCATGGGCCTGGATGAGAACCGTCTGAGAGTCAAAGGACACATCAACGTTCATAAGATGATAAAGACCAAGAAGAGCTATCGATGAGGCAGGATGAGAACCAAGAGAAGACAGTGCTTAAGAGGCCCAGCAAAGAAAGCACTTCTAGGAGGACAGAGCAGACGAGTGCTTCAGGCAGGTCAATGAAGACGCCAACTGAGAAAGCCAAGCCCCCTGCACTCAGGGACACGGACGCACTGGAGAGGCTGGCAAGAGTGGCTTTGGTGGTGTGGTGGGACGAAAGTCTAAACAGGAGAAGGAAGCAGGGAACAGAAGGACAGAAAACGATTCCAGGGAGACTTATTATAAACGGAGGGAGAGAAAAAATGGCAGTAGGGAAGGGGGGTGAGGGAAGGCTGCTTTGCTAGGATAAGGGTACCAGGGCAGAGCTTTACGATGCTGAGAAAGATGCAGGAGAGAGCGGACAAGTGCGGCTGTGACACCCTCGAGCGGTCAACAGGGGGCTGGATGGAGCGTGCAGATGGATGGGCTGCCCTTACGGGGGGCGGGGACACAGGATCATCCTTTGTAATGGGAGACGACACAGTATTTGAGATCAGATGCAACAGGGTTTTCACTGCACCGTCTCCTTATGTGTAAGGCAAAATCCAAACTTCTTGGCTTTCAAGACGGTCCACAATCTAATCCTCAACCCACCATTTTGACTACATCTCCTGGGACTTTATAAACCTTCCATTCAAAGCCTCTCAAATCCACATCTTCTGAAGACCATGACACATTCCTCCCTGCTCTTCTGAGACAGCCTTCCCTCTCCTGGACGCGCATTCACACCCTTTCCCCCTCCAGCCAGCTCAGCTCTCAGGTCCTTGGTGGGCCTTCCTGATCTCTCCAGCCACCTGCCTCTCCTTCTCTTGCCCACATCCCACACAGCTACGAGTGAACCTCTGGAAACACACATGTCAATGTGTCCCTTCTCTCCCTAAAGCCCACCTGGCGTTCTCTGTAGCTTCAGGGAATGAGGCCGTTGTACTTGCCTACCTCACCCGTCCCAGCCTCCCATCACCCCCTTCCTAGAACATCACACTCCAGTACTACGTGCTGGCAGTCACTTGGCAAGCCGTGATGGTTTGTACCAGATATCCATTCTCTTCCTGCTCCTCTGCACACAGGGCAAATTCCTCTTGTGCATCCTCCAAATACCTCTGTGGATAGTATGAGGTAGCGTTTCTTCTGTGCAGCCTTCCCTGGCATCTCCCCACCCTGCCGATACCCCATGAAACAGTGAAGCTCAAATCTGCTTCCCTGCACCTTAGATGTAAGTCTAATTCTTCTCTTCCACGTATCAAACCCAATTTTAATTTTTAATTTCACTCTATCCTCCTGTGATTTCTTTTAAGGCTGGACTGTATTTTATTGCTCGCTTTATTCACAGAGCCTCAACAGGTACTGAGCTGAAATCTGAATTGAATGCACTTTTTGCTTAGCATTTAATTACGTTAACACCCTGTGATGCTCCTAAGACTCTTGTTTCATACCCAACTCAAACTAGTTTTAGCTTTAAAAGTATTTATCCTTTCTTTTTCTACCCAACTATAAGCATCTATAAGGGCAAGAATTACATTTCACACTTTGTCTGAGGTCCCTCATAGCAAATACTATGCAATTTGATAAATATTTATAGAATAAAAGAAACATACATACGGAAGAACAAACATGGTGTAAAGCTAAACATTCCCTAAGTATGAATGAATGGCCTGTTCTAAATAGTTTCAGAACTGTACATTATTCCTATAATATGCAAGTACCCAGAGGCACCAAAAACTTTAAAAACAAAACAGTATAGACTGATAACCTGAACAGGTGAAAAATCTATGGTCTAATATATGCCTCCTGTAAAATAAATTAGCTTTTCTACAGAATAAAAATGTACTAAGATTACATATAAATTATAACTCAATAAGTTGATTATTAAAAAAGAAATTCACTAAAGAAACATGTATCATTAGCATATATATTAAATAAATAAAAGGTATAATTTTCATTGTGAGAATTCTTGAAACTTTTCACCAGGATAAATAAAAATTAATGCTTCATTAAGTATTTAATTCATCTATTCATGTTAGATCCGGATATAGTCAGTATGTGCCCACAAAACTGTAAAGCTTTCACTCTATATGAATATTACCTACAGTCATGGATGGTGAATCATAAGAAATAAACCTGCTCACCCAAGCCACCTACGCTCTCTTAGAAAATGGTCTTGTACGCACATAAGTAGACTAGCCTTCCTCCGAAATCTGGAATACTGTGGGTCATGAATTCTAGTCTTTTCTGAGAGAATTTGATATCTAGGACACTAGTGAGATTTTCCAGTCTCACTACATCTAAGAATAGACAAATAAAAAGGTATTTAGATGAACACAGCACAGGAAGCTCAAACTTCATACATGTGAAAGCATCAAGAAAAATAATTTTTGAGCACTAAACCATCCAAGCTTCTACAAATTGGAACTGAGTGGTTTTGGGGAAATATATACAGAGTATAAATTTAGACCAGAGGTTGGCAGACTTTTTGTGTAAAGGGCCAGATTGTAAATACTTCAGGCTTTGCAGGCCATAAAGTCTCTGCTGCAACTACTCAACTCTGCCTTGTAGTTCAAAAGCAGCCACAGACAATGACGAATAAATAAGTGGGCGTGGCTGTGTTTCAATAAATTATTTACAAAAACAGGTGGCTGGCCTGTGAACCAGTTTGCTAACCCAGATTTAGATCCCTGTCTCGTATTCTATAGAAAACAGAGCCAAGTCTCAATCATTCAGAACCAAATCTATTTCACAAAGTAAGTAATCCGGGTAAAAAAAGAAAAAAGTCATAACTATAAAGTGAGGAGAATGGTTTCCTTTCACAGGAAGTGCTCAGAACATGTCCCACGTACCACCAGGATCTAGATTACGGAATGAACACTGAGTGGGAATCTGTGACCTCTGAGTCACCGTCCAGAGCCATCTATTTTATGATTCTTACCAAGTCAACCACAGCCAAGATGGCCTTGTATTTTCTTTGATGCCCCCACTTTGGGATGTAAAATTATTTTCTGGTTGTTTTGGGCTTCAAGGTAGTATCAGCTTACTGAATCGGGTGCTGAATTCTTTTTTTTTTTTTTAATTTTAATTTTAATTTTTTATTGGGGTATAGTTGCTTTACAATGTTGTGTTAGTTTCTGTTGTACAACGAAGTGAATCAGCTATATGTATACATATATTCCCCCCCTCATGGACTTCCCCCCCGCCCCATCCCACCCATGTAGGTCACCACAGTCGGATGCTAAATTCTTAAAATTTAAAAATCTGGTCTGCCAGTTGGACTCAGGAACGTATTTTCCTAAAGAGATTACAAATGGATGTTGCATTCCTGGGCAAGCACACAAAAGCTTCCTCACATCACACCACAATACCGTACCAATATTCTAAAGCCTCACCACCATTTTCAGATCTGGTTCAATGAAGAAACCCAATCCCAGAGCAAACCTGAACACCTCAGGTCATAAAAGAAACTACTCTCCTCCCCCAGCCTCAGCCCATTGGATCTATACCTACATCTGCCTGCCGGGGATGCCAGGGGCAGGGAGGAGACACTGGGGCACAGGAAGGGACTGAGGTTTGACAGAGAACAGGGGGTGGGACCCTGGGAGGCTTCAGTCTGGGTCCGGGGCAGTGGAAGCGGAGAGGAGGAAAACTGCTCATTGGTGACAGCGAGGGAAGTATGTCCCCGGCTTCAGGCAATGTTTTTAATAACAAATGTTCTTAGGCCAGCAAGTCCTGGTACATTCACCCAAAGCAGACGGAGATGGCCAAGTCTCGTACTTCTCCCATCTGGCAACAGCGCCAGCCCGGCATGCAGGGAGCCTGCACCTCCTAAACCTCGAGAGATAAACAGAAAGAGCCCAGGGAGGAAGAGTCTTCCTCGGTCTCCAAAATCACAGCAGCCCTGCTGGGGCATGCACTGCAGGCACCCGAACGTCTGCGAACACCTCAGTCCCTGCAGGGGCGGGAGGCAGCCCTCTCTGACCAGGTGCTGCCTGCACGCTCTCAGGGCAGAGGACCACCGAACTGTACTTCAAGTGCAAAGACACGCTGCGCTGCAAGGAACTATATTCAACATCCTGTGATAAACCATAATGGAAAAGAATATGAAAAAGAATGTATATATACGCATAACTGAATCACTTGGCTGTACAACAGAAATTAACACAACGTTGTAAATCAACTATACTCCAATACAAAAAAAAAAAAAAAAACCGTTGTGCTGGTCGGCAGCACCAGAGCTTTAAGTTCAATGAGCTCACACGGATCCACCGCCTTTTGGCCAGAGGCTTGCACCTGCCAGGCGGCAAGGTAAAAAAAATACAGGTGCCATCCACACTTGCAAAAAGGAGAGTAACCAGCCAGAGCCTGGGCCTGGCCACACTGAAGGCCCAGACAGCCTGGTTCTCCAGCACCCCATGGGGCCCAGGGCTCTCTGATTCATTCCACAGTGTTAACTGAGCTCCTACTTTCACTCACCAGGATCTCCCTGCTCTGTAGCGGGAAGATCACAGTCTGCTGAAGAAGACAAAAAAATAATAAAGAGTGGATGTCCTGTTTATGACTGCAGTGGTCACAGGCAGGCGGAAGAACACAGAGGGGCCCCACGGGCACAGGGGCACTGCTGCTAGCCACAATTAGCTGGATCCACCGGGGAGTTAACCAGGCAATGAGGCAAGGACAGGGATTTCCAGGCAAAGGGAACTGAAGTGGCAAAGACAAGGAAGAGTGTGGTGTGTGTGCAGGGACCATAAGCAGCTCTTTTTGCTGGAACCACAAGGCCTGGCAGGGCAGGTGTGCAAAGGCCCAGGTGAGACACCAAGGGCTTCGGGACTCCACCTTAGACAAGCCCACAAGGGTCCACCCGGGACAGACAGACAGCATTCCCAAGAGATGCTCTGGCAGTTGTGAGGGGATCTACCACTAAGCTGTGTTATCTGCTGCTGGGTCTGATCTCCTGAGTTCTGATTGCAATGCGATTGGTTCTGTTGGGGACCCTCTATTGGGACCACTAGCAGCTCCCGCTCTGGCTCCACCAGCCCCTAAATCCTACAAGACTTTCAGAGGCAACCTCACTGACCTGATGACTGAGACTTAACACATTTGTCTACTACTTTGTTATTATGTTTATTGTACATCTTTTTTTTTTTTGGGCCATGCTGCGAAGTTTGCAGGATCTCAGTTGCCCGACCATGGATTGAACCCGGGCCACGGCAGTAAAAGCGCCAAGTCCTAACCAATGGACTGCCAGGGAATTCCCTGTACATTTTTCAATTTGGGGTTTTATACTTAATACCCAATGGAATGTGCAGTAACATGCCATGTCCTACAATGAATCAGAAAACGTTCACTAAAGGAGCTCACAGAGAAAGCCATTCTTATCCTTTAGACCATGTAACTGGGCATATATAAATATATATTTAGGGCTTCCCTGGTGGCGCAGTGGTTAAGAATCCGCCTGCCAATTCAGGGGACACGGGTTCGAGCCCTGGTCCGGGAAGATCCCACATGCCGCGAAGCAACTAAGCCCGTGCGCCACAACTACTGAGCCTGCGCCCTAGAGCCCGCGTGCCACAACTACTGAAGCCCGCGTGCCACAACTACTGAAGCCCACGTGCCTAGAGCCCGTGCTCCGCAACAAGAGAAGCCACCGAATGAGAAGCCCGCGCACCACAACGAAATGTAGCCCCCGCTCGCCGCAACTAGAGAAAGCCCTCGCACAGCGACGAAGACCCAACGCAGCCAAAAATAAATAAATTAATTAAATAAATAAATTTATTTTTAAAATAAATAAATTTATTTTTAAAATAAATAAATAAATATATATATATTTAAAGTCCTTCAACTTTGTTTGCAGAAACCTCTGGTGAGTTTACAGAAAAATGTCTCCTAAAATAGCTGCAACGGACATACGAGCAGATATAAATGTTTTACATCTAAGAGCAAATCTTCTGAAGCATCCGAAAAAAAAAATCTCTTCTGGCTATAAACAAAATTTGGAATAATATTTTATAGTCTTATTTGAGTCACATTTTCAAAAGAACTTATTAATCTTTCTTGAAGGTTTTTTTTTTTTTCATTTTCTGTCCCTCATAAATTTCAGAAGTGGAAACTGGTCACTCAACTTGTCCTTTCATCTTCTTTGAATTTAGTGCCAAATCTCATAGCTCCTTCTCTACATCTGTAAACTGTATTTTGGTTCAGTAAAACAAGGCAGAATTGCCTTGTACCGGGAAGGCAGGGGCTTTCCAAGTTCTTGTTCAGGGTTCAAAAAAAAATAGGTCTGCTAAAATAGTTTCACTGAAATATATTAGAAACTAACATCAAAGAAGTAATTATCAAACTTTTTTGTTTTGGCCGCACTGGGCGGCTTGCAGGAACTTAGTTCCCTGACCAGGGATTGAACCCAGGCCCTCGGCAGGGAAAGCGCGGAGTCCTAACCACTGGACCGCCAGGGAATTCCCTAAACTTTTTAAGTGGAAGGTAATGCCCAAGATAAAAACCTGCTGCTTTCTACCTATTTTGAAAGATATATTCACTGCTAAACTGAAGTTATCCTCCAGTGCCCGCTCCCTGCTAGGCATCAGTAAGAAGTGAGCAGTGAATACCCTCAACAACTCACCATGCAGAGTCAACCAACTCCTTTAGAGCAGAACTTCAAGGGACGAATCGAGGGGAGGAGCGTGAGCAAGTGTGACGGTGTCACAGCTACCCACGGTGGACCCCACCCAGGTCCCACCCGCCTCTCCACGCGCCAACCCCCCAGACCCAGACCATCAGCCGACGAGACTCTGATCCTGATTCTACCCTCCCGAGAGCCTCTGCTGTAGGTAACTCCTAGCGTCAGGCAGCGGACTCCCGCACTCATTTCTGCAGGTTTCCGAGCTCTCTTTCTGCAGGAAGATACTCTGTCTACCAGGAAGCCCACTCCCGCTACAATCCACTCAGCCACAAACATAACCCAGGCAGTCTCTAAGAAAGGGGAGCCACCTCAAGCGTCCCGAGACCCCGCAGGAAGACCCGCACAATGAATTAACGACACCTCCCGTCACTGCGACCACTCCAGGAAAGCCCCGGGTCCCAGCTAAGGAATCTGAGACTGTTACACTCAACCTTCTCCCTAAACCACAGACACATGCTCGTTTAAGGATGACATAACCAACTTTAACCAAGACCAAACGCCTAAATTAAAGTGACGATGGATGGAAAGTCACATATTTGCTAACTGTTCCACATCGGTATTGAAAGATCCAATGAGACGAAAGTAAGCTATTTCTGAAATATCAAGCTTTCCTGCTCTGCAGACAGTAGCTGCTCGGCATTACACTGGGGAGTCTGGATTGGAATCCTACCCCTGCTGCTTACAAGTTGAGGAGCCTGGGGTAATAAATCAACCTTCCCTAAGGTTCCATTCCTCGCCTGTAAAATGGCATTCGTAACAACGTCCACCTGAGAGCCTGCTTCAAGGACAAGTGCCCTACTTATTAAAATGGTGCTCGCCACACAGGCAGCAAGTCCTCAACCCCTGTCATCTCATCACCCCACCTTCCAAATCAGCACAACTCACCAACATCATCAACAGGTGTGTCTTAATATGCTTTGAACTAAAAACTTTGACGTTTTTACATTTAAAGTTTTTAAATCACATAGAAGACTTTTATAAAACCATATAAACTGTACTAATAAACTAATAGAATAAATAAAATATACTAAAATTATAATAAATGTATAATTTAAATTATAAATATAGTAAAATATATAATTAAAATATGTTCTAAAATTTTACATATTAAATTATAATTAAATTACAATAAAAGAATAAATATATTAATAAAATATCAATTTCAGGGGCCAAAATTAAAAATAAGTCTCCTAAAACCAGCAATGATGTACATTTCTTGCACAAAGCATTAATATACAAACTCTAACTTATGTGACTTTCAACCCTTGGGTTCAAATCTGATGCCAAACATACAATCAAGTGGGAAACCATCCTTCACCAACAACTGACCAGGAGTAGTGCAGAAGACACAACTGACTTAAATACACTTCTGAGACCTTGAGCAATCACAAATAAGTTCTAAGCCAAAAACATAGGAGAAACTGATTTTTTCACCTCTTGCCAGGGTAGTATAATTTTGGCAGAGTTAACATCACCATAGCTAAAAGATTGAGTTTCAGGATAAAAATCTATTCCTCTTCTTACAATCATATTAATTAAAGGCCTTTTCGTATTCCTAAGTAACGCAGGCACAATGACAACAGGATGAACTCTAAGGCTAAAAGAATGAAAGTGAAACCATCTGGCAATTAACTGCAAACAGTTAATTGCAAACAATATTTTCATATTCTTAACTGATAATCAACATCACAGTAAAGCAGGAAGACAGAAACAAAAAGGAGATGTAACATTTTATTACATAATTTTCTCTAGAAATGTTTCAGAAAGATTAAGGGAAAAAAGTATGCCCTATCATATATTTTATAAGCATGGCTAGGATCCAGGTCGGATGGGTGCTTTAAAAAAATACATACATAAACACACACACAAACGTATACACACACAGGAAACTCACCATCATTTAAAAAGGCAAATGACAGCATGCTCACATCAATAGCTCTGCTTATCTCCCAGACACTCTCATCGTTTCATTCTCCCATTTTCCGTTTCTGCCATTGCCCCCTTTTCACCTACATCTCCGAGTATGCTGAAAGTGTATTTCACAACAGAAGAGACGAAATCGTATCAAGTATTCCAGGTCACGCGCAACCAGTACCAAAAAAGGAGGCGATGAGATCTGTGGACTTTTTAAAGGGTTTACAAACTCATTAGAAACAGAAACATTAAGACATCCTGGAATAGTTTCCAATTAGCCATTAAATAGTGAGACTCCAGGCCCAGCTGCTCATCTACTCACTAACGTTGAACTTCCCATGAGTTGTGTCACCTGCATTCGCCCCCAACAGTGAGCATTAGGTGGAGTCTCGTAAACAAATGCACTTGGGACCAGCCTCCCCTGCACCATAAACCAGCAAAGCTGTGTGCTTCAGTCAGATGAGTGAGGGCCACAGCAGGTCCCTGGTGGTACCAGTGCTCTTGACCCTGCCTACACACCAGAATCACCTGGCTTAAAATGCCAATGCCAGGTCCCATCCCCAGCATCGCCCAGGAAATTGGCCTGGGGAGCACATGGGTGCTGGGATTTTAGTGTTGCAGGTGATTCAAGTGTGCGGTCACTCTGTTGGACTCAGTTCCACTGGGGGTCACAATGACTTTGTTCTGCAAGTTCTGCTTCAATTTACAAATTAGATCAACTGTAAGAAGAAATGCTTTTTGCAGATGGATGGAATGACTTTTAGACTGTGATCGCATACAAATGCCTACTTCCTGGTAGCTATGTCACCACTGCATGTATTACTACAGATGCTTTCATTTAATCCCGGTGTGAGTCTGAAAGGCATCCTTTCTATTCCATCCCTTTACAGGTGGTCACTTGGCTGCTGCCTGAAATCTACCTGCCCATGACAAGTAGGTAGGTACTTCTCCCACAAGGCTCCAGCTCTCCTGTAATTAATCATGCACTGGTCCTTCTATGGAGGATACAGGTATCTAAAGACAGCTATCAAAGCTCCCTCGGACTCCAACTTCTTTTCCTCCTTACATTGTTTCCAGACCCTCACCCTTCCGGTTACCCTCCTAAGTGCTAGTGTCAATACCCACCTTCCGTCAGTGCCATGAGAAGAACCCGGGCACACCACTTCCCATGCGCCGCAGCCACCGCACTGGGCATGGTAAACATTGACTGTCAACCCCCCCGCCAGCCCCCCAGCCGGGGCACAGTGAAGACTACACTGCCAGTGGGTCTGGTCACATGACTCGTCCTGGCCAATGGTATGTGTTGCATGTCACAGCCAGAATATAAGGGCATGTGATTCTCTAGTCTTTTTTCCCTACTGCAGGGGCACCTATGTTGAGATGATGGGGGCTGAAAGAAACGGTCTTGATCACGGAGTCACTGGAAGGAGAGCCGCCCCAGAGAACTGCTCACACCTGTTAACAAACTCTGCATGGGCAAGAAATAGACATTTCTCGTACAAATCAATGGGCTCTAGGGGCTTTTACTGCTACCTAGGGTACACCAACGGTTCTCAAAGTGGAGACCTATAAGAAATGCAAATTATCAGGCTCCATCTCAGACCTACTGCATCAGAAACTGGGGGGGGGGGGTGTGGAACCCAGAAATGAAGATTTTAACAAGCCCTCCCCCAGGGGATTCAGATGCACAATCAAGTTTTGAGAACCACTAGCTAGATTACAGTGCCAAATCAAAGGGCATTCGCTTCCTTGATGTGAATGCTATCTCTGCAGCCGCAAAGGATGGTGGTCTTAAGATGGGCAAACAAAGGTGGAATGTTTTTTCACGTAAGATAACTAAACCCTATCTTCTCCACATAACATCAGTGTGCTTGATTTTTTAAAACCTAAATGAAAAGTCTGTGTTTACTTGTTAAGATTTACCTTGTGAAATCCCTCCCAGTTTCTTTCCCTACAGTCAAAAGTCATTGATAGAAATATTGGGTAAAATCTGATCCAAAATGGAAGCTTTCTCTCCAACAGAGCAATGAATCATGAGTCAGCTATAAATTCAACGTCTCATCTAGGCCCTTTTGTGCGATCCTACACAAAGCAGTACTGAGTGACCCTGTCAAAGGTTGTGCTGAAACCCCATTACTCTCCATCTTTGGTGTTATTCTACCTACCACCAAGTACCCTGGTAAACAAAAGAAAATAAAACTTACCTGGAACTACCTGTAGTTAGGATTCATCACATTCTTTTTCCTGGTGCTCAGAACCAAGCTACTCAACAACCTGTTCTCTGAAATGGTTGGGCTCCGTAAGGCCAGAGAAAGAATTCGAACCCAAGTCTGTCAGGCTCTGAAACCCCAGGCTCCTCCCAATTTCTAGACACAGAACTGGACCACATCTATACCCCGAGAGAACCTCAGAAAGTCTCATAAGGTCCATTTTGATGGCATCTGAGTTCCAGAATTCAGTAAATGCAAATCTGCTTTAGGATCTTTCTATTTAAAAGTTAATAATGGTCCCTTGATGGGTAGGGGTACCTGGCAGCAAATGAGAAAATGGCTACAGTTATCAAAGATCACTGAGTAATTCTCAAGATATGAACAAGTACAGACAACTTTCACTTTTTTATTTACTATCAGGTGCCTTAAATTCTAGATTTATTTGATCTGTGAGAATGACCTCAGACACTATCTCATTGAGGGGATCCTAATTTGAGGTCCCTAGGACACCCCTACAGCAACCAAGAAAGTATCTCAGGAGGTACGTGAGCCCCTAAAACTGTATATAAAATTCTGTGTATTTGTACATTTATCTGGGAGAAGGCTCACAGCTTGGATGAGATCACTGGATTAATACTACTGACAAGCTCATCCTTCTGATTTTATATTTGAGAATAGTTTAAGTTCCTTGTTTGAACAGGCTTAAAGCTTCTGTAAATGATACAAGAAGCTGAAACACTTGATAAGTGGCTGGATTTCAGGGACTGGAATACAGGCAAGAAACCACAGCTGTAGACAGAGATTTGGAAGTTATTGGCACATATATTGATATATATGAGAAGTGAAGCTGTGAGGATACCTGAAACTTCCCAGAGAGAGAACTACCAGGAGAAAACGCAGGAGAGAGTGTACTGTTTCACACTTAAGAGGAGAAAATGCTTTTAGGAAGAACTGCCAGTCGGGTGAAATACCGCAGTGGGTCAGGGACATAAAGGCGGAGAAACGACCACCTGCCTCAACAAGGAGGGCACGAGGGAGGTGGGTCTGGTGACGGAGCCCGCAGTGGTCAGCTGAGGAGCACAGGGGGTGGAGATGTGCGGACGGCAGGGTGCCTGCTGGCTGTCTGCAGGCAGGAGAGAGAAAAGAAGGGAGCAGGAGATCTGAGGTTCGGGGACAGGAGGGAAGAAGGAAAGAGTGGGAACAGACACAGGGACGTCTGTAGGCGGGGTGTGGAAGCAGAGGGTCCAGTCTGACTCAGCACGGAGGACTGACGCTTTGGTTTCTGACTCAAGTTCAACACTTTTCATTTCAAAACAGCTTATAAAGACGTGTCTTCCCTTCCCTTCCCACCTCCCTTTAGTTCTTTCAGGAGGCCCGAGTGAACAGAATTGAAGCTGTAATCTAATCTGATGTGCCTCACTCCAAAAGGCAGAGAGTCTCAACTTCTTCAAAGCTAATCCTAAAATCCTGCTAAACCAAACATTTCCTCGGTGACGAGCGGTGCCCCGAACGTCAGGGCTCACACCGCGTGCGCGGCGCGCATGCGCAAACGGCCGGCTGTGGTCCCGCAGGAAGGTGTGACATTTCATCCCACCAACTCTTTCTCCGAGCTGTCTCTTCATGTTATATTCTAGACCCAATAATTGTCAGACGTGCAAGATAAAGATATTAAAAAAATAATAATAATAAAGAAAATAATTCTGAAAGGTTCCAAGTTGGTTCCAGAAATCTCAAATGTATAAGAAATGAACGGTTCGGACTACCAGATAATTATTACCGTCTGCTCTCGTTTCAACATTTGTTAAATCCAGTTTGGGTGCCAAGAAAAGAAGACTTTTCCTAGAATCATCACATTGGGCTCTGAAAGAACTACAGGTCGTGTATTTATATAGTAGGTTTATTAAGTATTGCTGCAAAAGGACTACCCAATATTTAGCACGAATATTCCCATGAGGGGAGCCTAAGGTTGAGACAGTTAAATGAGCGATGTGCTTGCTACTAAAGCCATTTATATTCTATAAGTAACTAATTCTTATATGAGGAGATACTGAATTAAGGGTAGCTAGACAAAATATAATAAAAAAACATCTTTTTGCCATCTGTGATCATTGTGATCAATGCTCAAAGGCAAGTTTACATTGTTTGGATGGCAGGAAGGTCAAACATGCCAGCTTCATGAGTACCTCAAATAAACAGCATAAATGAGAATCCAAAGTAATGCTTTTAATTAATTTGTAAATGCTATAGAAACAGACTTTTCAAGGATCTAGTATATATTAATCACAAACCAATTCTTATGCACTTTTTACACAGGTTCCCCAAGAATAACTATTTGGTTTTATTGGCTTAAAGCAATAAGATGGTTTCTTTAAAAGTACAGTGTATCTGAACCAAAAGTAGGACAAGCTGGTATTAGGTGCCTCGGGATGTGAAACAAAAATACAGCACCGATGACGTATTCCCATCTAAAAAATTCAACCTGAATCTAATCCAATTTCTAGGAATTATGGGATAAAGAGAAACAAACAATGTCAAAAGGAAGCAATTACCTAAGTCCAGAAATGTGGGGGACAATCTACAGGACAGATAACCCAATTTTTCCAACAAATACAGCACGTTAAAAAATAAAACGAAATGGAAGGAGGAATGCTAGAGAATAAGAGATTTAAGTTATACAACAACCAAATGCAAAGCAGACTCTTTGGATCCCAACTGGAACAAACCAACTTTGAGACAATGAGAGTAATATTAAAAAATAATCTTACTAGTTTTATTAAGTCTAAAAATGGGCATTAAAATAAATTCGTAATGGTTAGAGATGTATACTTATTATTTTAAAAAGAAAAAATATGCACACTCAGGTTTTTCAGAGATTTTGAGTTACAGAGCTTCTCCTGGATCATTTATGGATAAGGTCCTTCTCCTATCACCAAACTCAGGAGAGAATCACAGAAGTCAGACAAATGTTACCGTTTTCAAAACACCCACTTTCTTTCTCTCCTCCTTTCTCCTTTATTTGTCATAGAGCTAACAGGCAAATTCAAATGTTTTTAACTTTGGTTTATCATGGTTCTCCGTTTCCTCAGCTATAAACACGGGTGTGGTAGATAACTCCCTGCTGGCCTCGGGGAGCACAAGTGAAGGCGTTATCAGCAAAATCACACAACAAGATTATAAGGACTTGGAGAGTCTTTTTTAAAAATTCTTTTGGCCACAGCACGCGGCATGTGGGATCTTAGCTCCCCTATCAGGGATCGAACCCGTGCCCCCTGCAATGGAAGCGCGAAGTCTTAACCACTGGAACACCAGGGGAATCCCAGAGAGTCCATTTTATAGATTAAGAAACAAGCTCAGAGATAATGAGTGATTTTCGAGGTCATCCTACTAATTACCGGCACAGCCAAGCAAGCACCCACGTCTTCGAGTGTCCTCCTTACACTGACAGGGAGGATTTCACTCGTCACTTACCTTCCCATGCTCCTTTCTCACGTGGGAAATGTAAACATCTCTTTGCGTGAATAACCGGTCACACTCCCAACACGTCCACCCAGGACTGGCCACTTTCTTGGGTTCCAAAGATTTTTTCACGGGTGATGGGGATTTCTTTTCCAATTTCTCTTTCCCGTTCACGGATCTGGTGTCCTCTTTGTTTTGATTTGCTGAATTTTGAGTTGTAGGCTTAATGCTCAAAGGCAAGTTTATACCCAAGTTTGGAGGCCCTTCAATACTTTTCAATGTTCCATGCATAGACTATGTTATAAAAAGAAAAGAAATATCTTTCACAAGTCACACCACTAAAAGAAAGCACATGTGGACTATCTTACTACATTATAGACATTTCAGTACGATTTTATTTTCACTCAGAAATATTTCTTAATACAGCAGGATGAAAATCTAAGCAAAATACACACATAAAAAGAAATAAAGGAGTATTAACTTTTACAGTTGCTCTAAATTATGCATTTCTTGTTCCAAATAATTTTTAAAAGCTTATTTGCTTGTGCCATTTTAAAATTTGAAAATAAAGACTTCTGTATTGAGTCCAAATCATTCCTGGTACTCTGTCATCCCCCAATGTACCACAGTCAGTCCCCTCTACCACAGACCACTTCTGGGGAAGAATATTTTACTTTCACATCTACCCAGAAATGTTTAAATAGGCTAATATACTGGTAGGGGTTCAAAACCCTTAGCTAACCAACTTTAACAAACACCTGAGACCAATGTGTTAATAGCAAACCTTTCTCCCTCCCTTGAATGTCTTTCACATTCTTGAAATACTTCTCACAGTTTGGGGTTTTGCTGGGGGGATTTTGGGTAATTTTAATCTCTCTACCCCTATCCCAATCCATCCCTTCTTACTGATAGCACCCAGACATGTGAACTATACACAGTAGCTGCTCAAAAAGCCTTTCTAAATTGCCTGTTTATTATCATTAACATAGTAGCCTCCATAGCCTCAGCTTAAACTCACAGGATTTCAAATTCCACTGGCGTAAAACTAGTGCAATTTGATCCTGAAGACCTCACTTTGGTTTTTGTTTTGTTTGTGTTCTAGAAGCCTGGAGTCCAAAAAAAGAAAGCAAGCAAATACGTCTGTGCCTCAATTTACAATTTATCTTTGGATGGGGCCGTCTCGTATCAGTATCCTCTAAGTTCTTGAATCTTCAGAAAGACAGCAGGACGCGTCCTAACTAGCCGTGTTAGCACGGCTAGTGCCCTGGGCCACAGAGACGCACACCGCACAGACCTCAGCTCCCTACTCTGAGTGTTCAGTAAGAAGCTGTTCCTTTGGCGAACTCACCAGCATACTTTCTCAAGGCAGGCTCTTCTCTAAACTGTACCAAGAATTAACCAACCTTCTTCAATACTGTCTCACCCCAGAGGGAAAAATGGGGCTTCTATAATTTCCTCATGAGCAGAGGTTATAGGTCTCCCCAGACAATCGTTAAACTGGGCTGTGAAAAGGGCCTCGGCTGAATGTCTAATGTGCCTTTGCAAAGAGAAAATCTGGGGAGAGACATCATCTCTTGACACCAAAAACTGTGCATTTGCTTCTTTTCCACCATGCAGTGCAGAGGCCTCTGTGTTTAAATGGTCCTTTTCAAAACAGAAGCCAAATTTTTACATTTTTGACCATTTAAAACCCAAAGCAAACAAACCCCAAATCTTCTGATATACTTTTCATAAGGTTCTAGGCAAATGCACTTTTACTAACTAAAAAGTTGAAGAGAGGGTAAAGTATCAAAGTATTCTAAGATAGCCTTATGCTATAGAAACTCCAGAAAAGCAGCAAAAAGTTCTGCTGTGACCACAGAGCAATGGAATGTGTGCAAAAATGAGAATTTCTGATTTACTCATTTTGTTTTTATATTTTAAGTAAAAATAGAATTATTTTTTAAGGATGAATGTCTTTTTTTAATAAAAGAAATACAACTTAATTCTTCCGGAATTAATGCTTCCTTAGCTCCTGCAACAATAAAAAACCTGAATGACTATAACTTGAAGGTTTACTTTAAATGCAGATGCCAACATGGAGCACAGGGGTCCCACACAGTGAATAAATCCACACTGTGGTGGAACCAAGAAATGATACAAATTGGATTAAATTGGGCAAATAAAAATCTACCTCTAAATAAATATGTATGTAGAGAAATACGGTTCCTGGGCTTTCTCTTAATTTCTTCCTCATGAAAAACTGAACAGCGCTGGTATTAGACAATGTAAATAAATTCACAAGCTAGATATATACATACATTTAAAAAGCAAAAACAAAAACAGGGTGCCCCTAAAACTATCTTTATTCTTACCCAGCCCCAAACACATAAAGGCAGGATAATATTTTCGAACATACAGAACATACTTGAAATCAGAACATAAGTGAGCATTCCCAGTGTTTTTGTATCATGGAGTCTCGTGGAGGTTCGGATGAATAAAAACAATTCTCTCCTCCTTGTGGCCACAGGGTTTTATCAGTCTTCTTCAGTCTCTATTTCTTGGAACCTTGTATTCCTCCACATTCACTATTAACACAAGGAAGACCCTAACCACAAAGTCGGATGACCCCACTTCCAGATGTAACATGAGTTCCAGAAATCAAATACCTTAGAAGCCTCTTAAGAAGCAACTTTTCTTCTTTTCCTCGCACCCCACCCAACCCGCATATCGTACATTTAAAATATCTGGGTCTAATTCCAATGTCCCTGCGTTTTTATTGGCAGTATGTAGTTTTTCCTGATCATTCATTAAATATTTATTGTCAAGATAATTTTGTAATTTTAGTAAGAATCTTTAAAACATCTTAAGAGGATTTTACTGTACTTAAAGTGAGAATGATGAAACACTTCTCCCATGCATTTTATTCGCCCTAGTAATGCCACGCCGTCACTACCTTCACCTGGCTTCTAACGAGTGGCCTCTCTGAGAGGTTTTAAGCCCTTTGCAGTCAGCAGTTATGCTCTGTGAGCTCATATGCACTCAACACGGGAACTTTCAAGAATTAAGAGTCCGTTCATTTAACTAACATGAGGTTAGAATAATTTAGAGACTTGGTTTGCTCTTTGAACTGACCTTTTCTGTATAATACATTTAAAAACAGAAAAACTAAGAGAAAGAGAGATTGAGTTCATGATAATATTGGGTCTGTTGTTTCTCTTTTTAAAAAGGAGGTCACTTTTATCTCTGAGAGCCGATGGATATTATCTCCTGATGACACAGGAATCAAACTGCTTAACCTCTCACAGTGGACAGTTAAGAGGCGAGGACTAAGCTCTGTCCTTAGTGAGCTTAAAAGGCTATAAAGAGATTTAGGTGCCCCTTTTGGGGATTGGAGAGTGGGTCGTTCAAACTGGACATTTATTCATTTCATTAACTGAACACCCAGCAGGTGCCAGATCCTCTGCTGTATCCTGGACATTTCACTGTCAGTTTACATGCAAACTTGATTTAAAAAGAAAAAAGACTACAAGATCCAGGGCATCAATTATAATGCAAACTTAACTGCTTAAGTAATTTCAAGGGAAAACCTTCATTTTTCTAAACACACCAATATTTATACAAATTAACATAATTCATCAGAGTCCCTGTCTATTTCTAAATCCTACATAACACCAAGTTCTCAAAAAAGTAAACTTCACAGCCTTCATTTTCACATATAGGGGGGAAAAAAAACCCTAAAGCTTGATTATTCTTTTAAAGTCAGGGCATGCATTTGTTACTTTGCTTTGATTTTTCATGGTATGTAGACCAGGGCTCGGGAATAAAAAGCATCCCTCAGTTAAGTGAACTCGTGACGACAGCATGTTGTAAACTGCTCATTACCAACAACCGGCGTCCATCCCGTCCTTTGACAGAGCACATGCTTTACCGTAATCTGCAGCTCAGCCTTGATTTATGACCAATGAATGGGTCTGCGGTTCATTTAAAGGACATAAGAGATGCACACACCTTGATATGGTCCATCATGAGTTGCTTCTGTGCATATAAGAGAGAACAGTCGGGACACTTGAAAACAGACACCTTCTGGTTTTCGATGTGTTGGTCAAAGTGGCGATACAGCAGGGTTTGCAGGGTAAATACAGTGTCACACATGGAACACTTATATATTATTCTAAAACAGAAGAGGTGCAGGGAAATGTCAGTCAGCCCTCATCTCTCAGGCCAAAGGAACCACTACTTCACATCCAAGAATTCAGGAGGCAGAAGCAGCAAGAACAAACAAACACAATAAAAAGAATAGAGCAGTTTAGCTCTGAAACAAACTTTCGAAGGCAGAGGGCATCACTGGAGTGCAGCTCAACTTAACATTTTGGGTATAGAGGCACTGGACCACATTTGCTTAGCAATCATTCTACTACTCACGGAGCTACCACTGACACATTTTTACAAGGTCTTCACTTGTGAGCTACTTTAACACAGAGCAAAAGCAACCTTGATTTTTTTTTTTTTTTTAATATTTTTAAAGATCAGACAAGGAACACAGCCTGATGGTGGTACCCTAACTTGAGAGAGAATTTGACTGATGAACTAAGCAGGCCCACACATCTTGGGTGCCTGAACACACTGTTACTTGTTGCAAGTTTTCTTTCAGAGTTAGTAGTAATTTTACACTTGAATGTCACTATTTCTGTACCTGTTCTTAACAATGAAAGCCCTGCACCAGGAAGCAATTATGCATGAAAATAAAGACGCATAAAAGAAAATCCACAAATCAAATGCTGCTTCAACACCTGAATGTCTACTGTGCTCTAAATGGTTTAAAATACTCACTGTTCCCTACAAACCATTTCCCCACCTAATATAACCATTTCCCTCCTTACGTTAATTCAGCAGCTCTGAACCTTCTGGACATAATTCCTTTATCCATCCACACTTTCCTCTGGCCCTCAGGAGAGAGTCCTCTGGGAGAGAGTCCTCCCCGCTCCCAACCTTTGCCCCCAGGGATTTGCTGGGTCACTGGTGAGCGCGTCTGCCCACAGGAGGTCACCCTTTCCCAATAGGGTCGTCCTGGGCCTGAAGGGAGGCCCTAGGGACACCTGTGTTTCCTCTGAAGAACCAGGAGCACCAAAACAAAGAATCCCAAAGGGCAGCTTAGGAAAATGGCAGAGAAACACTGACCAAAGGTGCGAGCCACATGAGAAAGAAAAAGCTGAGGTTTTGTTTGCTATTTCTACAGAAAAGTTAAAAAAAAGGAATGGCTTTCTTCTTGAAACCACTTGTCTCCTCGTAGGGTCTTCTTAAGAGAGCACGTCTCACGTACCTTTGGACCTCACTCTGTATTTCTATACCCCAAAATTATAGATTTAACTTTTTTTCTCTTTTTCCACATGAGATTTATAAATTTAATTGGCGTGAGTGACATGTTTTTAGAAGGTCCTGACATGCCAGTTACCCTGGCACAGAGCACAAGCACCCTTGATGGGAGAAAGGGGGGATTTTTTTAAGATCAGACAAGGTTTACAGGAATTCATCATTCAGCCCAAAGATGGTACATTAATGATGTGTCACCATTAAGTCTACCACGTGCGACAAAGATGTGCATTTCCTCACTGTCTGAAATAGCTTAGAGCTGGAAATAACCCAAACGTCCAGTAATATAAGTAGTTAAATAAGAGCAATAATGTATGAATTTTTAAAAATTATGATGTGGACATATACCAATGACATGGAATGATCTTCATGCAAATTAAAAAACAGGTAACAAGACAGTATGTGGGATACGATCACATTTGTTTAAAGGGTATAGAAAAGAAACAGATGGCATATAACTATCATCATCTCTGCTGGCTGGTAATTTTTTATTGTTTTGCTTGCTTATATTTCCTGATTTTTCTGTAATTAGTAGAATAGCCTCAAGAAAAGTACTAAGACTTACTAGCTAGGCTAAGTATTTTCTCAGGACTCTATTCTTACACTTTCAGAAATAACTCTTTCATGAAAAATGGCACGGCTTGTTTTAGTCATGCTACATTCCTTTCAGGTTTTGTTTGTTTTGCTTTGTTGCCTTCTACTGAACTGCAAAGAAAGTATAAAACAGGACATAATCTATTTACTTCAGCATTTTTCTGAGGAACAGGTTTTTGGTGTAATACTGGAATACACCCTACAAACCACGAACAAATAACCAGGGGGAGGGACGTCCCTGGTGGTCCAGTGGTTAAGAATCCGCCTTCCAATGCAGGGGACGCAGGTTCGACCCCTGGTCCGGGAACTAAGATCCCACATGCCGCGGAGCAGCTAAGCCCTCGCGCTGCAATGAAGAGCCCGCGTGCTGCAACAAAAGATCCCTCATGCCGCAAGGAAGATCCCACGTGCCGCAACTAAGACCCGATGCAGCCAAATAAAAAAATTTTTAAAAATTAAAAATTAGCTATCCTTTAAATAAAAAAACCAGGGGGAAATGGTGACCTGACAGTGCAGAAATCTGGCCGCTGCCAACTGGACTAGATGATGGAGGGTAACATCCCTAGAAGGGTAGGTAGGTGGTGCGCATCCTCGATGGGATTTGATGAGGAGATTCCTGCCAGAGTACGTATCCTGAGTCCAACTATGAGAAAGCGGGGACAGGCCGGGAAGGAGGGTCATCCTCAGAACACAAGACCGGTATCGTCTGCTGGATGAGAGGGGGAAAGACTGAGCAACTGCTCCAGATGGAAGCACGCTGATGGGACAGGACAATTAAATGCAAAATGTGCTCCTGGACTGGCTTTTGTACCAGAAAGAAAGAAAAAAAAAAAAAAGACAATATCTCAACAACTGGATAAATTTTCATGGGATCTATGAACTGGATGGTAATGTAATCCATGCAGGTTCCTGGTTGGGAGGCTAGATGGTGGTAATAATATACATGAGTCTCCTTTTGGGGAGGAGAGGCAAAACACACTCAAATATTTATGTCATCATGCCCCATTATTCGTAAATAGGAGAAAGAGAGGGAGAGATACAGAAAGAAGAAAATGAAAGGATGAAGCAAATGTCAGAAATGCTAACAACTGGGGGATATGGGTGAAGGGGACGCACAAGTTCTCCACAGTGTTCTTCCAACTTTTCTGTAGGATAGAAACGATTAAAAAATTAAAAACTGGTGCTAATGTCAAAAAAGAAAAGTCCAAATAAGGGTACCACGAACTTCACAGACATAGTGATAGACCATGACCACAGAGCAGACTCTCCAACTATTGCTACAGTGCAGGAAAGAACCACAGGGAGACCGGCAAGCAGAGAGGAGGGAGGGCTTTTGTTCAACACAAGGAGACCAAGACTTCCCTGGAGGCGCAGTGGTTAAGAATCTGCCTGCCGAGGCAGGGGACACGGGTTCGAGCCCTGGTCCAGGAAGAGCCCACATGCTGTGGGGCAACTAAGCCCGTGCGCCACAACTACTGAGCCTGCACTCTAGAGCCCGCGAGCCACAACTGCTGAGCCCACACACCTAGAACCCGTGCTCCGCAACAAGAGAAGCCACCGCAATGAGAAGCCCGCGCACCACAACTAAGAGTAGCTCCCGCTAGACGCAACCAGAGAAAGCCCGCGCACAGCAACGAAGACCCAACACAGCCAAAAATAAATAAATAAATTTATCTAAAAAAAAAAAAAGACAGGGAGACCAGTGCACACAAAGGCGGACTCTACACGGGCACAGCATGCTGGGGACAGTGTGGCTGGACGCAGGGGAGGTACTTTGAAAGCTGAACCTAAAAGTTTGACTTGACCCAACTGCACGACTGAGTGAACGGCAGGATAACTGGACTAGAACAAAGGAGGCAGGAGGTGGCTGCAAAAAAACTGCAGTGGCGGGGAGGCAGGGGATGGAAGGCAGGGGAAGGAAAACAGGAGGTGGGAAGGAAAAAGTCAATCCAAAAACCCACCCTCAGTCAGGACAGAGTGCGACCCTTGAAACAAACGTAAAAACACATGAGTAAAGGATTCTAAGCTCAGAATTGCTGCCAACTGCCTCCATCACCACTGAGTGAGTACAGCCAGGTACAAGGCACCGCCCGAGTAGGACACGTCCCCACACCTCCATTAGGTGAATCTGCACCACTGCCCCCTCACAGATGGGACACGGGCTCAGAGATTAGAGAATCTGCTTGATGCTGTGTAAATCCCAGGGCCGTGCTTTAAATTCAGCTTCGTCTGAATCAAAGTCCTCCACCACACCGCTATTGTAGTTTTGTACTGTTTTATTTCTTAGGAACTTGCTCCAAAACTCTGTCTCTTGGGACTTCCCTGGTGGCGCAGTGGTTAAGACTCTGCACTCCCAAAGCAGGGGGCCCGGGTTGGATCCCTGGTCAGGGAACTAGATCCCACGTGCCGCAACTAAGAGTTCGCGTGCCACAACTGAGGAGCCCACATGCCACAACTAAGGAGCCGGCAAGCCGCAACTAAGGAGCCTGCCCGGCGCAACCAAATAAATAAATAAATAAATAAATATTTTTTAAAAAAAGGAAAGAAAGAAAAGAAAAGAAACTGAGACATAAAAAATTAAACAACTTTCCAGTGAATGGCAGAGCGAATAATCTGGATTCAGGGCCCATATTCAACCACATAGCAATCAGCTGAGCACTAATGATGGGAGACCCAGGACTGCCATGGATGAGGGCACTCAGACTCTTTAAAAAAACAAAACAAAACAAAAAAAGAACAACTCCGTCTCATACAATTCTTCACTTCGAAGTCCTCATTGCTCTATTTATAGACATTTAGAAGAGGCAAATAGAAGGAAGGGAAAAGCAGCCAAAGAAACGGCTGGTTAATCAGACGTCAAGGAAGATATAAAAACAGTCACAAGACTGTATCACCATAAAATCTAGTAGTGGACATTCAAAATGATCTTAAATTACCCAGAAAAGATTAAAGGATATTCAAAGTTCCCTTTGACACAGCAGGGAAACATGCCTGACCACACACTGGAAAACAAAAAACAAAGCACTGGAATGGTACCTGCACATAATAATCACTACATAAACATCTGTGAAATAAAAATCTTATGTTGTGCTTTTCACGTTGAGGTGCTGGGACTGCAGGTCTTCATGGGTATATTTTCAGACTGCCATATATTCTCTAATGAAAATGGGAGGTGGGATTTTTATATTGATCTTTAAAAATTAACGTAAATCATCTGCATAATTTTGAGTCATTTGCATAAAACCACCCGTTAACCAAAGACTGCTGGGAGATTTCATGCCTGACATTCTACTGGAGTGGGAGCTACTTATTTATGTGCGGCTAACTTTAACAGAACAGAGATCTAATGTCGAACGAAAGCTTCTGGGTCAAATGTAGGCCAACCAGCTTCCAGCATGGCACAGGAAGCCAGGCTTTATAGGAGTGTGCATAGGGAAAGGTGGCGCCTGTAGTACAGGGTGACAATCACAGGGCCTGAGGGGCAGCACCTGCTGCTGCAGTGAGGACTTGACTCGTTTCCCTGAATTAATGCTGTTAACTGTGTTCACTGGTCTGGGAGTTTTGTTGTATTTCACTTGTAAATTTGTTTCAGTTTTTTTGTTTTTGTTTTTTTTTAATTAATTAATTTATTTTTATGGCTGTGTTGGGTCTTCGTTTCTGTGCGAGGGCTTTCCCTAGCTGCGGCAAGCGGGGGCCACTCTTCATCGCGGTGTGCGGGCCTCTCACTATCGCGGCCTCTCTTGTTGCGGAGCACAGGCTCCAGACGCACAGGCTCAGTAATTGTGGCTCACGGGCCCAGCTGCTCCGCGGCATGTGGGATCTTCCCAGACCAGGGCTCGAACCCGTGTCCCCTGCATTGGCAGGCGGATTCCCAACCACTGCGCCACCAGGGAAGCCTTGTTTTAGTTTTATAGTTTAAAACTCAATCATTAATGCCTATCTTTGGGCTTGCACTTGTTAAAAAAACATTGTAGTAGGGAAAAGTTTTTAAGAAAATACTGGAATGATTTTTTTCCTATACATTACTCAAATTTGAGAAATATTGTTTTAGTTTACTTTAATCGTTTGCTGTGCTGTATTCCCAGGTAACAACTACTGTTCCAGATTTCATACACATTCCAGTGAATAAAGTTTTATTTACTTGAATAAAAAAACCAAGTCAAAAACTATATTCACCAGGGGGTTGGGGTGGGGGGAGAGTAGGGGGGTAGGGCAGACTATGCTAGTGTCCAAAAGGCTGATGACCAGGAACACTGAAGGCTGTTTAACTGCTGTTTCACTAACGTCTGTCTTCGGAGTCAAGACACCAAGTCGTATGTGGATCCCCTAATTTGTAATGTGTTTCATTTTGAAGATCTACAAAGATCAGAATGAAGGTCCTATTAGAATAAAATTCCATTTTCTCATAGTTTTTTAGTAAACAGAGTCACTTCTATAGTGTTTAGCCAATGACATTTCCCCCAAACTAAATGTTACATTAAAGCCAGACATACATAATACGGCATATCCACATATCTTCCCCCCAATACTTCCTTGATTATAGAGTTTAGACAAAACACACCAATAGGTTTGAGGCAGCAAATCTAGCCTCACATAATTATCAAATTCCACACTGCCGCAAACAACACAGAAAGAAAGTGAACATCAGGCCAGGCATCTGATCCAGGGCTGTGTGCACATCCAGGGACCGAGGAAGCAGGGAAGGAGCCGAGGCTACGGGCCCTCCGTGCGCCAGAGAGAGGGGCCACGTGCCATGCATCTTAAAGACCTCACCCTGCTTTATCCTCACACAAACCCGGGGACATAAGCATGACCCTCACTTTACAGGGGTCAGTGCCGGCCCAAGGTCACTCAGCTGGTGGGTGGCGGCAGGATTCTGACCCCAGCGCCCTCACTGCCTCGTCTTTGCTAAGCTGGCCACCACTGCAGGCGGGCAGCCCGTAACTGTCTGCTGAAACACCACCTCAGGATTAAAGACTCAACAAGGCAAACACTGACAAAATTAAGAGCGAGATCAAGCAAAAAATGAAATTTACTTTTTACTAATCAAGGATTTACATCGGCTATGAAGTTAAATGCAGGAACCAGTGTCTTAAGTTGACTTCATCTTATAAATGTTACTGTGAAAAGTGTATACTATAAGAAACTATGAAAATTGAAAGAGGACAGTTTTTTACAGTCTTCCAAGAACCTATTAAAATCATCTTAAGAAAAAGAACAAAAATGATAAACATTCACTTGTTTAGCAGAAACTGATGACAAGAGCATAAACAGTAAGTGACATTTTAGGACAAAGATTTCCCCCTGGACAGGACTGAAAGGTTTAGGGAGTTATGAGCTATACTTCACAGAGCGTCAAAACCTGCCGAGTGGCATAATTTTTCATATCTTAAATCATATCCCACAGAACTACAACCTCTTCTATATTACTAATAAAGGAGTGGGGTAAAAGTCGAAAGGCAGCATGACTTACTTTGGCTCTCCTATCTTGATGCCGGGATGCTGCGTGTAGGCATGAGAATGTGTACTTGGGGCAGACTTAAACGCCATTGGACAAATAGGACACTTGTAGAAGACTTCACAGTGAGAACCTTGAATGTGAGACTTCAGTGCGGCCACATCAGAGTACACAACATTGCAATGCACACATCTGTTAGAAAATAAACACACAGTCGTTAGCACGAGACCACTAAACATGTATAACTTAACTGTGTAGAACTGGGTAAAATGAACAAAAATAGCCCTTTAAGGTTCTTAATGGCTTTCTTAAGCGTGTGGGTTTTTTTCTGTTTATAACAGATCAAATTATCTTTATATATTTGAGAAGGAAGATCATGAAGAAGAAAAACAAAACTCCAATGGACTATTTTTTGAGCATCTTTATAGTTTCTAAGAATGAACATCCAGACTCCAGGCTGTGGTGAGACCAATGGACCATGGGGCCATGTCAAGGCCAGCAGCACAGCAAGACCCTACGACTGCTGGCTTTGAGAGGACTCCCGCACGCTGGATTCTGAGGTTCCCACCCATCCCCAATACCCAATGGAAGAAATCTTTGCTATCTAATCCTATATGCCATCGACACAGGGACCCAGAGGAACGAATGAGTACTGGCTCCAAAGCCATAGCCACTGTGTCCTGACCACACTGAGGCACTGAACGTTCCTGGAGGCTACAGGTAAGGTCAACCACCTAGTGTGTTTGTCTCCTGGAAATTCAATTTAAGTACACTTACATTTGTTTAACAAATGACGTGAAAGATAAACGTCTGAAAAACCAACCTCCCTATGTAAATTGCCTCTCTATCTAACCTCTTCTTGAATTTCTAATAATTTGATGATTAGCTCACTCCTCACTCAAATCTAGTCCTACAGAAACAAACTTTAGAACTTGGAGACACTTCTCCCCAGCCTCACCTTTCTCATGCAAGGACTCCCAGCACCACTTACAGCCCACCCATTTATCACCTAGTCTTCCTTCTTTGTTCACACCTGAAAATTATTTGAGAGTGGTCTCTCTGTCGACCCTCGAGGGTCTGCAGGGGTAGACCTTTCACACACCTGGCAGACGTGTCCTGGGTGTGAATGTGAGAGCTGACCTGGGGGAGGAAGACTGCAGTTGGAGCTGCCTTCCAGGGGCAGCGCTCGATGGCGTCAACGTGAACCTAAGGCACGTCTGTTCTTAGAACCTCCCTCCAAATTCAAGGAGCAGCTTCCGAAGTCGTACAGGAGTGACACACTCTAAATTACATGTGCTCTATGAAGCGTGCCATGTTAAGCTCTGCGGGCATTTCATAAAAATCATAATTAATGCCTTAGCATTTTAAATGACTTAAGGCATCATGTTCAGCAGCACATACATTAAAAGCACTGAATACAGGAGAATAAGTACAGAAAGCTCCTCTGTCCTATCTACTTGACCTACCGTTTTAGGCAATAAAGCCACCCAAGCACACTGAAACAATTTTGAGTTAACTAGAACTTGGGTTGTCTTGAACAGGTTACTGATCCTCTCTGGGCTGGTTTCTCATTTGTTAAATGAGAAGAGTTGGACTAGATAATTTTTAGTCCTTCCCAACCCTAGAAGCCAGTAATTCCTATGAAAGAGGAAGATTACACACAACAAAAATAGATGGGTTACTAACTATTAAACAAAACAATCTGCTACATCGTGAATCATAAAGTATTTTCCCCATCAAGAGTACAAAGGTGTATTCAAAGGGCAAAACACCAAGGAAGGGCTGTTTCTCTGAAGTCGCCTGGAGTGAGAGGAAGATTTAATCTCTAAGAAAATAAGCAGGAGGTTAGAGAACCTACAGCTGATAAAGGAGGTGGCTAAGGCTTGGTCCAAAGAGCCTCATGGAGGCCAAGGGAGAGCCCCCCCGCCCCCTTAATGTGAGGAAAGAAAGTAGAAAAATTTAAAAGAACTTGAAAGAAAGTTGTAAAATATCTGCCTATAAGTGGAAGAAAAGAGGCCAATATGGAATGCAAATAAGATAGAAAAATAGAAGGAGAATGTGAAGGGTTCGTACAGCATCCTAATGCTACTAAAAATCCAGTCTATTAATAAATATTTAATATAGCTGAAGCCCTGTGTGTTCTGGGTACCAATTAAGTTTCTCTTCATTAAAAAAAATTTTTTACAGTATACAATCCTATACTTCCCCTTTCTAGATGCAGATCTAATGGATCAAGAAGCAGAAAAATTCAGAGAAATAAATGACTTTTACCAAATCAACCAGAAGCTAGAAATGACCCCCTCAATATTTGGGAGATGCAATATGATCACGAAGAGAGTAAACAAGGCACACTAAACCCAAAGAGACAAAGTCAGGCTGGGAGCCATGCTAGAGATGCTCCTCTGGCTAAAAATAAAATAAAATTTTTAATTGGAAAAACTATAAAGCCAAAAAAGGAGGGGGAAATGTACAAGGTCAAGGGGCTGCTAAACCCCAGACAAGTAGCAGACTGGACCATTATTTGAAACAACAGGAAAAAAACTCAGGTCAAATTCTGTTCTATTACCTAAAGAGGTAAACATGAACTAAACTTCAGAACGTACAAACAGTGTTTTTTATAGCTCTTGTAACCCTCAAATGCAAGAAAAAAAGTCTATACCAAACAGAAATTTTAGTAAAAATTCAAAGTGCCAAATTTAAGCAACTCTGTGAATGAGGGGGAAAAAAAAAAGAAAAGAAAAGCAAGGGATGGTCTTTTCCAAGTTGAGTTAATTACTTTTAGCTTGCCGGCAGAGCTTTTGTTTTAATTTAGAAAAGATACCAGGAATAGCTAGCATTATAGGAGTCTTACTTCCTTTATTCATTCCAACTTAAGTTTACTTTCATTATATTAGAAAAATCAACTATAAATATCTGAGGAAATTGGCATCCGTTAAAAGAACTGCACTTGTAGTTCTATATTAAAGAAAGAATCCAGTAATGAGAGTTTCAAAACATGGGATAAGAACCAAAGTATCACTGTGTATGAATTCTGTGGAATCAAGGGCACCTTCAATGTGGAACATTCCTCTTAAGCACTTAGCATGCTTTTGGATTATCCTGTTTTACTCTATAACATCCCCACAGAGAAGGAGGCAAACATCACACCAATTTTACAGACAGGGCACCAAGGCACAAAGAACACATGAATTACCACACAATGAGGAGCAGAACTGGTACAAAAACCCTGGTTTCTAAATTTCCAAACCAAAGGGTTTCTACTAGGGTGGTTGCCAATCCATTAAACATCTGTGCATCACAGGTTTGGAGGCATGAGATAAAAATGTGAAGTAAGTCTTAGTGTTAGAAAAACGGACTGAACCGCCTAGAAATTGGTGATGCCATAACGTAAATTTAACTGAAATAAAACTTTTAAATCATACCGACTGGCCTTCATTTTTATAAAACATCATATCTGTATCACAACTAAAAAAAAAAAATCATTGTATATTAACAGTCTAACATTAACAATACCAGGTGACCAAATGTTCAAGTTCAAGATAAATACAGAATACAGTAATACCTCTATTAACAAAGACACTGTATATCAATGACGTGTTTTCTTGGTGGACCTTCGTTGGGTCAAAATGTACAGGAATAAAATGTTTCTAAAAGGTACAGGAATGCATTTCAGAAGGTCACAAAGTGGAGGATCAAGTTCAAATGCATCATCACTCAATACTAAACTAACATTTAGATTTGTCAGATGTTGTAAAAGACTAAACTGACATTAGCCTTGTCAGATGTTGTAAAAGACATATCTGAGAATATTAGGGGGCAGTGAAAGGGGTCACGGTTAAGATGTGCAGAGATGAGGGAGAAGCCTGGACTCAGGTAATGGAGAAGAAGGAATAAAGGAAGGTGATCTGGGGTGGAAGGCTCTTCCACAACGAGCGGTGGTAGGAAAGGACATACACTCAATCCTTCAACAAGACAAGATAAAAGTAAGGGACCATCCATACCCTTTCTGTTTTGATGAGAGGAAGTATTCAGAGGTACAGAAATGCACTGCATTCTTGCAGGGGTTAAAATGCAGAGAGCATGACAACAGAAGTACGTTAGAAAGGGTGCAGAAAGTATAAAGGCTCTAACAGTCAATCAAAGCCAAACCTTGCCACCTGCACACTTTTGCCTGGAAGGATGGGCCCCACTGACCCTCGGCTTCGTGTGGACCAGAGTCAATACCACATTACAGGATTCACACAGATCAACTCGACTACAAATGAGCCAGGTTCCCAGAGGATCTGTTAATCGAGGTATCACTGTATGACCCTGAAAACGATGTGCGCAGACCACTCAGAACCCTGTGCCCTCAGATGTTAATCAGCTTTATTGGCACGGAAATGAACGATATACTGACCGAAAACCAACTCTCCGCGTGTAGTGCAGACAGTTCTTGGTGACGTGGGTCTGGAAGTGCACCGACCTGCAGATGGCCCCGCACTCGGGGCAGGTGTAGGGAGATTTGTGCTGGTGGATTCTCTGATGAGATGCGTAACTGCACTGGTTAGGAAGCAGCATCTGGCAGACAGTGCAAGTCTTCTAAATAAACCAAAGGGGGAAACAGGGTTGGTCCTACGAAGTATTTTCTAATATGCAAAGAAGCTTGGTTAAACCCCAAAATAAGTATACAGCGGTCATTTCAAATACTACGATAACTGATTTCCAAAGAAAAAGCAATCTTAAAAGTTATATGGTCAATGTAAAATGTCCCTGTAAAATACAAACAATATGTACTATGTAGTCATGCTCATCCCAAAGTACGACGTAAAGAGACGGTTAGCATTAGGTAGACTTCCAATTTTGTTACTTTTACATTTTTTTTTTAGTGTGAAGAAGAGGTATCCTTATAAAGTATGATAGTAAATCTACTTTAATGTATAATTAACTTTAAAATACAAGTTTATGGGCATCTATCTTGACAGTAGAGTTCTCACAACTCAAAAAAGTTTCTTCAAAATAATAAAAATTAATTAGTGGCTAATCCAGCTTTCTTTCTTTCTTTTTTTTATTTTTTTCACTTCAGTTATTTGAGATCTGAAATACAGGAATGCAAAAAGAATGGCCACAGCAATCAGTTGTTCTTTTTTGCACATGAACTGGTTTCTTAAATGGATGGACTGACCATTATGATTTATGATTAAAACCAACGAACCAAGTTTAGATAAATTCAGATATTAAATTGAAACTTCATAGAGCTTAAAATCTAATCACATATAAACTAAAACTGAGACTGAAATCCTCTTTGGAAAGGGCTCTACACTATTAACTAACCAGGAAAAACTGAAACATGCTACATATTTTTCATCCCCTTAGATATAAGCACTAAACATGGCATATTTTTAAAACACAAAAAACTTAAAGTAAATATAAATAGAGGACTCAATTACTTCCATTCCAAAAATAAACCTAACATAGCAGAAGACAAAATGTGTCTGAATACTATCTGGACATTCGTGCAACAAGTATCTTACTACTATCTTCTAAAATATGTAATTTTTATTAAAGTCAGTTAAAGAAAGCCTCAAAATACAGACTCCAGCTAAAACTGAAACAATCTTTTGTACTGACAACAGAATTAAGACATTTTCAAAAGACTTTTTATTCTTTTAGCTATTGCATCAAACAAATTAAGGTTTAAACTTCTGAGGAACCTAAACTAAGAAAAATCAGAAACTCACTTGAAAACTCTTTCTTGGTTCTCTCCTGAAAGGACTAAAATACAAATTTTATCCCATAAAATGTTTATTGCAGTCACAAAATAAGAACATTACAGGCAGCTTTGATGAGGTTAAGCATCATTTAAAAATAGCATTCCTTTTCTAACACATATCCCAAAGCTTAAAACAAGCCACAGCAATGAAAACCAATCAACAGATGCATTAATTATAAGATCCTGGTGACATCTACATTATCACAGGTAGTCTGCTTCTTTGAACGAAGGTCTTCTATTCGCTTTTACCACACCGTCATTCATCCCAGGCAGTGAATTATAATGTCTGAATTTCCACAGACATCTCAGAATGTCTTGCACTTACTTAGGAATAAAACCAGTGTTTTCTACACTCACGTCAAAACATTTTATGTTTATCATATGTACTGAGCCCATTCCACTCTAAGCCAAGTGGTGAACTAGGTCCTTTAAACAGATAAACTTCGATACATCACCTCATCTGATGCTAATAACCTACGAAGTGGATATTATTATCTCCAGTTTACAGACGAGGAAATGAGGGTTAGAGAAGTTAAGAAACTTGCCAAGGCCTCACAGCTATGAGGTGGAAGAACCGGGATTTGAACTGGGCTCTGAATAATTAATTCCAAGGCCAAGGGAGGAGCAGGATGGGGGTCACAAGGAATAAACAAGCAAAAATGCCACCCCCCCCTGCCGCCGGGCAAATGCACGTGAAGGCCAGAGGACTGCTGTCAGGGTTACAGGCCACCCCCCATCCCACCTCCGCAGCTTCTCCTTCACGGAGAGTGATGTGGTTCTACCACTTTTATTATAGGGAGAGACAGCAACAAAAATAAAACAGGAGATCTAAAAAGGAGACAAAGTATGTGCTCCCTAAAAGCTGAAGAGAAGTTTCACATGATCTCTCATCAAGACATGTTAACAAACCCCCTTCACGATACACATAAAATTCACAATGAATTACTTAAACACGCTCCCTTACTGGATGCCTGTATGTTTGTAACACACGTAACTATATAAATAGTTATGGATGGGTTGGTGAGTGAAAGGGCTCTGTTACTAGCAGGTCAACTAAAATAAGTATCAAAATTATTCAAGAAGAGGTTCTGTTAATTAAAGTGCTCTTTACGATAGAAATGTCTGACTGCAAAGACTATGAAAAATGCTTTAGAGTAACAAGGTCACCTAATTACCAACATTTCAATAGCGACCTCTCTCGCACCAGTCCTTGGAGAGGGGACGCATTCCCTTCACACTGCACCGTGCAGCGGGGCGCTCCTTGTGGCCCCAGGGCTCTGTGAGAGCAGGTGGCAGCCTCTGCCCTCCCTGTCCCCTCCACCACTGATGAGCTACAGGAATCTGCACGCAGCCATTTCCATGGGCTGAGGCTCCTCACCCACTTTAGGTACAGAAGTACAGGCGAGAGTGGGAGCCAGAGTGGGCTACAGCCCCAAATCACAATGCTTCCATATTGCTGAAATGGGAGAATTCAGTCCCTGGGAAATCACATCAGATCAAGTTCTAATCTTTAGTTTGTACACACAGATGCATATATATTTGTGCACATACTGTGCTGACTCCCATGTTTCCATTTACCTGCTCCCACTCCATTCCATTTTGAGAACAAGCAAGCCGTCTGGACTGCAGACGTTCTCTTCCTGGATACTTGTGTGATTGCAATAGTTTTAGGGTTTACCTAACTGTTCTGCCTCCAGTTTTATCCACCGCCCCTGTTTTAGATAATGTGTCCTCTCTGCTTCCTGAGACAACGGTGATGGATCTTCACAGCACAGAGGAGCAGATGCCATGAGCTTCTCTGGGATACTGGGAATTCACAGTAATGACACACGTTCTCTGGATCTGGGGAAATGCATTTGAGCATGGGGGCAGGCCAGGATTTCTCTGTGGTCTACAAGAATCTGACTGTCCTTTTTTCGTTGCTTTAAATCAAAGAAACAAAAATGTATCTTAAAACTCTCTCTACTATACAAGTTGAGGCTACTTTCGACAGGATAAAGCAGTTTAACATGACAGTACCTGCTTCTGAACAGAAAACGGTACAGTAAAATGCACTTAAATAGTCTCATGTGTCTTTTGACAGTTTACTTATGTCATCTGAAAATGGAAAATGTTTGCAGTACTTAGGTAATAAGCGGCTAATTTCTAGTCTGGGGCAGACTCATTTGCTCAGCGAACTGCTACTTTTTTTTTTTTTTTTAAACATCTTTATTGAAGTATAATTGCTTTACAATGGTGTGTTAGCTTCTGCTTTATAACAAAGTGAATCAGTTCGAACTGCTACTTTTTAAAGTAAAATATTATTTTTCAATACTCAGGTAACATGAGAAAGCTGAAAATAAAGCTGAAAGGTAATCACACTCATACTTGACAGCTACCTGTATTGCACCCTTCTCTGCCCAATCCTGGCACAGAAATTGAAGGATAGGCCTCCAACGCAGGCTGTGAGGAAGGGGGAACGGGGTACACCGGGGCCCTGGTAAGGATTCAGATAGCCCTAGGGCTCGGCACCCTCTTTGTATACAGGAGGAATTATCTGAGTAAAAAGGAAAATAATTCTATGTGTTTCAACTCATATTTTAGGGAGAAAAGTAGCAAGGGAAAAGATGAGGAAGGCTAGGGAAATGTGAGTAAATATAGCATCTACTTATGCTTGAATTTCAAACAGACCAAAAGCCTGTGACAGCATGAAACCCACTGATCCAGAGGTCAAAACACTGTCAACTTAACAGTCAGCCCAGATGCTAAGTACACTGTTTCTGCCTCATTAACAGCAGTTTCGTAATTTTCCATCTACAGTATAATTACCAAATAATAATAATAATAATAATAAAAGTATACCAGTTTGTTTTCTGGCTCTCACTTGCACCCAATTTCACAATGAGAACACAGACAAAGCATTGCATCTCAGATCTCAGTTACACGGAAGTAACACAAAGCAAGCATTATAGCAGAAATAACTATATATACCACTGTTCCCAATGCTAGCTGTTGGTGCTGGTTTTGTCCTCAAATCATTCTGCACTAAAAATCCCCAATAAAAGTTGACAGTGAAATGAGCAAATTCGCAGAAAGGAGTATGGTCCACACATATCATCTACTCAGATGACAATCGCTCAAGACGACAGATAAATTAAGAGTTGATAACACTGAAATATCAACTGGGACAGGACTAGCCTGACCAAAATTAATAGTAAACATTTAGGAGAGCAGGACCAAAAACCACGCTAATAATGGTGTTTCGGGTGGGCGCGGGAACTGAGGCGGCCCCACGGCCTCCAGAAGTAGCTGCTGGAGCAGAGTACGTCTAGAAATGAGACCTGGGGGAGGCTGCTCGGGGTCATTTAATACGCCTGGTATGTTCTATTAAGGATGCCCATAAACTCCCTGAACCTAAACTGAATCAGCAACCCCCAAAATAAGGACCGCTGCAGATAAGTCACCTTTATCTGCACCCTTGACGCTAATCTGAATGTAACCCCAGGGTCCGTTCTCAGAAGACTCCTATGGTCCCTGCAACTGTAAAGCTCTATGCATCTACATCTTAGGTTACCAGCATCACAAACTGGAAAGAATAACTAGCAATAAAGAAATCTTGCCTCAGGTTCTGAGCTGGCCACTGATTGGGCATTTGTCTCTTCAACTGTAAAATAAAAGAGTTGAGCAAAAGACCTGTAACATCCTCTGATTCTACGGGAAGAAAACTGATTTTACCAATTCGGAGGTTATAATACGCACTTCCAGTCCGTACTTGGCTAAATTTAGTTGTGGTTTTACCAAGAGGTGAAGCAACAACATTCCAATAAGTTTAATTTTCAATTATTAAATTTAGTTGGCTAAATTTAGTTGTGGTTTTACCAAGAGGTGAAGCAACAACATTCCAATAAGTTTAATTTTCAATTATTAAAACTACAGCTGTCAGCTCTTAACTACTTCATGGAGAGGAGGGAAACTTCTCTAGCCCCTCCACCCACTCCTATTCTCAGTGTGCCCCAAGGCAGGCATTATTAATGGGATAGAGTGGAATATAAACCGCCAACCAGGGCAGCTTTACCGGTGTTAGAAGTCGATGTCCATGCGCTCCATTTTTATTGCGCCGCTCGGTTCAGTGCGGCTGGGAAGGGCATGACCCACCCCGGATGCTCCATCTCACCCCCGACTCCTCGCGGCTTGCTCCTCGGCAGCGTAGGCAGACGCAGGCAGGGCAGGCTAACTTGGGCCCGAGCACGCCTGGGGTCCTGGCTTGGATTCAGGCTCGGGGGACGCAGGGTGAAGGGGGCTTCGAGCTAAACCACAGAGACCTGCATGGGGGTTTGCTGAGCACAGGGCCAGTTAATGATAAAGCAGCACTCTGAGTCTCTGAGTCAATCATTACCTTGTATAGACTGTCCACAGAATATCTTTAAGAGAAGGAGTAACTCGCAAGGCAGAACTCAGCAAATGCCACCAAAACCTTACTTTATCCCATGACATGCTGGCAAAACCTCCAGAGCCTGAACACGTATGTACGGGGTGGCGGTGAGAGGAGGTTTCGCACAGATAGCCACAGCTGGTGTCAAAAGAGAAAGAAATCCTTTACTGGGTTCAAACAAGCACCCCTGGAACAACTTGGAAAAGGATCCTTTCAAACCATAAACAGGGGGAAAAATATAAATGGGGAGAAAATGAAAGATAAAAAGAGAAGGGAGATGGTGCCTGCACTAAACCAAGAAGTCATTCTCAAGAGAAAGGCTGAGGTCTTAAGAGGCTGGGTTCAACACATGTGAAAGGGAGAAGAAGAGATGCTCGCTCCTGACAGCTGTCACAGATAGGCCAAGATAGAGGTGACCTCACTGAGCAGGGGACATGCCTGAGGCTCAAAGAGGAGAGGAGTCCAGAGTCAAGTGGAATGCTGTCCTCCCAGGAAGCCTGACTCCAAAAAGCGACTGAGAATCACAGGCCGGAGGCCTCAGGCAGAGCCCAATGATGTAACTACACACTCCCTCCTGGAAGACAAAACAGCTGTATTTGAAAAAAATAGAGTGAAACTTCCACTTCCAGGGAAATGGAATAGAACTACCTCTCTCTATTCCTTCCACTAAGTACAACTAACACTCCTGGACATTATATATACAACAAGCATAAAGAGACTCTGAAAGGCAGAGAGAAGGCAGGCTGGCTAGGCACCTCAGGTCCCTAGTGATGAGTTCTCTGGGGTTCTTTTTGCCTCACAGATCCCAGATTTGGAGCTGAGGAAACTGGGAACCCAGAAACGCCAATGGGCACAGACAAAAAAAATCCCCAACAAAAACCTGCTATCTCTAGCCAAAGGATCCGGAAAGGGGCAGCCTAGCAAAAGACACAATTACTGCTCTACTCCAGCCAAACACCCCAAGAAACACTGTGGCCTCACCCATAGCACGCCAAGTCCAGGTGGAGCCCAGACCTCCGCTCCTGAGGCTGTAATAAGGTGTCCTAATACCCTCACCCAGATGGTATCAGAGAAGGCAGCAGGGAAGTGGGACTTTCATCCCTACCAAGTGATTATGAGTCCTTCCACCAGCCCAGGAGGTGTTTAAAAAAAAAAATCCCAAAAAAGAAATCTCCAGGCCCAGACGGTTTCACTGAAGAATTCTATCAAATATTTAAAGAAAATCTAACACCAATTGTAAGTCCCTTCCTATATGAATACAGATGCAAAATACTAACAAAATATTAGCAAATATAATTCACAATATATAAAAAGAATTACACACCTTGATCAAGTGGGATTCATCCCAGAGATGCAAGGCTGGTTCAATATCTGAAAAAAAATCAATATAATCTTTCCCCCCCCAAAATACCCTAAATCCAATAACGAGTTTAACAAAGACAAGGGATACATGATAAATACACAAAAATTAATTGTGTTTCCATATATTAGCAACGAACATGTGAACACTGAAAAATATAATACCATTTACACTTGCCCACGTGCAAGGGGGGGGCAGGGGGGAGGGGAGCACCAACAAAATATGTAAAGAAAGAAGGAAAGCTAAAGCTAGCAAACAAAACATGTGTAAGACTTGTATGATAAAAACTACAAAATGATAAATCAAAGATCTAAATAAATGGAGAGACATTCTTTGTTCATGGACTGAAAGACTCAATAAAGAAAAGAGTTCTCCCCAAATTGATATACAGGTTTAACATAATTCCTATCAAAATCCCAACAAGAATTCTTTTGTAGATATAGACAAGACTATTCTAAAATATATATGGAAAGGCAAAATAACCAGAATAGCTAAAAAACCATTTTGAGAGGAAAGAATAAAGTTGGAGGAGTCAGTCCACCAGAATCCCAGAAATGGCTCCACAAATATGCCCAGCTTATGTCTGACAAACTGCAAAGGCAATTCAATGGAGGAAAGACAGCCTTCTGGACAAGTAGTATTGGAGAAAAAGGACATGCATGGGGAAAAAATATCTCCATCGAAGTCTCACACATTATACAAAAATTAACCCCAAACGGATCACAGACTTAAACGTAAATCATAAAACTAAAATTTTTTTAGAAAAAAACATAAAAGAAGGTTCTCAGGATCTACAGCAAAGCGTTCTTAGACCTGACACCAAAAGCACAAGCCGTAACAGAGAAAACTGATAAATGGGACTTCATCAAAATTAAAAACGTTTATTCTGCCAAAGACCTAATAAGATGAAAAGACAAACCACAGACTGGGAGAAAAGACTTGCAACCACATACCGACAAAGGACCAGTATCTAAAATATATCAAAAACTCTTAACACTCAACAGTAAAAACAAACAAAAAAACTAATTAGAAAATGGACAAAAGAAGAGACATTTCACCAAAAAGGATATGCAGATGGCAAATAAACACAAAAAGATATTCAACATTATTAGCTATGGAGGAAACACAAATTAAAACCACAAGGTATCACTACACACCTATCCGGATGGCTAAAATACAAAATGATGCCACCACCAAATGCCGGTTGAGGATGTGGAGAAACTAGATCACTCATACATTGCTCTTGAGATTTAAAATTGTACAGCCGCTGTGGAAAAGAATTTCTTAAGAATATAAATATGCAACTACCATACAACCCAGCACACAAAAGGATTTATCCCTGAGAAAGGAAAACTTACGTTCCCACAAAAACCTGCAGACAAATGTTTGTGGCAGCTTTATTCATAATAGCCCCAAACTGGGAACAAGCTAGTGATACAGCCAACAACCTGGATGAATCTCCAGGGAATTACGCTGAGTGGAAAAAAGCCAGTCTCAAACGCTACATACAGTATGACTCCATTTATATAACATTCCTGAAATGACAAGATTATAGAAAGGAGAAGAGATTAGTGGCTCCTAGGGGTTAAGAGGGAGGCAGGGGTGGGAGGGAGGTGACTGTGGCTCTAAAAAGGCAATATGAGGGATCCTTATGGTCGTGGAAAGGCTCTACGTATTGACAGCATCAGTGCCAACAGCCTGGATATGATACTGTTTAACAGTTTTGCAAGATGTTACCATTGGGGGAAACTGGGTAAAGGGTACACAGGATCCCTCTGTATTATTTCTTACCTGAGTCTACAATTAACTCAAAATAAAAAGCTTAATTTGAAAATGGGATGATCTGAGAAGACTCAAGGCATTAATTAGCACGGGATACTTTCCACATTATCACGTAAAATTTTTCAACTACCTTGGCAATTATAAGTAGAAGGTGGGCAGGAGAAAGGAAGGGAGGAATATCCCTGATGGGAGGAAGGGAGGGAAGGAGGAAGGAATATCCCCGCTGCCAGTGAACCGGCACACCTTTCTCTAGGTCCGGTAAACTCACACGTGGAAAGGCATGGAGCAAGGGCCAGTGGGCCTGTTAGTCTTGCCAGGGCCCTGAGGTCACACCCTTTAACCTCAGAATCAACGCTCGCTGGGGTCAGTACAGGAAGCTGCTGTACATGACTCTCTTAGCCTATGTGCAGACGCAGGGAAGCCCGGCCTGGGCAGACCTGAGAAGAGCCAGAAGAGAAAACGGGCAGCTGCGGGCCCAGGGCTGACCCTGTAACGGTCCCCACCCTTGGGCAGTGAGGCAGCCTCCTCTGGCTCAAGTTCACCCACGAGTTACCAGGAATGGGGGGGCCAACGGAGAAAGGGAAAGTAAGACAGAAAGAAGGCGCTCAGGGAAAGACTAGTGCTTGAGGTGCCCTTAGATCTTCTTACAAAATTGAGAAGTTGAACTAAGTGTTGTAAGTGCCCTTGTCAGAGAGCAAACAGTTTATACAGGTGGACTTTTCCCCCACACTTAAATTTAAGGTCACAAACTGTAAACCGGCCAGCGGTCGTGTGAATAGCAAACTGGAGAAGACGAAACGAAGAATTTTTCTCTTTTCTCTCCCGTCCTTCCTGTCTTCAGCCCCAGCCTCCCATCGCCATGGTTACCTGATGCCACGCCGGGGGGGGGGGGGGGGGGGGGGGCAACCATAGGTGGGGACCACCCGAGCTCCCGCTACACTTGAGGCTAGGACAGCAGGAGCTGCACGGATGCCACGGCCTCCTGGGCTGCAGGAGGGACTCGAGGAGGGTGTTAAGGAGGCTGAAGAAGGGGCAGCCGCTGCACACCCAGGGGCGCAGGCGGGGCGGCCGGGTGAGAGACCAGGCTGCCCCTGGGTGCGCAGAACCCCTGGCTGAGCCTGAGAAGAGTGGCAAGTTGTGGAGGGTATACCGCGGTGAAGGGCAGGGTTTCGGAGAAAGAAGGGGCAGTGAGGAGCAGGACGGGTGCCACGGGGTGCGCTGATGCTGCCAGCCAGGCGGTGGCTGGATCAGACCACAGCTGAAGCTCACTCGATAGAAATGCTCTTCTCAGGTGGGCTGAGTGGACCCTAGCTCGGCAGAGTCAGAGGAAGGAACCAGAACGGGGTGACTGTCCGGCCTAGTATTACCTGGCCCTGGAGTTAACATATATTCTGCCCTGACTCATTCCTCAGCGCTCCAGGGGAAACGGAGGAGCTGCGCTACACACCCGTCCCAGCAAAACACAAAGTCAAGGCAAAGCACCACCCACACAAGAAGAGACGTCAATCTCTCTCCCTGAGGGAAAGCGTTTCCCTATTTGACCCTAGTTCGGCTGATGAGCCTAAATGGTCAACAGAGAACAAAAACGAGGGGAAAACAGGGAAGATAGGGTCCCCAAGGGAACAGACATCTCTCAAGGCAGCTCCACATGCGAATACGGACCGGCCCACGCGAGCCGGGACATACTCCACCACCTGCACAAAATACCAGCAGGACAGAAAGAACTACGGAAACGGCTTTTGCTTTTTTTTTTTTTACTGCAGCCTTTTAAGACAGAAAGAAAGACTGCCCCTTTGATGAAGTGGTGACCAGATAAGAGGAACCCAGACAGAACCCAAGCCCTGTCACCAGGACGCGCTTGGGGGGCTGCATCAATCACTTCTTCTTAAACCAGCCTAGCCACCTGAGTACTTTACTGTCAGAGCCAATGAAACATGTAACATCCAATGTTCTCGATGCAAGAATGTTCTCGAAACTCTTTATCATCTCCATTTCCACTCAACTGAATGTCCAGAGGAAAAATCACTGAGGTATTCTTGATCTTTTGTTCCCCAAACTCAAATCCTACAAAGAACTTAACTCAGCAGTTGCCCTTGGGGAACTGATCACGGTGACAGTACCAGATGTCTGAACCACAGCATAAAGCTCCTCGTCACAAGATAGTGGAGGCAAATAAGGGAAAGATCAGTTTACCACTGGGTCTTCAAAAACAGAAGTTTGAGCCAGAGTACATCAGCTCAAACTAGCGCCCCTTCCAATATCACAAGTTTCCTGGTTTGCACAATAAATCATATGGTCTTTCTAGCTTGAATTAGTTTCATTCAACATGCCCAGTTACTTCCATGTATCTGTAAAACACATTTATCTACTGCCCAGAAGTTGCCTCATGGAGAGAAGCAAATGGTAGAGATAAGATCGCTGACTGACGCGCACTGTGAAATACATCTCACCAACACCAACCTACACTTCACCACAAAAAACAAACCAAAAATGCCACAAACAAGGGATTTCCCTGGTGGCACAGTGGTTAAGAATCCACCTGCCAAGGCAGGGGACACGGGTTCAATCCCTGGTTCGGGAAGATCCCACATGCCGCAGAGCAACTAAGCCCGCGCGCCACAACTACTGAGCCCACGCGCCACAACTACCGAAGCCCGTGCACTCTAGGGCCCGTGCTCCGCAACAAGAGAAGCCACCGCAATGAAGAACCAACGCAGCCCAAAAAAAAAAAAAAAAAAAAAGTCACAAACACAAACTCAAAGGTATTCTATATTTAAGTGGAGATGGGTTTTCCGTTAGAAGCTTAAATTCCCTGCAGTGGAGAATATTACTGAATATACCAGACCAACACCTTAAGTGAGCAGGCACGCCTGAAAAGTGGGTATCAACTGGGTGTGTTTAACTGTAAAAGACAATAATTATAAACAACAACAGGAAATTTTTAAATCCCAAAATGGTCACTAATAAATGACTCAGGAACACTGGTGACGTAGCCTGACTTGAACACTTAATCCAATGGGTCTACACTATCACTCGCTAGAGCTCAGACTTCCAACATAAATTCCAATCACCCAACAATTAAGAACTCCTTTACTTACCCTAAATCTAAGGTGCCATGACCCAACTAGTACACAGTTTCTATCTGTCTAAAAGAATCATCTTCCAAAAAACTGATTTTTAAATAAGATTCATATTTCAACATCGCTCTGTGAAAACAATCCTCTCTCAAGTGGGAGTGTGTACACAAATATACACACACATCCCCCCATTTAACTGAGCTCCCGCCCCTAAAATCAACGGCATGGCATAGAGCACTCATGTCTACAGACCCATCACCGAAACACCAAAATGTAAATGATACTCTACTTGTCCACTTGTATCTGCAGCCTGCTGGAAATGAGTGGCCAGCGACGTCTCATCCTGGAAAACTTCATTACACTCCAAACATTTCAGACTATGCCTACACAGCTTGGATGGGTCTTCATCCAGAGGCATAGCTGGAATGATGGGTGTGCTGGAAGGAGCTGATATGACTGTCCCGGTTATGCCAGACTGAATTTTTGTTACAGTGTGTGTGCCGGCTCCCGAGGAGCTCGGGAGGGCGGAAGATGAAGCAGGAGTATTGCTTGATGGAGAAACAATCATCTGATCTGCTGGGACTGGCTTCAAGATCAAGTGTGAACACTGCATCACCACTCCCTTCTCCTTGTGCCCGCGGGCATGGGACAGGAGACTGCACTTGTTGTAAAAAACGAGGTTCTTGGTGCAGTGGTTGCACGTTACTTCGATGCGCACGCTGCGCCTGTCGTAGTGTTGGGTCAGGCTCTTCTCGAGGGCGAAAGAGTCCCCACACTCCAAGCACTTGTAGCCGCGGGTCGGCAACGTGATGCCCGCGTTCGCAGGAGGACTAAGGTTGGGGATGTAAACTGGGACTGGGTTGACGCTGCTCAGCACCTTGTTGAAAGCTTCCACCACAGAACTCTGCAGGGAGGACACCACCTGGACCCGCGACACCTTCTTGGGTGGCTGTGAGGCCGTGGCATTGATTATTGCCTGCTTTATTTGCTGCTGAGGTTTGGTGAGCACCTGGCGGAGCTCGGAGGTGGCCTGGGCGCCCTGAGGCAGAAGGTTAAGGTTGGCAAGGTGCACAGTCTTTGGCACGAGTTTGGCGTTGGCCAAGCTGGAGGCCGGCACCACGACGGTTTGCTGCTGGATGGCGTTGGCGGCTTTAATGATGGCACTGCTGGCGCTCTGCACGGAAGCAGCAGATATGACCGTGGCTTTGACCGTAGTGTTGTTGGCGAGCTTCAAATTAATGACTTGCGACCCGGCCGTCTTCACGGCCGACACCGGGAGGAAGGCAGTCGCCACAGGCTTGATGGTGACCTGTTTGGGGGTCAGCTCGGCGGGGGCCACCGCGTTGGTAACGACCGCCGATTGCAGAGGCGCCCTGGGCGGGGAGGAAAGGACGGCGGCCGAGGTCGGAGACGACAGCAGCGACGTCACGGACGCCACCATGGACCCCGTCTGCTCAGAAGGCTTTTTTCCCGCATCGAGATCGACTTCAGGCAACACCCTCGTCACTGTTCTCTTGATTTCCCCAGAAGACGTCTTGATGGTTTTTATGCGGACTTTGGGAATTGCTGGTGTTGACCCTGCAGGAGAGGATGGCGATCCCTTGCTACTGTTCTCACTGGAAATGCTCCTGGGACTATCCGGCTGCTTGAGGGATGCTTTTTTTGTCCCATCGATGAGACTCTGGGATTCCGGAGACTTTTCAATGGCTCTAGGGCTATCGTTTACTTCTTTTGGTAACGGAGAGGACTCCCGGGAGTTGGTCACTGGTTCTTTAGAGGAGTCGGAAGCGGCCTTTTTAGCACTAAGAGCCGCGATTGCAGCGATGCAGGAAGAAAGCTTGGAGGATGGCTTGGTCCTCGAGGGCACCACACCGCCGAGGGAGGCGTCATTCTTCTCCGAGGTCAGCTTCCCCTCGTGGACCCTGTTTTCAAGCACCTTTTCAGAGTTTTCCTTCAGTTTATCCTCCATTTTTCTGACTTTGAAAGGTTCATAAACACTCAGATTTATAGAATTTGCTTCCGTTTCTCTCTTAACAACTTTGTTTTTATCTAGGTTGCCTGGCGTCGAGATGCCAGTTTTGCTTAAGCCTTCTCCCCCGAGGGCCTTCAGTTTCTCATAGTCCTGCTGGGGAACCGACCCTGTCAACACGTTCGATCTGAAACCGGAGCGCATGTCCTCTTTGTCCGGGGGGTCGTCCACCTCTATCTTCTCATCGTCATCAAACTCTTCAGCACTGGAGATGGGGCTGAACTGGCTGAAAGCGGAGTCTTTTAAAGTCACCTCTGAGGTAGGCACGTCTCCTTTCAAGGACTTCGATCCATCTTTACCGTAAGTGTCAAGAGAGGACGCCGAGAGAAACCCGTTGTGCAGGCCGTTGCCGGTGGGATTGTGGCCGTCCTTCTCTGAGCCCTCGGAGGAGTCGATGTTGCGAACATTCTTCACGATAACACTGACGCCGACGTCGGAGGAGGACGGCGTGTGGGAGTCGTCATCCACGTGGGCGTTCTGCTTGATGTGGCTTTCCTGGTCGTCGTGTCCAGACTCAATAGCTGCTTTGGGATCGACCATATCTGGGATGTCAAATGCTGCCAGGAGGTCATCAAAGTCTGGGGTCTTCATATCCCCCATGGTCATGAATTTGATCAGATGTTCTGTTAAACGAACAGAAAATAATTCCATCAGCAATGAACATGCAGATAAATATCCCTACGGGACTCACACGAACAGTGATGATTACCACGAAAGAGCGAGTTGCCCACTGCACTTATTATAATGTCGGGACACTGAGCCAAAGTGAACAAGCATCTGGAAAACAGGTATAAAGCCCTGATGATTACAGCTTTGAAGTAATTCCTCCAAAATGCCGTGCAGCACTGCCAGCGTGGAGCCTCTCTAACAAGCTGATCAAAACTATTATAGCACGAAAAGCAGGTTCTGGTGTAACGACTAGAAAATGTTATTTATCATTGGATTCATCTCACCATTTTCACAAAAAGCTACTTCCAAACATATTTTGATCTTGACAGCATTTAACTCTACTGGCAAAATTATTGCTAACACAGTCACCGTCAGATTTGGGATATCACATTAAAAGCAATATATTACAGGCAAAAAACCAATTACAGATTTCAATTCATCCACAGAAGTGAGCATCCCAACCCAGCACAGGCCGTCTACTGCTAATAAAGTTCCATCTGAGATTTTCAAAAATCCCCCAGGAGCTCATTCCATCAGTTTTTATTTAATCTTAATTCCCTCCATTATGTTAGGGGAGAAAAAGGCTCTCCAGGCAGAAAAGTGTAGTGTCCCTTCCATCTCCCTCCCTAGTCCAGTGGTTTCGCTGGTTAAGGGAACGCACAGCTGTTTCCTAATCACTACTCAGCCAACACAGTCTTGCAAATGGCTGTGGCAGCTGAGAAAGGCCTTCCATGAAATTACTCCCAGCACGTGACAACATGGACCCAAGGACGTGACAGAGCCCGGGGGAGGAAGGCCCTCTCTTTGGCAGCCAGCCTAGATGAGGGTGGACAACAGTCTATGAAGAAGTGCTTGCATTAATCTGCACGAAGCCCTGGATGGTAAGAGGATGGAGAGTTTTAGGAAAATGGACAGTCACAGCCGTTACTAAAGATGAAAGATATATAAATACACAGACTGCTTAGGGTCTTTACAAGGGACCCTTCCACTGTAGGGGAGCTCTTCCTCCTCCCTGAACCCCCAGAGTACTCCATCTTATGATTCGATTATGCTCTGTATGTATTACAGTGTGTGTGTACTTGTCTCTTCTTACCTACTGGCCTGGTCAGCTGCCTGAAGACAGGCAATGTCTCACTTGCCTTTGCACCATAAATGCCAAATAACCAACAGGACACAAGTCAGGGACCAGCACACAGGACTTACAATAAGAACAGGCCTTGACCCCGCTCTGCCGACAACTCACTGCCTCTGAGACCCTCAGGAAGTAAGGGGATCTCTCCGGGCCTGTTCCTTCCTTCTGCTGTGGAGGCCAGCAGCCAGGAAGAGAAGGAAAGAAGGAAAGGGAAGAGGGAGAATGAAAAACTGGAAAGGGAAGGAGAGGGAGAGAAAGAAAGCAAAGGAGAAGAAGGGAAGAAGAGAGGGGAATCAAGCAACAATCAGTGTCGGAAGAAACGAGGATCACAGCTGATCTTAGGCAACTTTCAATGGAAGAATCGGCCTAAGTGATTTGTAGACACCTAGACTCTTTCCTCGTCAATATTTACTACATCATTCCACCTTTAAATCTGCTTTAACTCACTGAGAAGTTGTCTTTCACATTTTACAAAAGTATTTAATGATTTTTTTCTTGTACAATCTGTAAAACATCATGCATTCCTAATAAAAATAACTGTATGAGGATCACAGTAGGATTTCTACTCAGGCAACAATAAACATACCCGTGAAAATTCACATTAACCATAAATTCATCATCAGCTGCTAAGACACCCTCAGCATATTCACCCACTCTGGGACACATCCAAACACTTCAAAGAATTTCATTGGGAAAAACTACTGTTGAAGATGAAACAAACACTTATGGCTCAATAGGAGCTGAAGAATAAATCACTTTCCAGGGCTTCCCTGGTGGCACAGTGGTTAAGAATCTGCCTGCCAATGCAGGGGACACGGGTTCGAGCCCTGGTCCAGGAAGATCCCACATGCCGCAGAGCAACTAACCCCGTGCGCCACAACTACTGAGCCTGCACTCTAGAGCCTGCGAGCCACAACTATTGAGCCCACGTGCCACTGCCACTGAAGCCCGCGCGCCTAGAGCCCGTGCTCCACAACAAGAGAAGCCACCACAATGAGAAGCCCACACACCGCAACGAAGAGTAGCCTCCGCTCCCCACAACTAGAGAAAGCCCGCGTGCAACAACGAAGACCCAAAGCGGCTAAAAATAAATAAATTAATTTTTTTAAAGTGCATTAATAAAAAGAGATAAAGCAACAGAAAAAAATCATAAAAAAAAAAAATCACTTTCCATGCACTTATGTCTCAGAAGTCACATGTACTTTTCTCTAGATGGTTTGCTTAGCCTAGAGAGAACACTCTGGGCCACTTTTCTCCCAGATGGGTGCCTGCAGGACCAGACAGGGAATAATGTACCCCCGGCATCAAAGTACAACACTTCTAAGCATATAATGACATGAAAACATCTATATGAAGTCAAATCTAGTGAGAACGTTTGATACTATGATTTTTTTTTAAATGAAGCTGAACTATAAAATGTGGGCAATGAAAAATCCATCTGTCAGACAATATATCCACTTAAGAGTCCACCCACTTAGGAATAATCCCTGAATGTCACCAGTTTTTTTTTTTTTTTTTTTAATTTATTTTATTTATTTATTTATTTATTTTTGGCTGCGTTGGGTCTTCGTTTCTGAGCACGGGCTTTCTCTAGTTACGGCGAGCGGGGACTACTCTTCGTTGCAGTGCGTGGGCTTCTCGTTGCGGTGGCTTCTCTTGTTGCGGAGCACGGGCTCTAGGCGCGCGGGCTTCAGCAGCTGTGGCACGCGGGCTTAGTTGCTCCATGGCATGTGAGATCTTCCCGGAGCAGGGATCAAACCTGTGTCCCCTGCATTGGCAGGCGGATTCTTAACCACTGCGCCACGAGGGAAGTCCCTCACCAGTTTTATTTTTAAGCATCATACTGCCTTTATAAATTCAATACTCACAATCAAACCACCATTAGCGAAGCATCCCTGTGATCTATCTTTACCAGCCATGATGATCCAAGTTTGTATATCACTTTTTAGAGAATTCAAAACATAGACTCATGAACCACCCCCAAAACCCCACTGGAGTCGAATGGGCCTGAAAGGTGGTTTTTTAATGCCACCACTTATCCAAAGCTGGGATCCAGGCTCTGGAGGTCCCCAGTGGTGGCGGGGCTCTGCCTAAATCCCTCAACCCTTTCTTTACAGCTACATGGGATTTATGTCATTTGCCCTCTTCTTACGATTTTGGTGAGCAAAAGACATCATCCAGTTTCACACCATTCATCCTAGAGGGCAGTCAGTTCAGGAACAAAAAGAACATAACAGAAAATTCAAATACTCAGTGGGTGGTAGGCCCAGAACACACAACCACAAGAAATGATAAAAGGGTCACCACGTGAAACACAACTTGCTAAGCGACTGGCAGTTCACATTGGCAGTGCAGCTGGCAGGCATTCTGATGAATACTTGGAAGATTAATACATGATTCGTACTATCTCCCTCCTGTTCACACACAACAGGGACCTGCCTGGTTTATGGACACACAGGTGCTCACATACGGCGGCGGCAGCAGCAGCATTAAATCTTATAGTCAATGGTAGGATGTCGCCCACCACACTGCCGGTATCTTTTCCTATCTGCACAACTAAAGCAGAGTGAAGGCTTAGAAAACCCCAGAGAGGAACCTCCACATCTGCAAACCCCCCAAGGGGTCCAGAAGACATTCCTGATGCAGGAACAACTTTCTCTGTGGACATGTAGCCATACCTGGCTCCCACCCCTCATTCCTCTAAATGCCTAAGATGTATATACTTTCTCTTTAGGGAAGAAGATAAACCCAGATGAACTCTTTGGGGTGAAGCACTGGGACACTGTGGAGAGGTAAGAGTGAATTAGCAGCGGTTTAAAAACATGTGAGTCAGCTCTCCTAGTTCACCTGAAAGAATCCTGACTATAAGGTGAAAATGCACAGCGGGCATAACAGGCCAAGTGCAGTGGCCGCTGAAAGCACATCGCGTTGTCTGAAACCCAAGACCATAGTGGCGGTGAGTTCACCTCTCCCGGGTTGTATAATCAATGTAATAAACACCGCTGTCTGTAACTTCACACTTCTTTTTTGGTTTATAGAAATGTTTTTCATGCCCACAATCACACCGTCCTATTACCCTCACCCTTCCCACATTCTGGAAGGCAAGAGTGAATTTACCACTTGGGGGAAAAAAATGCTTAACTCCTGCTTCATTTCTCCGTTCTATCAAATACAGAGAGAAATGTTTATGTTTGAAAGTTTTCTTTACTGTTTTTCTCCCCAATTCCTAAGTACTGTTTTAAAAATAGATTCTTCTGCTTAAAAACATTACAAAGATAAATCTCAGTCTTCTCGTTTAAAAGATAAGATAAAAAGATCTCATTTTAGCTTCCCTTTCCCTCAACAGCTTGACTTTCAAACAGAATTAGTTTTAGTTATTGCAACAATGTCTTTCATCTCATTTAAACCCTGTAAAATACAGCTTCCTTCAAAGGCACTAACAGTCTTTTAATTTAAAACTAAACCCCCTATAAATAACGTATAATTCACTAACAGCATTTGTGCTTAATGTATAAAAGTCCTTTCACCTTGAAAATGTCTGGGGGGGAAAATGCTAGGCCTGTTTATAAAAAAAGAAAATCAAAGAGCTCAAGTCTGTCACATGGTCACTCTATTCCCTCCTATGACACAGACAAAACACTTCCTTTCCTACCAAAGTCTCTTAAAATTATAGTAAGCTATTTCATCTTTGTTGGTAAAAGTCAAAAGTTATCAAATCAAAAGAAAAACTTAAGAAAAACCCATTCACCCCTTAATCATACTTCTTATACTTTGCAATAAAAAATTGTTCTTCACAGAGCCACTTGTCAATTTCCAACTAGAGGATGATGGCATAGAAGCTCCCAGTCATAATGTAACCACTGAACCCAACTGCAAATAATCCCCAGATACACGCCTGCAAAATGAATATGCAAAGGTCAATGTGACCGGTGACAACACATTGGCTTCCCCATGTAAATGGAGAAACTAACATTTTCTTTAATGAAAATCAATAAACGCTAAGTCATAATAATCCTGAAGAAAAACAAATCAAAGTCTACAGATCGCCTCAACAGCATTATACAAACTTTTCAAAGAACTACTATGATAATCCAAGGTCTGTTATCCTTTTGGGGGACTATATTTGTCACTGTTTTCTGGCACTTATCTGGCCACTGAAGCCCTTTTCGAAGAAGTAATTCAACAGATTAATGAATCTAACTCACATTTCTAACCTTCTTTTCTTCAAATATGCAATGTTCTTATAATGTGTGTTTATATTATGCAATGCTTCACATTTAGTTTGTTCCTCACAGAAAATGACTTAGCACCCTCAGGTTTCATGTCTTCAAAGAAATAAGCAGGGGGTTGGCTTCTCTCGGCCTCTACCTCCCAATCCCTGCCTTTCCCCTCATACTAGTACACACACACCCTTCGCTCTTCCTTCTTCACCAATCCCTTTTCACCTTTAGCATTTTCAATGCTCTCCATCATGACATCTCTTCAACCACAAAAGAGAAAAAGACATCACATCTCTTTTTCCCCAACTGACCATTTCCTTCTCCCTCACTTCAATCTGAATTGCTTATCAGGGAAAAATATTTTCTCACTGCAATTCCATCCCGAACAGCAGGTTCAGTTACACAAATCTGCTTCATGCTTCTTTGTTCGCTCTTCCTAAACCAGCTGGGAACAGATGTCAGTTTTGTGGAGTTTAAAACAAAAAACAAAAACAAAACAAAACAGAACACCTGATCGGCTACATCTCTGCCTCAGTGCTTCTCTCTAGGAAAGGGTGGGGGACGGACAAGGAGACTGGGCCCCAAAAACTGGCAGACACTTAGGTCTCAAAAAAATAATAACTAAAAAAGAAAATATACACACACACACACACACATATACATGAATGGCTACGTGTGTATAGCTTTGAGGGAAAAAATAAGCAATAATAAATGGAGCTATGGAATCTCTTAAATACATGCCAACTGAAGGCCCCATACAAGCGCCAAAATGCCAAAGAGAAGTGTTTATTTCATCTCCATCCTCCACACTAATCAGGCCCTGGGTGGATCTGGACGGTAAGCCAGGTCACCGTGTAGGTCTGAGGCTCCGCTCCAGCCACTGGGAAGAAGTGTGACCCAGGACCACAGAGCGCCCAGCCCCTCTCACCTTCCAGCAATGGCGGGCGCTCCCCCCACTCCCTGCACACCGCCTGCTGAGGCCAGAAGAACTTCACTTTCTAAACAGCCTCCACCAGATTAGCTGCCCATGTGTAAGAAGACAGTCTATACATAAGGTGAAAAGAAAAGAATATGCGTTTTAATTCTGTATGAGTTAATAAGAAATTAGCTAATGCAGCTGCTATCATCCAGAATAGATATCTTCTTGTTTCACTGAATCCTGATGGTATCAATATTGACATACAGATACTCTGGCCAAGGCCGTGTTTTCTTCTTCAGTTAATACCTAATATTCCTGATCTGAAAAACCACCGGTGTGAAAGTTCAAACTGCTCTGGAAATATAAACACAGAGTCACTTAATCAGGGCACAACCTTGGGAAAGACAAGAATATATCCAGCCCCTACCCTTCCCTGTGGTTATCCTTCACTTTTCCCTCAAGGCTATACCTACGAGCGCCTCCCCTTCCCCTCCTCCACCCCCCCTTCCTCCCACAGGAATAGAAGCAAACGGTCCCTACAAAGCTCAGCCTTTTCCAGAAGCTTAAGTCACAGTTCTTGGCCTACTCCTTGCATCACTCCCCCCAACTCCAAGCACTCACATGTCAAACGAAAACTCTGCAGTAAAAAACTCCTTTGCGTTTTCCACATGGTTCTGCAGCTGCCAAGGGTACCTCTAGAGAGGACTGCAGCAAATCCCTGCTCCTCGTGCCCCAGAGCATCCTCTGTGTCACTCTGCCCCACCACCCTCTCTTTTCCTTCTCATTAACTCCCACCCTGCCAGGGGACAGAGGCTGTTTCTAACCTTCCCCTGGTACCTACTCCACACCTTCTTCTTTCCACAGTCAGCTTCAGAGACAACAGGCAGGACCCCTCCCCACGGTCCGCCTGCCTTCAGACCCTGCCTGATCCGGCACAGCTGGCCTTTCCAAGCTGGTCCTCACCGGGAGGTTGCTGCCCTGCTCCGGGGCTTTTGGCCGCTCCTATTACCTCTACCTACTGGCTAGAGAGACGTCCCTCAGCCTCAACCTGGCGACCCTACCCTTGTGCTCTGTCCATGGGCACACTGCCTTCACAGTTAACTTCTCAGTCGTCGGGCAGATCCTACACCGCCCAGCTCCTTCCCCACCCCTTTGCTACCCACTCGCCTGAAACCACGGTTAAAATCCAGGCTGTAGGAGGAAACGTGGAGGTGACAGAACTATTCTGTATCACAACTGTGGGGCTGGATACACAAGTCTATGTCTTTGTCAAAACCCGGAGAGTTTTACTGTGTGTAAACAAAAAATAAAAGCAATCAGGAATGAGGAGAGGCCCAAAATAAGAGACCAAGTGTAACAAAGAACTAACTATATCACAAGCAAATGACATAACACCCACGCTGAAGAGGGTAGGGGGGAAAAGAACCCACCCAAGTAACTTTGGAAAACAAAACCTTGACTGTACACTGTAAGGCTACAGAGAAAGGGAATCGGACACAAATAGTGTCCTCCACTTATTTGAAAACTGCTGAAATTTGAGTAAAGTCTATAGTCTAGTTAGCATTATACCAATGATAATTTTTTAGTTTTGATTAATATGTTATAATTATACAAGGTGGCTAGGGAAAATTGGGTAAAGGGTACCTGGAAATTCTTTGTATTATTTTTGCAATTTTTCTAGAAGCTAAAATTATTCCAAAATAGAAAGTTAAATGAAAATGCATGCGTTCATTTAACAGTGTATAGCTACTAAATGAAATGAAGCGAGTGCCTCATAGCTAGAAAACACTCCAAAAACGGTCCATTCCCGTTCTTTGTTGCCTTGTGCTGGTCCTTGTTGCCTGTGTCCTTTCTTACTGCCACTGCCTTTCAGCAGAATTTCATTTTCCAGCCATCTCGGCCTCTCGTGGACCCTGCAGGCACTGCTAGGGGCCCCTCGGGTTTCCCCTGACTCCCTGGCTCTTCCCCTCCTGGGTCCCTTCAGACTCTGTCATCTACCTTTGTCCAAAGGCAACCTCGGCCACCCCTGTGGTCACAACAATCCCATATATTCACAGAACTCACACATTTCTACCTACAGCCCTAATTCTGCCTTCAGAGCCACCTTTCCAATTGTCAGCTTTATATGCCACTTGACTCTCCCAACAGGAGGTCCAACTTACACTAAAGCCCTCCTTCGTTTTCCCTCCCAACCTGTCCCCCTCCAAGTCCTATCCATGTTTTCCATGACACTCACCTCCACTAGGAAAACATTAAAAACCCCTCACGGGCTTCCCTGGTGGCGCAGTGGTTGAGAATCTGCCTGCCAATGCAGGGGACACGGGTTCGAGCCCTGGTCTGGGAAGATCCCACATGCCGCGGAGCGACTAGGCCCGTGAGCCACAATTGCTGAGCCTGCGCGTCTGGAGCCTGTGCTCCGCAACAAGAGAGGCCGCGATAGTGAGAGGCCCGCGCACCGCGATGAAGAGTGGCCCCCGCTCGCCACAACTAGAGAAAGCCCTCGCACAGAAACGAAGACCCAACACAGCTTAAAATAAATAGATAAATTTATAAAAAACAAAAAACAAAAAAAAAAACCTTCACATGCTGCACTTCACACACTGCGAAACACAGACACCAGTTTTGAAGGACCTTACTAGGCTTTTCACAAATGCAGCACTGAAATACATATAGTAAATGCTGAATTTTTCTACATTGAACAAATTTCTTTCTGCAGGACAGCCTCTATTATGCTAACAAATATTATAAGTCTCCAAAAAGAGGGATGCTATAGTTCCCAAATTGTGATCTAACCACAGGTCATTTTTTCTGATCTGTGAACACAAATGCCAGAATGATTTCCCAGATGGCTGCACCAATTCTGTTGCTGCCACCATGCATTAGAGTTACTTTAAGCCACCCTGCCCCCCAACTTTATAAATATTTATGAGACAAAAAGATGACTTCTTATACAATTTCTACATTACTAGAAAGTTTAAACTTTTCCTAATATGGTTTGCTTACTAGCTGTAAAAGAAATATTTGTTCTGTGAGTGATGAATGAATGCATGGAGGGAGATGATGAATTTCCTATTTACTTCTCTCTGCAGCTCCATGAAATCACTTACCGACCTACGTTCTTGTCACTTAACTAATAAGCAAGAGCATACAAAAACCCATCCATACGGTTCCCTAAAATAAACTAGTTTCTATGGACAAACCCCGGTGAAGAGAATGAGCTTTAATGTCCCAGCGACAACACGCAGACAGTGGGCGTGAGGCCCAATGTCCCTCCCAGCACTAACATTCCCTGTGCTCTCTGGCTTCTTTGTGTTGGAAAGTTTTCCACCTAAAAATGGAGATAACAGCATACACCCAACCCCAGGGCTGTGCTATTTAGATATCTAGAAGGAACTTTGTCAGGATCAAATACACTACACAAAAAGCACAGAAAGCACAACATTTCAAACACGGAGGGCAGGTGGTCAGAGATTTTCAAGGAATGTTCCTACTCTTTTCATCCCACAACCAGACCAGAGACCTGCAACCACAGCCAGGAGACCTGTGTGGCTGACAGGTTCCTCGTCAGTGTCTGGATCTGAGCAAGAGAAGAAAGGAGCCTAAGTGGGCAGCACTCTCAGCAGGGGGGCTGGTACCAAGGGGCTAGGGGTCAAAGGTCAGGGGCTCACCTTGTCCAGCACAGAACCCACAGGCCGAGGCATGAGCCTCAGTCGGGATCAGAATTAGAGGCTGAGGTGCAAATGACCCAACGGGTCAGAACCAGGGAGGTGGACAAAGAGATGCTCAGACCAGAGGCACGGGGCCCCACCCTCACCTGCACTCGCAGCGCCAAACGACAGCAAAACTGTGGACTAGCTCTCCACGGCGGGCAAAGCTTCCCACAAGCAGCAGCAGCAAGCTTGGCAGTCACAGCTGAAAGGATTCTGGCTGCTCGGTGCCCTGCAGAAGACACACTGTCCTCCACAGATGCATGGAAGGTCGGGGGTGAGACCTGCCTTCTCCAAATCCTCAGGACCCTCACGAGTAAGTTTTCCCCACAGGAGATCCAAGAATCTTATCAAGCTCTAAGTTTTGAGTCTCAGTTAGTAAAATAAAATAAAATAAAAAACTGATTAATAATTAATGTGAGGGCTTCCCTGGTGGCGCAGTGGTTGAGAATCTGCCTGCCAATGCAGGGGACACGGGTTCGAGCCCTGGTCTGGGAAGATCCCACATGCTGCGGAGCAACTAGGCCCATGAGCTACAACTACTGAGCCTGTGCGTCTGGAGCTTGTGCTCCGCAACAAGAGAGGCCGCGATAGTGAGAGGCCCGCGCACCGCGATGAAGAGCGGCCCCCGCTCGCCGCAACTAGAGGAAGCCCTCGCACAGAAACGAAGACCCAACACAGCCATAAATAAATAAATAAATAAATTAAAAAAAAATAATAATAATAATTAATGTGATGTGGGGAACAGAAAAGAAAATGTGTGTCTCTGTTTTGAGACAAGGAGTAAAGAAGAGCATTCACTGCAGCTTACAGTGCCCCTAACACTTAATAGCAAGGCATGTGCTCAGACAGGTTCTCAGGCAGGGTTTCCCAGAAAGCACAAATACAGAGAAGAAATTACATCCGGAAGATGTGAATTTTATATCGCTCCAGTTGCCTACACTTTAATTAATCTCCTTCATTTAACTATACTGCTACCCTTGGCATTCTCTACCATCTAAGCTGTACCTTAAATTGGGGAATGATAAATGCAAACCTCTAGCTCCCAGGTCCATTTTATTTCAGCTGCTTATTTTGCCTTGATATAACCAAAACTATCTCCCTAAGGTTCATGAATCTGTAAAATTCTTGTAAATACTGTAATAAAAGACAAATCACAGACCAAAAATATCACCCACCCAAATTCAATCTAAATTTGTAGCCAGATTCCTATGTAGTGTTGATACTAGAACACAAAACACATTTTAAAAATAAATATATAAAAGCAGCTTGATTGCCCATCCAAGGAATAATTTTGTATTGATCTAGGCTAAAATTCTGACAGCTATAAAAATCAGATCTGGGGACTTCCCTGGTGGTGCAGTGATTAAGAATCTGCCTGCCAATGCAGGGGACACGGGTTCGAGCCCTGGTCCGGGAAGATCCCACATGCAGCAGAGCAACTAAGCCCGTGCACCACAGCTACTAAGCCTGCGCTCTAGAGCCCGTGAGCCACAACTACTGAGCCCGCGTGCCACAACTACTGAAGCCTGCGCGCCTAGAACCCATGCTCCGCGATGAGAGAAGCCACTGCAATGAGAAGCCCACGCACCGCAACGAAGAGTAGTCCCTGCTCGCCGCAACTAGAGAAAGCCCGCATGCAGCAACGAAGACCCAACGCAGCCAAAAATTTAATTGATTAATTAATTAATTAATTAATTTAAAAAAACCAGATCTGGGCAACCATATGAAAAGACTTGATAGGAAAATGAAGAAATGAGTCATGTGAGGTGAACCCAGCAGTGGGGCAGATGCCTGGCAAAGACCAAAAGTGAGGACAGCCAGCACCGAGACCTGGGTTTCTAACACTGCTCTCCACTAGAAAAAGAGACCAGCGCTCCTTGAAGAAATGGCCAATTCCAGCACTGGGCAGGAAATGCACAAAATGAGCCTGGAGCATTCTGTAGTGCCAGAAATTAAGGAAGTGCTCCAAAACAAGACAAAAAGAAAGGAAACAAACTGCATTGAGAGGAGCATGTCAGAGGGACACGGAGGTGAACAGAAAGAGCTCCCAACGGCTCAAGCTGGTACAATTTGAGCAACAAATAAAGCAATACTGGGTTATAACCTGAAATATAAAATAAACATCCATGAGTCCATACTGATACAAATGATTGAAATGATTGAATAAATGGGGAAAGGCAAACAAATCTCCTGTGCAGAACTCCAAATAATTTATGTAGATGCCCTACCCTTATGGAGGTGAAGAAAAATCCCACTCCTTAAATGACTCTCCTCCAAAGACGACAGTACGGAAAGGGGAGAGAAAAGAGTAACTCCACAGTGGAAAAGCCTCACCAACACTATCTGAGCCAGGTGACCAAGGTCAACATCAACAGTGATAAGTCATATGGATAGTACATCCCCCTGATGTGACAGAAGAGCGGGTTATCCCAGAAACACATTACACCCCAGCCTAACCACAGGGAAAACATCAGACAAATCCCAATTGAGGGACATTCTACAAAATTACCTGACCAGTCCTGCTCAAAACTATCAAGGTCATAAAAAACAAGGGAAGTCTGAGGAACTGTCACAGCAAGAGGAGTCTAAGGCGACATGGTGACTAAATGCAATGTGATCTCCTGGATGGGATCCTGGGACAGAAAAAGGACACTGGGTAAAAACTGAGGAAATCTAAATAAAGCATGGCCTTTAGTTTTTTTTTAAAAAGTAAGACAGAGATAATGAATAGTTAAGAGAGTGGGGGAGTATTAAAATGCAAAGAGGGGAGCTGGGATGAGCAGAAGTTGGTACTTCTATCCTTTTACTCCCAAAGAACGTTGGCGAATGGCATTATAAACAAGAAGTAATTCCTAAAATGTTTAAATAACAGCTCTGCATATGTGGAGATTAATTTTCCATTTTATCCTCTTACCAATAAGCTGCCTCAAGGTCAGCCACTGAGTAATCAAAACAGCTTAGCAACTTTTAAACCTAAGTTTATTAGAAATAGAATTTCTAAAAGTTTGCATTCTCCATGCTTTCTTGCACACAAAATGATGGAGATGATCATTTGCTACTACAGGCAGCCCCAGTCTGTGGCCAGTGACGATAAACGATTTATTTGGTTTCTCTTTATGCCCAAGGTGGGCAACTGGACTACTGAATCACTGACAGTTAGCCGTATAAAACAACAGCCTATATGGGGACTTCCCTGGAGGTCCAGTGGTTAGGACTTCGGGCTTCCACTGCAGCGGACACAGGTTCGATCCCTGGTTGGGGAACTAAGACCCTACATGCCGTGTGGCGCAGCCAAAAAAAAAAACAGCCTGAAAAATAAGTCCCTCCTAGCGATTTGGTTATACAGGTCGCATGGAAAGAAATGAATCATTTACCCCTCTTGTCATCCTTCAGGTGTCTTCTAACAAGGCCAGCCTTTCCTTTTTTACAATAACAGCATAACTGGGTTTTGCCATTCCAAAAGTTAACAGCTAAAATGGGAACTACTGTTTCCCTTTAAATAAATTATATGCAGTATAAGTTCCCAAGCAAATATTAAAATCCACACATATCACGAAGCCAATGTAATTAATGGCCCACATACAGGAAAGCAAAGTACATATTTCGTTTTTTAAAACTGTGATAAAATACACATATCATAAAATTTACCATCTCAAATATATACATGTAATTTTTATATGAAATTTTTCTCTCCCACCAAGTCCTGTATCTCTTGCTTGGCAATGTTACATCCATGCCGATCATAACCCCTGTCACTGCTCTCACTTTGGACCATCCCATCTTACACCCAGAAAAACACAACACCCCGCTCGTTCTCCATGCTCTCATTCAGAATTGCCAGATTAATCTTTCTAAAACTACACTTTAATCCTATCTATCACTCCCTTCTATTAAAAATCCTTGAATCACCTTCCAAATTAAGTCCAAATTCCTTGGCCTGACACCAAAGACCCTATTCAATCAGAGCCCCAACCACTGTTCTCCTTGGGGGGGGGGGGGGAATGACACACACCTTTCCTCCTACGGTCATGCTATTTCTTAACCTAGAATCTCACACACACACACACACACACCCCTCCATTAGCCAAGGATGAAGAACCCATTCCTCAGGTTTTTCTGAAGAAAGAGCCTCAATTTCCTCATCTTTAAAATGAGAACTAATAATAACTGCCATATCATAAGACTGTTGTATTTAAGAAAACAATATGTATGAAAAGAACCAAACACATAGGCACTAAAATGCTGTTTTCTTCCTCTTTGTCTATTTGTTAGAATAATAAAACAAACTAGGGGGGCTTCCCCGGTGGCGCAGTGGTTGAGAATCTGCCTGCCAATGCAGGGCACACGGGTTCGAGCCCTGGTCTGGGAGGATCCCACATGCCGCGGAGCAGCTGGGCCCGTGAGCCACAACTGCTGAGCCTGCGCGTCTGGAGCTTGTGCTCTGCAGCAAGAGAGGCCGCGACAGTGAGAGGCCCGCGCACCGCGATGAAGCGTGGCCCCCGCTCGCCGCAACTAGAGAGGGCCCTCGCACAGAAACGAAGACCCAGCACAGCCATAAATAAATAAATAAATAAATAAATAAATAAATAAAACAAACTAGGGGGAAAAAAGGAAAAATGAAGAAATGTTCTTGAGACAAGAAAGTGAAGTAGTTTTGAGGTGATGATGGTCTGACTGGAGAAAAAGGAGGAGGAGGAACATTCTTGGCTACTTTACAGAACGATGGCCCTGGCTCTTTATTACATCTCATTTCATTTCAAAATGCTGGCCCCTTTTCTAATGTAGATGTGCCTCCAAGGCCTGCTCTAGGGATCACCCATTGGTGGGTCACCTGGAGTTTATACATTGAAAAGAACACAGTTTCCTCTTAAAGGGCAGCAAAAATTTCAACTCACAAAGCAAAATACCTCACTATGTCTCTGACTGCCCTATAACTCTCTCTCTTAATTCCGAAGCTCTGTCCTCCCAGTCGAGGATAACCAAGGACTAGCTGCGGTCTCACCCGCTCCCTGCCAACCCACACCTCTGGACCAGGTTCACACGCTGACTGACAGGTCACCGGAGCCCAGCTCAGACCAGGCCCGCCCCAGAGGGCTGAGCGCCAGCCTGAGCAGCCACAACACGCCATGGGCGGATGAACGCCATTCTGGGAGTCCAGCATCATGCCCCCATCCTAGAGAGCAGTGTCCAAGTCCTAAACCAACACCAACAAGTCACTACACCAACAAAAGCTAGAGAAAAACAGGAATGCAGACTGGGCTTGGAGAAAAGTCAAAGCAATAGTGGGCTAAGTGCCCCCCATATTGTAGAAGCATCTACCTCGTAGCCACCTCGTTCTCTGGAAATATGCGTTCCCTTTCTTCAGGGAAAGAGGAAGGGAGGCAGTCTTGGAGGTGGGAAAGGAGAGGACCACAGCCTGGCAGGCTGTGAACACAGTGGGTGAGGTACAGAACCTTCGGAGGAATCCTGGAGTTCAGAAGAGATGGGGGCAAGGCTCCCTGGCAGCTGCCCCAAGGAGAGGTTGGTATCCACTGTCAATCCCAAAGGCCATGAGGACTTGTGACCTTGTATTCATCACCATTTATAACAGGTGATGTTGTCTGTGTGTTTGTCTTCTCTACCTCACTGGCTCAGTCAGAGCTCAAAAGTCCATTTTCTAAAACTGCCCAAGAGCAGGTGTTGACTGACTAGTGAATGCATGGGAGTGAGAGCTGTTAAGTGACTGAAAGCAATACCCACTTTCACAAGCTCAGAGCCTCCACCTCCTCAACCTACAAGGTACTTGGGGGCCTGGATTCAGAGGCTGACCTGCCAGCTCCAAGTCACCTACCCCATACAACCACTATTCAGACACTTGAATACTCCAGAAGCCAAGAGAACATGAAGGCCACTCGTCTGGGCTTGGCAATTCCCAGCTCTGAAAGATCAGAGGTTCCGGTCAAGCAAGGGCATTAAACAAGGGAATAAAAAAAGGTGGGGGAAAAGAGAGAGAATAGAAGGAAAATTCCCACGTCTGTCAAAGGGTACTTTAGTCAATCCTCAGAATGCAGAAGTAGAGAAATGGGCAGAATGCTTTTATATGTTAATATTTTATACATGGCAAGAACTTCCCACAAAAGAAAGTTGACTGAATTCATGAGTTTCTTTCCCTTCCCTCCTGAAATCCTACAAAGATGACATTAAAAGTATTTTTAAAAAGATAAAAATAGCATATACAGACAGAAAGTAGATATGTGGTTGCTTAGGGCTGGAGAGTTGGGAGAACTAGGGAGTGACAACTAAAAAGCACTGTGGTTTTTTTTTTTCTCACTCCATTTTATTTTACTTTATTATTTTTTAAAATTGAGGGACCTCCCTGGTGGCGCAGTGGTTAAGAATCCGCCTGCCAATGCAAGGGACATGGGTTCAAGCCCTGGTCCAGGAAGATCCCACATGCCGCGGAGCAACTAAGCCCATGCGCCACAACTACAGAGCCCATGCGTCACAACTACTGAAGCCCGCACACCTAGAGCCCGTGCTCTGCAACAAGAGAAGCCCGCGCACCACAACAAAGAGTAGCCCCCACTCACCACAACTAGAGAAAGCCTGCGTGCAGCAATGAAGACCCAACACGGCCAAAAATAAATGAAAAAAAAAAGTTTTTTTAATAACTAACTAACTAAATAAATAAATAAAATTGAAGTATAGTTGATTTACAATGTAGTGTTAGTTTCTGGTGTACCACAAAGTGATTCAGTTCTACATATATATCTATTCTTTTTCATATTCTTTTCCATTATAGGTTAAAGATATTGGATATAGTTTCTTGTGCTGTACAGTAGGACCTTGTTGTTTATCTCTTTTTTTGTTTGTTTGTTTGTTTGTTTGTTTGTTTTATCTCTTTTGTATACAGTAGTTTGTATCTGCTAATCCCAAACTCCTAGTTTATTCTTTCCCCACTCCCCTTCCCCTTTGGTAACCACAGGTTTGTTTTCTATGTCTGTTGAGTCTGTTTCTGTTTTGTAAATAAGTTCATCTGTATAATATTTTAGATTCCACATATAAGTGATATCATATGATATTTGTCTTTCTCTGTCTGACTTACTTCACTTAGTATGACAGTCTCTAGGGCCATCCATGTTGCTGCAAATGGCATTATTTCATTCTTTTTTACGGCTGAGTAATACTCCATTGTATACATATACTACATCTTCTTTATTCATCTGTCAATATTCACTTAGGTTGCTTCCACGTCTTCGTTATTGTAAATAACGCTGCTTTGAACACTGGGGTGCATGCATCTTTTTGAATTAGTTTTCTCCAGATATACGCCCAGGAGTGGGATTGCTGGATCATATAGTAACTATATTTTTAGTTTTTTAAGAACCTCCATACTGTTTTCCATAGTGGCTGCACCAATTTACATTCCCACCAACAGACAGGGTTTCTTTCTGAGGTGATGGAAAGGTCCTATATCTGACTATGGAGACAGTTACACAACTCTTGTGAAAAGACCAAAAACCACTGAACTGTATGGTACAAATGGGTGAATTGTACAGTATGTGAACTGTATCTCAATAAAGTTGTTACCAAAAATATACAGTATACACCCACAGGATAGGGCCACGAGAATGGAGCCAAAGCCAACGTAAGACACCAGTAAAGTTTTGGGAAAAGGAAGAGGACAGTGGTCGAGAAGTTATATCCCAAGGTCCTGCAGGAGGGGGCTGCAGACATGGAGGACAGTTAGTCCCAGGGACTTCAAAGAAGCTCAGGCCTTGGAATCAGCAAAGGGGACACCAGATATGGAAGGAGTGGGGTGGGGCTGAAAACGGGGAGTAGATGAAGTCCGCATGTCCTTGTATGATGGGCATGCCCCTGTAAGAGCCCTTGGATGATGCCCTGACCCTCTGCCACCTGGCGTAGCTGGGGGAAGGGCAAGAGGAAAATTCTCTGGGTTAACCAAAGCCATGGAGGCTCAAGATTCAGAGCCCCCATGGTGAGGAAGGAGATGGAAACGCCTAGCCTTCCCTTTCCTCCACCCCTAAGGCCACAAGCCAAGTTTATTCCCCAGGCAGAAGAATGGACCCTGAGAAATGAAAGCTCCAGGTGCTGATGTGTGGGACCCTTCAGTGGAGAGTCCGGCTCCATGACTGATCACAGAGAAGCCCAAGGACGGGTCTGGGCGGGCACAGCTTCCAATGAGCTTGTCACAGTCTCGTCCTTAAAGATCACCAGACCTGTGGGAAAGCCTCCCACACAAGACAGACCAAAGTAAACAAACAAATAAAAGAGCAAAACGAGGACAGAAATGCCTCAAAGAGTAGAGAAACGTATGTACGTACACAAACACTATCCTCAGAGGGAAAAAACAGGAAGTTATGGAGAAGCAGCACCCAAAGAACAAGAAGGAATGTTTACAAAGAATAAATATTAATAACTGAAATAAAAGATAAAACAGGTAAAAAATAAAAAAGTCAAGGAAATCAGGGTATCTCTCAGAAAGTAGAACTAGAAAAGAGATCTGGACAATAGGAGAGAAAAGGCATTAAAAGTAAAAGTTCAATCCAGTGGGTCCAACATCTAATAAGAGTGCTTCAGAAAGAGAAAACACAGAGACGATATTATCAAAGAAATAATATAGGAATATATCTCCCAAGACTGAAGGAGCCAAGTCTCAGACTGAAAGGGTCCTCACAGAGCTGCCAGACACATCTGAATTTCAGATAAACGACAATTAGTCTTTCCCTAGAAGTACATTCCATTGTTTATCTGGGCATCTTTTTTTTGGCTTAACCTGGCAAGCCTCTACCTCTGATGGCCCAGCACCTCATATGACAAATGTCCACCACCGCATAGTTACAGAACACCCAAAATTTAAGAAACACAGCAAACAACAGTACAGGACTTGCTGTGCCGCAGGCACCGTGGTGAGAGCTCTGCTTGTGATTCCCTGCAACAGCCAGGGGTGCTCAGTACCTCTGCCTCCAGACAAAAGGAGCCTCCGCCCTGGGCTCGAGCTTCATACAACCCGTTTATCTAAACACGGAGATTTTTTTTCTTTTTTCAGTCTCATAGCCAAGTTTTGTTTCTGTTGTTTTTTAACTTTGGAAACTGGCTGAGTGAATGGGAATCATGGGAAAGAGATAGATGGGGTGAGTGAGGGAGGGGCATTTGCATGCAGATCGCAGCCTCTGCTCCGGGGTGGCAGGGCCCCTGCGGCCCCCCTGCCTAGAAGGTGCAGGTTTGGGGAGGTGCTTACAACTGCCTGGATAAGTCTCAGTCAGAAAAAGCTCCAGACAATTATCCCATTGGGAGAATCCACCCACAGCCAGGCTTCCTGGGAGGCTTGAGCCGCTCAGTCTAGTCTACAGCTGGTTCAGCGGGTCCAGGGCCAGCGTCCAGCGGGGCCGCCCGTGCAGGTTCCTGCCGTCACTCAGCTCACGGGGCTGCTCCAAGGATGAGGGCGTCTCCAGACTTTGGGTCTTGAGGGAGACACCACAGGAGCAGGCTCCCAGGCCCTGGGTGAAAACAGGGGCCAGGCCATAGCTACTACAGCTTGATTTAAACCTTTCAAATATTTAGGCATATGGTATATACCTTTTAAATATTTAAATGTATATCTTAAATATTTCATTATCCCTTTTAAACATTTAGCCATCTGGCCTCCTTTTGTGCTCTTACCCCAGGCCCTGCAACATTAAGGGCAGGCCTGGGGGCCATTATTATCATTATCGTTATCATCCCTGTTTTATATATCAGGCAGGGAAAGTTAAAGTGCGCTGCTCAAGGACAAGATGGCCAGTGAAGGGGAGAGGATGGACGAGAACCCAGACCTTCTGCGTCCACAGCCCAGGCTCATCATCCCTACAAGAACAGACAGCCAGAAGGTTATTTCTAAAATGAAGAAGTCCAAACTCAGCAGTGTAAGAATATTATTTTGCAATGAGAATAACGGAAGAACAGATCAAAGAGTTGACACTGACTGCCTACAGGGATAAGGACTGGAAAGTACTGTTTGATTTTTTTTTTTTAATCTATGTATACATGTACTACTTCAACAAAAAAACTTAAATTGTTAAAAATCATTAACCATCTTAACTTCACATCTCCTTCCTCAATGTAAACAACTCAAAAATCCCTCTGTTCCTCAAGCCTCATTTCTCCAAAAATACATCAAATGTGTTCATGTATTTAGGCTTTTCCTAAACAGAAATGCAAATATGAAAACAGTTCACTGATTGTAACCCATAGGCTGTTAACTGCACTTAGTGTGGTCTCAAAATTGTTTACAGTGAAATACAGCAAATTCTATTATTTGTCCCAAAATGTTATATAACTGAAAACCCCAAAATAGTCATTTTCGATTCCAAAATTAGGTGTCATGAGTATTCAGAAAGAATTTTTTAATGTATTTTTCTTTGTTAGGTCTCTCCTCCCCAACCTCAATGCTTTTGGAAGACCCTTACTCAAGTGAGAGTTAAAACTCAAGGTAAGGAGGGACTTCCCTGGCGGCGCAGTGGTCAAGAATCCGCCTGCCAATGCAGGGGACATGGGTTCGAGCCCTGGTCCAGGAAGATCCCACATGCCATGGAGCAACTAAGCCTGTGCACCACAACTACTGAAGCCCACGCCCCTAGAGCCCATGCTCCGCAACAAGAGACGCCACCGCAATGCGAAGCCTGCGCACTGCAAGGAAGAGGAGCCCCCACTCGCCGCAACTAGAGAAAGCCCACACGCAGCAACGAAGACCCAACGCAGCCAAAAATAAATAAATAAATTTATAAAAAAAAAAGAGAGAGATGGTCTATCCAGTGATAGAGTCAAAAAATAAATAAATAAATAAAGGGAAGGAAAAACGGGGAGAGAAGAAAAGCTTTTGGCATTCAACTACTTTTTGGATGATCTATATTCTGAAAAAAATACCTACTTACAAAACTGCTTAATTCAGAAACAGCTTAACTGTTCTGTCAAACTTACCAAATCTAAGAGAAAACATAACGAAATGTGAGTAACAATTCCCCCTTAGACCAGGACCAATATCAAAGAGAAATTCCAACCCAGAGAATTTTTTGTGTTTCTGTCCAAGTCCTGGGGGGTAGAAACAGAAAGAAAAAAGAAAAAGGCTTACAACCGAAGACTTGACCCCAGAACAAAACAATGGCCCTTTGAAGAATATATTCTGTGTGGCCTTTTATGTCTCTAGCTAACCAGGCTGCCCATTTTAAAATGGAAGGTCACACAGGGCTGAGATCTTGTCTCCCAACTTGTTCTTTTGCTGGTTTATCTCCATATGCTCTATTCCTCAGCCTACTCTATCTTCTTCCTGTTCAGAGCCTCCTGAAGACACCTCTCTCTGATTAGTCCCAACCTGCTCCAGTCCATCCAAGTTATTGGTCTTTTCAACATTTATGTATATCATATGTTGTTTTATCTATATAATACCTCTAAAGAAGGATCTGAGGTGGCTTACAGTAAGAGATTCATATATACGGACCAAAAACTGTGCAGGGGGGAGGAATATAAAGATGCATATGACTGAGGATGTCCCACGTATGTGCTGCAACCCTCCTTCCCACTGGACACCGGGGATGGCTCGGCTGGGTCACAGCAGACATTCCAGAAAAAAACTGCTATACTTTCCACTTATCTAAGGTGCCTAGAATAGGTAAATTCAGAGAGACAGAACACAGAACAGAAGTTACCAGGGGCTGGGGAAAGAGGGGAAGGGAGAGTGACAGTTTAATTGATCCAGAGTTTTTGTTGGGGGTGATGGAGAAGTTTGTTGAGGGTGATGCATTTAATGCCACTGAACTGTACGCTGAAGAACGGTTAAAATGAAAGCTATTATGTTATGTGTGTTTCACCACAATTTAAAAAAAAAAACAAAAAAAAAAAACCTGCTGCACCGAACAGGGAGAACAAGTTACAATCAATTTTTTAAATGGAAGATTTTAGAAATGTATTCTAACGTCTGGTTCTCTTTTGCAACATCTTTGGGGAAATGGGCTGATTATCAGCAGAGGGCTTGTAACCTTTAACAACCAGCAGTCTGAGGGGTGGGGAGTCCTGATTTTTAGTGTTTATCCATTTCTGTGATTTAAATACTCCCACCATGATACATTTCCAGGTACTGATATGACGTCCCTGGTGGGCTGAGAAGGGGTACCCGCGACGGGCGGGGTGAGCTGGTGAGAGGCAGCCTCAACACGATTCCCACCATCACGAGTCCCCAAAACGTGTTCTCTTTACAGATATTAGGAGGGAAGGAAGATTCTAGGGTCCAATGGTTAAACGAAGTTTAAACTGGCTTCTTTACCACAAAACGTTCCACAAAACGTGGGAATCTTTATTCCCACCTCCTTTTGAGATCTTTAACAGAGTAACGTGCATTTTGAATCACAAAGGAGAGCTGGAGTGTGAAATGTTTCCCAAATCTATTTGACCTCTGGACCTTCTTTTCCTTGGAGAACATCTCAGAGGTGCTCCCTGCCTTCTGGGAAATACCACGTTCAAGAAATGAGTCTAGGAATTCCCTGGCGGTCCAGTGGTTAGGACTCCGCGCTTCCACTGCAGGGGGGAAGGGTTCCATCCCTGGTCAGGGAACTAAGATCCCGCAAGCCTCTCAGCGAGGTGCAGCCAAAAAAATTTAAAAGAAAGAAAGAAAGAAGTCTATTCACAAGCAGACAGCCCCACACAAAGCAGAGACGGCCAGGCATCCAGAAGACGCCTAGTCTCTGTAGAACACCACCGATGCCGGTTGCGATTGGTACACGCTGTCAGACAATCCAAGTGGGGCAAGCCAATTGGGGTCAAAATTTAGTGACAATTTACACAGAAGAACCCAATTAGAGCCTCTGCTCATTGGCCCCGTGCCACAGGGACGTTAGACAAGAGTGGAAAATTCGGGTACAATTTCTCTTGCCCTTTCCTGTGGGATATTAACTTTTTTCCAAGTCCCACAACACAGTTCTTATGATTCCAGTAGCACCTCCCCCCAACTTTAATGTACATTAACATCTAAAATATTCCAGGTAGGGCACAACATTAACCTAGATAAAATTGCCAAAATATCTAGAAAAACTTGATAGGCTAGTTCTGATCATAAAATGCCAAGGAGTGCCTGACAATGACGCGAGTAAAGGGAGGATCAAAACTGCAGAAAAGGGCTTCCCTGGTGGCGCAGTGGTTAAGAATCCATCTGCCAATGCAAGGGACACGGGTTCAAGCCCTGGTCCGGGAAGATCCCACATGCCACGGAGCAACTAAGCCTGTGCGCCACAACTACTGAACCTGCGCTCTAGAGCCCGTGAGCCACAACTACTGAGCCCCCGTGCCATAACTACTGAGCCCGCGAGCCACAACTACTGAGCCTGCATGCCACAACTACTGAAGCCCCCACGCCTAGAGCCCGTGCTCCACAACTAGAGAAGCCATGACAATGAGAAGTCCGTGCACCGCAACAAAGAGTAGCCCTCGCTCACCGCAACTAGAGAAAGCCCGTGCACAGCAACGAAGACCCAACACAGCCAAAAATAAATAAATAAATAAATTTTTTTTTTTTTAAAAAATTGCAGAAAAAGCAAATGATTAATTAATTCTTTCAGGAAGAGGAAGGAAGTCAATAGTCTTAAAGCCTCGCAAATTAATACCCAGAGCGAGCCATGGTTTATTGGATTTGATTAATGAGAATATTATTTTCACTTATTTTATTATTTAAACACTTCCTAAACAGAAGGCTTTCCACGATGAAAATCATAGATTTATGCTTCTCTGCAAAAGTGCTGATAATGAGAAGACAAATGATGGACTAAGAACAAGAAGACAATGGGGATCCACTACAAAGGTACCAGCAAGACAGCGCAGGGCCGTGGAGCATCTCTTCCTTCTCTAAGCGGTTTGAGTCTAGAACCAGAGGAAATGGCTGTTCTATCGCACTACCAAAGGCAGTAAATACAGGAGAAGGACAAAGCCACAATAAACCCAGTGAACTCTGACGACTTTCCTGAAGGATTAGGATATTCTGGAACCACCCAGCTGATCCACAGTTAAATTAAAACGGTGCCACCATTCTACCCCACACAATCACTGCTCTCTCTGGCTTCCACACAGAGATGCATAGGCCAAACACACCCTTTAAAGATAAAATACTAAAGCCAACCATTTCACAAGGAAGCTAGGTCTTCAAGCAGTTCTAATATATTAAGTAATAAGCACTTAGATCCAAAAATGTATACAGCTTCCTAATTACCTCATCTCTGAAAGCTAACCATTAACTTACTCCACAATGGGAAGAGATTCACTGATGTCTAAAAGTAATGAGAAACTTCTAATTACTCTTTTTTTTTCTTTGAAGTACAAATTAGAAATTGCTGATTTGATAGCCTGGAATAACCAACTTGCTCTCAGTTTACTGACAAGCATTCCTTAGACGTTCTGTGTAATGAACGCTACAGAAACGATAGGGCAAGAACCCCACCATTTCATCCATCAGCAGCTGAACCTTGAGTCCCTCTGCGTGCATTCCGCTGCAGTAACAGTATCCTACCTCCTCTTCTTCACCCCCCACTCAGGGACCTTCCAGCCAACACAACCTCTTAGATTCAAAATCTCTATGTGAACATCGCTATGTCGTCCTTAGAATCACTCTTAACTCGAATGCCCAGGTAGCATCTTTGAAAAGAGCTTTATTTAGACAACAGGCTGCCATTTATTCAAAATGCCTCTCTTTCTTTCCTGGATTTTTAAAACATTTTTCTTGTAAGAGTAGTATATGCTTTTTGCCAATATTCTAAAAAAAAAAAAAACAGAAGTATAAGCAACAGAAAGTAAAAGTCTCCAGGAGGCCCACTTGAATCACTGATAATATTTGGGATACAGACTTCTAAATGCATATATAAGCATAAACATAAAAACACATATATAATTTTAACATAATAGGCTTTTTTTACGTTCAACAATGTATCAGACAACTTTCTATGTCTATACACGTTTCCATTATGTCACAGACATACATCCATGTTATTTCAACGCATACATTTGTCCAGGAGTACCCTTTTAAAATACGACTTCGATCTATTCCAAAAAGACTTTGCCAAAGCACAGAACCGCAAGAGAAAACTTTCTCTTCAAGAATTCTTGTAAAAATAAGAACACTTCAAAAAATAACCTTTAAGATATACAGTGCTGAGTTTCACCCATTTGCTTTAAAATTCTGAAGATGTATTTTTAACTCATGTGATAAAGTGAAAGACGAGGGAAACAGAAACATTAAAACCATTTACTCACGCTCTTAAAGCATAACCCTTATGTTTACCATGTCTCAAAGAACAATTTCTGTCATTCCATTCATCAAGAGACCACATATTCTTGACTTCATAGTAAACTAGGCTTGCCTACGGATAAGTATCCATATTTATGCATATGCCTGATATTTGGTGCTCTTTCACTTTCACTTTCCTAAAGGATCTTAGCCTGAAGGAAATCTTATCTAGGCAATCAACTACTTCCCCCAAGTCAAGCAAAGTATGAACCCAGGAGTTCACCAAGCCTCAGGAGAGAGGGCAAACTGGTTTAGGCTGGCACTTAATATCCCATCATGCCAGGATGAGACAGAAAATGGTATGGTCGACAATAAAAAGCGTTGGTCAGAAAGACAGAATGAAGTAGCTAGTCAACTTTCCAAGGTACCTTTAGTCAGACTTGGTATAGATAAATTCTTATTTTAAGTAAAAAGTCTTAAGACATATGCAAAACAATAGACCAAAACCAAGTATAAAAAAACTTTAAAACCCCATTTATAAAGCACAATCCATTTTATCTGGTGATTTTTTAAATATCCTTAAGTACAAAGGTCCCAGGTCCCAGGAAAAAGGAGGAAAGGGCAGGAGGAGGAGGGAAAGGAGAAAAGAGGGCTGAACAGAGAGACAGAGGGGGAGGGAACAGAACATGTGTACAAAGATATTCACAGTTAAAATAGTGGCTGGTAGGAATACAGGTAGTACTTGATATGTAACTCATAATTTTTAATTTTAAATTTAAATTATATTTTAATTTAATTTAAATTTAAAGTACAAAGTACTTTTAAATTTCTCAAAAAAAGGGGGCGGAAGAATTCCTTTGGGGGAAGGTGGGGGGTGTGATGAATTGGGAGATTGGGATTGACATATACACACTATTGATATTATGTATAAAATAGATAACTGGGACTTCCCTGGTGGTCCGGTGGTTAAGAATCCGCCTTCCAACGCAAGGGATGTGGATTCAATCCCTGGTGGGGTAACTAAGATCCCACATGCCTCGGGGCAACTAAGCCTGCGCACCGCAACTACTGAGCCTGCATGCCACAACTAGAGAGCCTGCGGGCCGCGACTACTGAGCTGGCATGCCTCAACTAGAGAGCTCGCATGCTCTGGAGCCCGTGCGCCACAACTAGAGAGAAGCCCATGTGCCGCAACGAACAGCCCACGTGCCGCAACGAAAGATTCCCGCATGCCGCAACGAAGATCCCACGTGCTGCAACTAAGACCCGATGCAGCCAAATAAATAAATAAATATCTTAAAATTAAATAAATAAAATTTTTAAAATAAATAAAATAAAATAGATAACTAATGAGAACCTAACTGTAGAGCACAGGGAACTCTACTCAATGCTCTGTGGTGACCTAAATGGGAAGGAAATCCAAAAGAGGGGATATATGTATACGTATAGCTGATTCACTTTGTTGTACAGTAGAAACTAACACAACATTGTAAAGCAACTATACGCCAATAAAAATTAAAAAAAAAAAAGAATTCCTTTAACAGGGCAATTCAGAGTCACGGAGATTTTAGCAAGCAGATACCAGGTACAGTTAAAGGTCAAAAAAATAACTAGAAGTCATTAAAGAGGTAATAACCACCCTTCTGGTGAAAAAGAGTAGGGAAGAATGTGGAAGCCCGAGGCACAGGAACATCTGGATGTGCCCCGGTTATGACAGTGGAGCACTGACAAGGGTACTTCATTTTACTTAGGAGTTTATATTTCTTAAGCACCTGCTCCAGTCTGGGAAAATGCCCTTTCAAGTTGAATGTACAAGTTAATGTGATGCTGTTTTCTTAATAACTGTATTTTATAGAAATAAAGTCAAATATGTATATGAAGAGGCAAGGAAAAGTAATATAAAGAAAAAGTAAAAGAAAGACAGCCCGCTGGATGGAAGGTCCACCCTGACAAGCACCCTTCTTTATATGTGACACCCACCTGGAAACGGGGAGCCCACGAGGAGTTTATTCACCTCCACTTACCTAACTTCAGAGCTTTTAGCTCTTAAGTGTTATCCAAATGCTTGGGAAGAAGGAAAGGAAGAGAGGAAAATCAAGGAAAGAGAAAATATGGTCCACAATATGCTGAAGACGGGAGAAAAAGAGAAGGAAAAGTCTGAATCACATAATCATTTTTTTTTAACCTCAAAATGAAAATATTCTATTTCATATTCACAAAATTAGAAAATATGCAACACTGAGCCATGACAGGGTACATTAGAAGTGGTTCTTTACTTTCACATGGAGTTAACTGATTTAATATTTGACTTTAATCTGCAGTTTGCTAAAATGTTCCAAAATGCCCCATTTTCCACATTTTGCTTTATTAATGAATACCCAGGAGTTTTACCCTGAGTCTGCCTGCAGAAAATTAAATATCCCATGAAAATTGTGTTTTATTATTCAAGTGACTACATTCCTTTAAAATGCAGTTGAGTTTTCATAACTTAGATCAGAGCATAATCCCAGAGAACCCTCTGTGGAAGACAAAGTCCTGCTCTTTCCATCTTCTGTTTACCCAGGTATAGGACATCCACAGAAAGACAACTGGAATGACAGAGCAGTAAGAAATAATTTTTGAAAGCGAAGCACAAAAAGATCAAGCAGAACTAACAGAAAGATGTCTGCAGAGGGCTCCTTTAATTTCAAAGCCCCTGCTCAGAGGACAATCGATTTGCATGGGATGTCTGCTCCTCCCCGGCTGGCCCCGTGGGACTCCTGGATAAAGCAGCTTTCACAGAGCTCACCCTCAGTCACTTCCTCAGGAAGTGGGACTAACCACAGCTCACCCCCCCCCGCCCCAGCTCAGCGTGGTCCTAGGATTTGGGAAAGGACACTTTCACCACGACTGGCACGTCCCGCAGCGCAGAGGCTCCTGCGCGCTCAGCCCTGGGGTTCTGGCTTGGCTTTGTGGAGGCCCCAGTGGGAGGGGACAGGTCCCGAACTGCTGCCGAGGACCAGTTTATGTCCCTCTTCTGCCACCAGACCACCTCCCCAGCACCAAGCGCGGTAGACTCAGGGTGCTGGATTGCCCCGTGACTGAACCCGCACCCGACATACCCAAATTAAGTAACTCCAGGCCATCCACATGACTGATGTTTTCTTTCCCTGCTCAAGAGTCAAAAATAGAGTTGTGCTGACTTGCCGTGAGTGCTAAGGCTCTTAAACAGTGGAATATCTACTTAACCGAATACACAAAGCTTCCAAAAATACCTGTCCTGTGTTTTTCTTTAGAAAGCAGAATGTAAATTTGAAGGGCAGGACTGCCCTCGGGTTAGCATTTCAACATGACGGCTCTGCTAGAAAAGCTTGAAGGCCGAAGTCAGAGCTGACCAAATACCAAAGCCCTGCGTCTGAACAGCTGGCTCAGTTCTGCCCAGACAACTGTGTGAAGGAGTAAGCCCCTCACCGGCCGGCCAAACCCGGTTATTGAAACTCAGCCACCGGTCTTCCCGACGGGTGGCCTTCCTTTCACCTCCAGGAATGCCTCTGGGAACCAGGTCATCTACCTGGGCTGACCGTCTCTGCAGATATCTGGTGCGAGACAGTAAACAGGTGTTCAGGGCAAGGGGCTTGCCCAGACACCCTCCAAGTTTAATGAAAGAAAATCTTCAGCTGAGGAGATTACAAACTATGGGATTCTCTCTCCAAAACCACACTCACAACCAAGAAATTCTTACAGTCCAGAAGGAAAAACCTGCTCTTTCCTTAGCTCCTCCCAAGGGAAAAGGGGCCAGGATCCTAGTTGCTGTATCTGGAAGACATGTCATTGATCTTAGTGCACAGGCGCAAAGCTTTAAACCAGAGAAATAAAATCTTCCAAAGTGAGGGGCATCTGTATAAAAATGTTTGGTGCACAGTTATTTGTAATACAGCAAAACACTGGAAAACGTGTAAATGTCCATCAGCAGAGAAATGATTATATCAATTATGGTACATCCTTTTTTTTTTTAAATTACAGTAAAATATACATAACATAGAATTTACCATCTTAAACATTTTTTAAGTGTACAGTTCAACAGTGTTAAGTACATTCACATTGTTTATGGTACATCCTTTCTAATGGAGTGCTATGCACTTATTAAAAGTAAGGTAATCATCAAACTAATACTTAAAAATGGTTAAAATGGTAAATTTTATGTTATGTATATTTGACCACAATAAAATAAATCAAACCTCAAAAAAAAAAAAAAAAAGTAAGGTAGAGCTATTATAGATACTGACATGGAATGATCAAGATACACCATTTAGTGGGGGGGGGAAAATCAGTTCCTAAAACAATATATACACTACATTAAAATTAAAAAGAAAAAATAAGCATCTTGCATTGTACACGTTTATACAGATAGATATGTAAAATAAGCATACTGCATTTTATACATTTATACATATAGATATGTAAAATTTATAGATATGTAAAGTTCATAAAAAGGCTTAGGTTTCACACTAAACACCTGACACCTGAATCCAGAAAGGGCAGGGGATGGAAGGCAGGGGCAGGATGGTTTTCAAAGTTCACCCACCTAAGCATTTTCACAATCTCTTACCTACAGGGAAGTAGATGAAAGTTTACATTTCCTATGAACTCGGGGAGAGTCAGAATCATCAACCTTGGCAATTCTGTCAAAGGTACTTTTGCAAGCGCTCTATCTCCCACTGGATATTCCACATTCTTTTAACTAAAAGGCCCCTGTGCCGGCAATTCACTAATTTGTCAATGAGTTTATAGAAATACTGAAAGGGTCTGGGCTAAATCTGTCACCATTAATAAACTTCAGAAAAAGTCATTACAGCCTCTGCTTGAAGTGGGTTACTCAAACAGTTTCAATGATGAGAGAGCAAGAAAAAAATTTCTAAATTTCTTTGCTATTAGTTGGATACAAAATGCTTCGTGTTTGGTGAATTCCAATTATTTCAAAACTAAGAAATCACTTACAGACCCATTTAAGTACTAAAAACAAAAGATCCTGGTTTAAGAGAAAAACTCATGAAGGTTTCAGAAGCACTCCTTTGGCATTTTATAAATGCCACACTTTTTAGTAGCATCTCTATAATTCTAGCTTGAAGCAAAGTATAGATTTCCTAAATTAGAGGTGATATTTTGAGAGTACAGACAGGAGAACTTCAAAGTAATTTTCCTTTGTCACCTGAATAAGCCTTGCAGATTTCTGCACAAAAATCCTAAATCCTGCACAGAAGCCTTTGTCCCTGAAATGCTCCCATCAACCCAGCGGCTCTATTTTTTGCTGTTTTGTATTCATTTTACCAGCAACTTTTTTATTTTAAATACTAAACTTAAACTATTTGCAAACATTTTTGAGAATTCCAGCATTAGAAAACATGGAGGCGGGCACTAGCAGTTAAAGGTATCTTGCTCTTCTCTGCGGATTTTACAGTCCAGCCACACGTGCTTGCTGGCTTCCCTCAGAGGTCTTTCTTTTGGAATTTTTACTACCCCAGTTTTGAAGTGTCGTCCTTGCTACAAGGCATTGAGTCAGTGGTTCTCAACGGGGGTGATTTTGCCCCTCCTCTACCACCACAGACATTTAGCAATGTCCAGAGACGTTTTTGGTCGGCACAGCTCGGAGCGGGGCGAGGGGTGCTACTGGCACCCAGTGGGGTACTGAGTAGAGGCCAGGGACGTTGCTAAACATCCTACACTGCACAGACAGCCCCCAGACAAAGAACTACCCAGCCCCAAATGTCACTAGTGCTGAGGGTGAAAAGCCCTGCTCTGCATGAACAGACATTCCCCTTATCACCTGTTCTCCTGCCACCAACACCTAATCCTCCTAAGATCACGATAAACCCGCTCCCCCTGGGCATGCACACCAGAGCCCCCTCCCAGCCTAGAGAGGGTGGCGTCACCACTCCAGCTACCCTTCCACTTCCTCTCCCACCAGCTGAGGAAGGGTGTACACAAAGGGGCTCCCCGCAGGGTTATCACAACTGGTCCCGAATTCCAAAATGAGGCCATTGCCTAGTCTTGCTAGATACCAAATTCACTTAAGGCATTTTTGGATTTATGAAAGGTAGTACTTTCATCTATAAAACATGACTGAGAGCATCCCCCAAGGTTAACGTTCACAGCACGTCTACAGGCTGCTGACTTTAAAAGAAAACTCACTTAAAGTTCTCTTCCTGGAGTAGACAGAAAACAGAAAAACACAGAGAAAGAGAATTAATCATATTTTGTCCAACACTATGTTATATTAAAAGGAGGAGAAGGAGGAAGTTGTTTATTTCTCACAAGGCCCTCCCTCATTTTTTACTAACTTCATCAAAGATAACCGACAGCTTGGAACAATGGTCCCCCAAGAATGCTCCTCCTGCTATTCAATTTTCCACCAAAAAGGGGAAAGAAAGGATTCTACAGTCTAGGAATTTGGGAAGTGCTGGATTAAACACCCACACACACACTTTTTTTTTTTTTTTTTTTTTAAAGAGCTAAGGGTCTGGCTTTTTTTTTTTTAATTATTAGCACCTTTAATTATTTTTTTATTTTTTTTTTTTTTATCTTTTTTGGCTGTGTTGGGTCTTCGTTTCTGCACGAGGGCTTCCTCTAGTTGCAGCAAGCGGGGGCCACTCTTCATCACGGTGCGCGGGCCTCTCACTATTGTGGCCTCTCTTGTTGCGGAGCACAGGCTCCAGACGCGCAGGCTCAGTAGTTGTGGCTCACGGGCCCACCTGCTCCGCAGCATGCGGGATCCTCCCAGACCAGGGCTCGAACTCGTGTCCCTGCATTAGCAGGCAGACTCTCAACCACTGCGCCACCAGGGAAGCCCACACACACCTTTCTTTTAAGGCTTCTCTGAACTTGCAAGTGTTGATGTGAACTTCTAGGGTGAAACTTCATTGTGGGGATCCAATGCCCAGGCTGGGAACACTACCCAAGCTGATCTGATGCTGGAAGCTTTCAGGGTGAGACATCTTTGGGACATATTTGAAACAAGGTCTAATCAATTATCCTCCTTGGAAGACGGTATTAGGAAATAGGAGTTCTGGAGCCAAGTGTGAGGGAGACTCTTCCTGCCCATGTTTCTGAACAACTCTACCTCCATGTTTTTCTTGGTACTTCCTCTCCAGGGGCACCTCTGCATCGACCCAAGACGACTTAAGGAAAGAACAAGAGAACAAATCTCCAAATATGGAGGAAGAACAAGAAGGTAGTATTTCTAAAGGGACTCTGCCGTAGAAAAGATTATAAAAACAGTGTTTGGCTGGTTCTGTAAGTACTGCCAAGAGGAGGCGATCTGTGTTGCCAAATGCACGTGTACACAGGTAGGCACACGTTTACGGTAAAGGAAGAAAAATCAGGGGACCAAGGTATCTCTTAATGTTCACCTACTCTCAGTAGCCATAGCCACATCAGTGTCAGGCAGCAAACAAGACACACCTCCTGAATCTTGACAATAGGAGAAATATTGGTTGACCCAGAAGCCGTGGCTTTGAACCTCAAAGATATTTGAGCCTCCCACTGATCAGCTATAGAAATGACACCTATAAACCACAGTACGTTGTGGTAGCTAAAACCTGGGCTTTGGAATAAGACAAATTGGAGCAAGTCCTGGCTCTGCTCTTTAAAAGTGACAAGATTCTGAGCAAGTTACTTCTTTAAGCTTCTGTTTTCTTGAGTAGAAAATGGAGATAGTAAGATCTACCCCACAGTTATTGTGAGAATTAGATAAAACAATCCAGGTAGGTGCTGTCTACAGTACCTGGAATATAGTAAGTACATATTAATGTGAGTTATTAAAACATCAAAACAAGGCCAGTGATAGGATTCTAGCATAGAGAAAGCCCTAGAAGAAATTCAGCCACAACTCTGATGCCCCCAAATAGGGGATGATAAGGACACAGATGCCACCAGAATTCTCAACAACTACATGGATTTAATAATGAGCATCCTTCACTCAAGTGCCTCTTGCAGAAAGGCAGCCCAGCAAGGTCTTCTAAGAAGCCAGCAGAGGCAGAACACAATTTTCCTATCCTCAACGACCTGAAATTAGAGCACTGTGTAACCAAAGAAGTTATAGTTAAATCTGAAACTCCAACAGAAGTCAACAATACCCTAATGCCCAAGATTAGGAGGAAAAGAAATTTTTAAAAAATCTATGAGTCATCTAAATCAAAACTAGCAAAGCCTAATTATTATTACTCAAGTGCTAAACCATGTGTTTAACCATTCCCCCAAATGAACGTTGGACAGCTAAACCAGACTTGCATTTTGCCAAATAGACATACACCTATGAGGGGCCCCAAACATTCATACACTCACATCAAGCCCCCGCCACCCCCCATGCGAGCCCTCAGATACACATCTACGCACCCAGAAGAGACCCTAAACATTACGCTTGAACAATTCCTCCAGCCATTCGGCCAGTTTTCCTACCTCCAGTGCCCCAGTCCAGTGCATTCCTCAGACAAGCAGCACGTGCTATGCATTTATGGAGCGAATACTGAAAGCTTAACATACTGTTTCTGTGATTTTTGAGTAAACACAAAATAGAGAAAAGATTCCATTTCTACACTCAAAAGAGCTCGTACACCTTGGCTACTATACTAAAGAATGTAAAGGGTATAGGCGTCGGGTCCAAAAGAGGCAAGTATGAACACCGACTCCAACAATGACTGGCCACTCAGCCTGGCGTATCTGTTCATTCTTGGGGCCTCAAGTGCCTCAGGCATAAAACAGGTTAAGGCCACCCACTTGTCAGGGTCGCTGTGAGGCCTAATGATTCAGAAATCCAAAGTGTCTCCAAAGAGACACAGTTTCCTTCACTGCACTTTCCCAAAGTGACCAAGTCCCCCTTCAGCTATCTTCCTTGCAACTCTTGTTTTCTGAGTCATTTCCTGCCTCAAAATCTCTGTCCCAGCCTGAAAACTCTGCTCGGTGTCCTCTGCACATGTTTTCTTCTCATGCCGAGTGCTAAGCTTTCCCATCATTTCCCTCCTCGGATCTTCTTTCCCTTCTTGTAAAAACTCCATCCCTCTATTTTTTCAAAACTGCACCCGAAGTTTATCTTTACTGGAACCTCTACTTCCATGCAATGTTTCCTTTTTTGTCTATTTCCTCCCACCTCTACCCTCAGAAGGCAAATGAGCCTATCAGAGAACAGTGTTAAAACCTGACACAAATTCCATTCGTTTATGGGTAAGCTATTTCCTGACAATAATGAATTATGGCAATGCTACAGACTGCACTCCCTAAACAGCGGAGTCATATAGCAACCCCGTGCTCTAGGCTAGAGAGGAGGGCAGATGAAAGACGGGACACACCAAGGAGAACCCATCCTGACTGAAAAAGCCAACAGCTGGTCCACAGCATCACCGTCACATATGAACAAGAGCACATTCTATAAAAGGCGGCCCCCTTCATTGCCTCCTTTTGGCCTACAGCTTGCTGAACTTCGCTAATAAACACGAGCAGCTCTTAGTTTCATAGCCTTTACTCATCTACTTACTGGTTTGCCAATGTGAGAACAAAGGCAGCCGCCAGATCTTGCTCTTAGGATGACATTCTCTAGAGAGCATCACATTGTACAATGGGGAATGCCTAGACCAGACACACCAAAGATAGCTAACACTGCATCCATTTGCCTTTACGATCCCTACTGTAGTAGACATTCCTTAGGGTGTTTCACAAGCCCACTGGCCACCTCCTCTGAAACTACTGTCCCCCGTTTAGGGTCAGTAGTAACCCTGCCCTCCAAGCCACAGCGGATGAGACCAGGACCAATTAGGTTTTTGGTCTTGAGAACTGGCAGTGAGACTGAGGAACACAGGTGATGTCCACCGGTGGCTTAAACGAGGACGCGGGGACACAGGGGCTGGGGGACACCCACGTGCTCAGGAAAGAGAACGCCGCTGTACCAAGGGAGAGGCACAAAGAGACAACTGAGGACACGCGGCCCTAAAAAGAGCACAGAATAATCTTACAGCAAGATGATGTCTGAGCTCCCGGTTTCAGGTCCTCGTGGCAGCAGCTGGGGCCTAACGGTTAGCTCCCTTTCTTATGGTGTTGGTTTAAACGGCCGTGTCCTGATCGTGTGTCCTCTAAAGTCAAGCAAACTCCAAACAATCTAGTGTTGCAATGCCTTCCCATGTGAATCTTGTCTACAAGGAGCTACTGCTTCTCCCAATCCATCTCCTCACCTCGGCCGCCTGAGCTGTCCTTGGTTGTCACCATCCCAAGTGAAGGCCATCTCGTAAGGTTGGTTCCGATTCAGTTAGCCAGGGACCATGGGCACTGTATCTCATACTGTCCTCACTCACTCACCTGTTCACTCACTCGCTCCACAATCATCCCGTGGGGCTCTCCTATGAGCACAGAGATCATGCACATCTCCTGATGCCTGTGGTCCTGTACTCTTACACACCCATTGCTCTGCATGCCGTGCACTCCTGGTTCTTTCCTAGCTCACTGGACTGGGGACCAGTCATCTTTGCTTTGCCTTCCGATGTTCTCTGCACGTCTATCTGCCTGGTCTTTGACGCTGACTCTTGGCATACTCCAGTAAGCCTTCTGACTCACTACCCCACTACATCCTGAACTCACCCCCAACTCAGATTAACATCCACGGTTCCAACCCTTTTCTCCGGGGCTGTCTCCATGGCCGTGACCGTCCTGAATGCCCAGCCTTGTCCCTGCTCCCCGCACGGCAATGTGACACCACGGAAGACACACTCACAGGCCCAAGACACATACCTCCACCACCCCAGACAGGGATTCTGCACGAAACAAGGAGTTGACGGATTTAGCCAACAATTAATAAATCGTATTCAATGTGCTGGATCCATGTATCATAGAACTCTCAGTATCCAAATGTCCAGTAAGATCTAAAACTCAACTAGGATTTCTGTGAAATGGGAGGCTTTCTTGTAGAGAGATGGGGTGGCAACCTATCTCATGGAACAGATACCATTTTATCCTTACAACTAATTTAATCAATGTCCATTCCTCATTTTAGAAACACACCAACTACAGTTTTGTAGTCTCTTACCGTTCAAACACATAACCAAACTCCTTCCTAGAACTCAATTTCTTGTTTGGCCCAGGCCCCGGGGTGACCTTTCCCAAGGCATCTGGATCCAAGGACTCCAGGGTAGTTGCCTTCATCATGCACTGGACAAGCAGGTGGTGGTGATTAGCCATTCTTCAACACCGCCCTGGGAGGCAGCTCATTAGGACGCCTATTCTAAGGAAAAGTCACAAGTCACCCAATTCCTTGTCAGGTATGGAGGAAGAAATAGCTAACAGCTCTGAGTCCTCACCTCCCATCAGATCCCAAGTCCCTGATCCAAACATGGCACAGTCACTCTTACGTGTTGATTTAAGGCCTGAGAGTCTTCATCACAATGACTTGAAATGGGTAGTACCCCTGTCGTGTATCTCCTGGATCTCATCTCAATATTAAAATCACCTTCTGTCTCATCAGACTACAGATGCCAAGGGCTCAAGGTAATAAAGCTGGAGTAACGCAGGTATGTGGGAACAAGAATAAACTGAGGATCCAGTCAGACCCCGTGTACCCAGAAATCAGTGTTCATGCCAGACTGGGCGTCCATGGCTGAAAACCAGGGCTGACCCCAGCTGCACTCACTGGCATCACATGCAAAGCGAGGGTGAGTTCCCATAGTCAGGCAAGGCTTGGAGAATCAGATCACTCTGGAAGCAGAGGCAGCAGGTCTGAAACCAAGGGAGACAGTGGAGACCCTGCTACTCAGTGTGGTCCATGGGCCAGCAGATCACCGTCACCTGGGAGCTCGTCAGAAATGCAGAATCTTGGGCCGATACCAGTCCTATTGAATCATTATCTGCATTTTTTAACAAGACCCCCAGGTGATCTGTATGCAAATTAAAGTGTGAGAAGTCCCATCTGGACAACAAGGGCACCCAGGAGGGACATGGGACCGTGGGCCGCAGGTACAGGACAGCAGCGGCAGGTAGGGAAAGGCAGCATGAAGCAGGGAAGAATTCCAGAGCCAGCCAGACCCTGGTCCAAGTCTAGGCTCAGCCTCTCACTAGTGGTGCCATCTTTGGTCACTTAACCTCTCGTAAGTCTCACTGGGGATATTCTACCTTTCAGGGGACAGTCAGTATAAAGCATCTAGCACACAGTAAACTTGCAGTAAATGCTAGTTCCCTTTCCATTCAGAAGCAGACACCAACCCGGCACGGATGTTTAAACCCCATAACCCAGGGATGAATTAGGAATATCTGGGAGAGAAAGGGAGCCCAGACTAGGGAAGAATGAGTTTCTCTAACAAGGAGACCCTAACGTCGTTCTTACACTATCTTTTTCAACCAAAAGAGGGACTCAACATCAATAAATATGAATACTGCAGGGCACCAGAGGAGTTTCACTGTTAAATTTATTTAGTTGTCCATCCAACAATCCAGACCAGCACTGTCCGACAGAAATAGAATGAAAACCAAATATATAGTTTTAAATTTTCTATTCCTATTTTTAAAAGAAGGGGGGGAATGTTGTGAAATAAGTTTTAATAATAAATTTTATTCAACCAAAATGTCCTTTCAACATATAACCAATATTAAACAACTATTAATGAGACATTTTACATTCTTTTTTCGTACAGGTCTTCAAAACCTGGTGTATATTTTATGCTTACAGCCCATCTCAATTAGGACTAGCCACATTACAAGTGCTCAAAAGCTATGTGTGGCTGGGGCCTGCCACACTGGACAGGGCAGTCCTAGACAGAAAGGTCCCGGGGATCCCTTCTCCACTCAATCTTCCATCACCTCCAAATCCCAGTGTGCAAGACACGACTATCTGGTCCCTGCAAGCGAACATGGGCAGGAAAGGGACGGAACAGAGGCTTGAGCTACCTGCCATATATTCACGATCAAATTTTGCTTGTTTTTAAACTCTGGTTGACATAAATTACACCAGTAGACAGACAACCCAGACTCTAGCCACTCGCCGACTGGGCTGAATTTTTCTGGGAGCAAAGACAGTTGTAAGATTACAACTACAAAATTTGTCCAAGATTTTCCAGCTACAAAAGGAAGTACAGCCAAGTAGGAACAAGTACTCTTGCCTAGATTTCACCCACTTTCACCAGATATAGGGCAGCTGTAACTGAAAACCTACAGACAAGGCAGGAGACACTTACTGTGTATGTTTTCATGCCCCACCCTCCAAAAACAAAAATCACTACTGATAAAGGAGGTAAAAGAACAGGAGAAACACCACCTTCCAAGACAGAAAAGATAATGTCAGGGCTAAGGCCCTTACCCTGTAACAGGAAGCCTCAGGAACACTATAGCTAAGATTTTAGGGAGGTCTCACCACGCACCAGCCACTTCCCTAAGCACTTCATATGCATTTAATCTTCAAAACAACCCTCAAGAAAAGTATGGATTAGAATTTAAGTAACTTGCTTGAGGTCTCACAGCTAGCCGGGTGGCAGAACACAGGTTTATATCATTGAGGGCTGGGCAGACAGGTATATATCACTGAGAGCTGGCCAAAGGCAACTGAAAATCTCCATGGCCTTACCACCCAGATTTAAGTAGAACACTAGCCATAATCAATTCTCAAGCTAGAGACCTCAAACTACCTTCTCCACTCTTGCTATGTTAAATCAGCAAAACTGCTAAGAACCAGCTTATCAATGAGTACCTATATGAGGGCTTCATTTGAATAATTCAAGCTCTCAGGTTCACATGATGTGAGGACTGTAGGTATGAGCTGGCCTATATATACCATCAAAACACATATGAGAAATTTTGCAAGGCAAAGAGAAAGTAATGATGGCAACAGTTCTAGAGTGCTGGGTTCTAGTTCCAAATGTGCGATTAATATTCACTACCTTCTGAACCACCACCCCCCGGCCCCGGACGGCACTACCACCAATTTGGGCTCACTGTAGAAAATAAGGAGGTAACTGTAAATATTTAATGTATTTCCAGCTTTGTGATTTTTTTTTTTTTAAACACAGAGCTGGAAATTTTCTAACCTAGAAGTTTTTCAAAAATTCTTACTGCTCAGATACCTAAAGAATTTATTCCTCACAGAAGAAAATTATCAAAATCAATACCCATTACCAGACCCATGAGTCAGCAGGAGTTTGGCTCCCTAAAAGGTAAGGCTGACTTGAGAAGACATTCAAGAACCACACCACCTTGACTTTACCTTTAGGTCTCTATGAATCCTTCAAGATGCTCGGAATCTCTAATTATGTACAGTTGTAGTAATATCTGACTGAAAACAAAACCTGCATTTGGGGGCCCTTACCACCATCAACTAGAGGATACTTGGTTGGGAATACTTGGGACAGCTAAGAAGGCCACTCTGAGTTCATCTAAAAATTACTTATTTCAGCCTCCAGATTTAGATTAAGTAGAATTTGCTCTCCCCCCTCATTCTAAAACAGGCAGAATTTAGAACTTCCTGTCTGTAGCAGATGATTCAAAGAATTCTTTAAACTGTGTTTCTGTGTTAGAACAAAAGATTTTTCACAACACCACTTTCAGTTTCCTTTGATTTTCTTATCCTTTTCAAAGAATAAATAAAACAAAAACACCTCTTTGTTCCTTCTCCCAATTTGTACCTCACCCTAGTACCCAGAAAAAAACACTTAAGTCTTTCCAACAGGTTATTCCTAGCACTGTCCGTCTTTGGTGTAGATACAGATTCTCCCCTCTCCGTGAGGGCTAAAGTCAGGAAAACCTGCCTAACTACAAAGGCCAGCTACTGTGCCTCCAGCTTCTCCATGACACACGCTCACCTCCACCGTCCTTAAAGGCCACTCCCAACGCAAGCGTCTTTGCTGCCTTCGCTGTTAACCCCCTACTTGTGTCTCTCTAGGCTCCTCCCCCCAAGCACCTTCCATGGTTTCCCCTTGTCCCCAAGGCAGAAGAGCCCAGTGACAAGGGACAGGCTTCAAATTCTGCCTGCACCACCATTTCTTTTTTTTTAACATCTTTATTGGAATTGCTTTACAACAGTGTGTTCGTTTCTGCTGTATAACAAAGTGAACCAGCTATACATATACATATATCCCCATATCCCTTCCCTCTTGCATCTCCCTCCCACCATCCCTATCCCACCCCTCTAGGTGTCCACCACCACTTCTGAGCTGGCAGACCTTGGCCAGGATCTTGGCCTGAGTTTCCCAACCTGCACCATGGGGATAATAGCATACAGCTCACCTCATCCTCTTGGTATTAAATGCATGGAAAGGCCACCACAACGGACTATGCTGTCTGCAGGTGTCAGCTACTAACACGTGGTCTGCCTTTCTGGAAATGTTCTGCCCTCCAACTTTCTGAAACATGCATCTCAAGTTCTTCAGCCCCTACCTCCCCTTCATTTATGCTTTTTACTATATAAACCATTATCTTATGGGACCCCGAACTCAAACCTTTTCATACCTTTCTTCTATCATCTCTGTTCTATATTAGTTGCTGCCAGTCTAGACCTCCAGCTCAAACAGATCTGGGAGGCAAAGGACACCCCATGGGCAACACAACCCAAACTTGAACTCACTGTATCAACACCTCCACCTCCCAAATCATTTCTGCCTCCTGAATTCAGAATCTGAGAGACAGGAGTAACCCGTGGCAAGTAACCTCAGAGACCATCCTCTGCTCCGCCCCCTCCATCATGCCACATTGTTATCGGGGACCAGCACACACACACACCTGCCCCTGACGCAGTCACCACCTACCACTCCCTCCCCACGCCAACGCCTCGGACCGAGCCCTCCTCCTCTCTCCTGCACTGCTGGGGTGGGGCCTCCCCTCTGACCTCCCTGCCTCCAGCATGAAAAGTCCTCATTCCATCCTCGTGGTGCTGGCCCAGGACCTCTGTCATTAGAAGTCTTTCTGCCTCTGCTGTCTACACAGGGAAGCCCACGCTGGAATGGACGATATAAAACGACCTTCAGAAGCCTGGCCCTTGTCAGCCTCGTAGCTTCCTCCTACTCTCCCCTGCCCACCGCACTCTCCCACCCCCACCTGCGGCACCAAGCTCTCCCAGGGCCTGTCCACACGCTGCTCCATCGGGCGCTCACGCTCTCCCCCCAAGTCTCTGCCTGCCTTACAGATTCTTACTGGTTTTCCTCGGTCCGGCTCAGCAGCCACCTCTTGCAGGGCTCCTCCCTCCATGCTTGGCACTAGGTGGCCTATTCACATTCCTGTCATAGCATCTGTAGGCTACTTCCCACTAGGTTTTCCTCTCCGGATTCCTTCTCCCTCGGTCCTCCCAGTGCCTAGCACAACGTCCGGTGCTTAGTAAACACGCAGTATCTGCTAAATGGATGAAATAATCCCCAAATTAACAATGATTCCCACTTCCCGGGCTTCCCTCCCTCCCTCTACACATCACCATAACCTCTGTCTACTTGTTCTTCCTGATCCTGAACGCTATTTTATCCTCTAAAAAAAAACCAATCTGCTTCCAAAATCTCCCTACTTCATTGCTTTGACGTTGCTTAAATACTTTCACTTCTTTAAAAGACACAAAAGCTGAATAATAACTTCAAATATTAAAATAACACCAATATTTTGACAGTCAATAAATCAGACAAATTATCATTAATGATAAGTTCTTTCTGCAGCTAAGATTTCAACAGAGATCTTTCGTACCCCTTTCCAAAATTTCCATTCTATTATTGGTTGGTGTTTTATGGAACCTGAAGACAAATGTGAAAATTAAACTGCCAAATGCTTCTGAGGAGATTAGGAATAACTGCTGAAGGAAATAAAGGATATTTTACCACTTGCAGGTTCTTGTTTCCACTTTCGGCTAATTCCGATTAGTTCTGGGTTATAAAGCCTGTCATCCCGTTAGTGAGTGGTCTATTATCATGAACATCTCTCATGTGTCTTCAGATAACATTTGCTATGAAAAATTTACTTGGGAAGTCTTAACTGCAGCTGACAAGGCTAGATCTTTTTTGTGAGCTATGACCAGCTGAATTTACTTTCATTCTAACTTCTAATTCTTATCTACTTACCATATGACCCAGTCATCCCACTCCTAAGTCCTTACCAAAAACTTATGTTCAGACAAAAACCTGTATGCAAATGTTTAGAGCAGCTTTATTCCCAATCACCAAAAACTGGAAATAACCCTAATGTCTTTCAACGGGAGAACAGAGAAACAAACCGTGGTACATCCATAGAGTGGTCTACACAACTCGGCAATAAAAAAAAAGAACCAAGTATGGATACAGAAAACAATATGGATGCCTTTCAAATGCACTTTGTAAGTCAAAGAAGCCATTTGTATGGCATTCTGGAAAAGACCAAATATAAGGACAGAACAAATCGCTGGCTGCCAGGGGGTTGGAGTGGAGAGAAGAGTCTGACTACAAAGGGACAGCAGGAGGAAAGTTTTTCAGGCAAGGGAACTACTCCCTATGGGTAGTGGTGGCGCATACACAGCACTACACGCTTGTCAAAACCCATAAAACCGTGGGTTTTACTGTATGTAAATTTAAAAGTAAAAAAAAGTTAATTATTTAACCATGACATAGTTAAAGATTATACGCCAAATACAGGCATACCTCCTTTGCGCTTTGCTTTACTGCACTTCAGAGATACTGTGCTTTTTTTTACAAATTGAAGGTCTGTGGCAACTGTGCATTGTCAGGTGATAGTTAACATTTTTTTCAGCAATAAAGTATTTTTTAATAAAGATACATACATTGTTTTTCTAGATATACTACTGCACACTTATTACAGTATAGTGTAAACATAACTTTTATATGTACCAAGAAACCAAAAAATTCAAGTGACTTGCTTTATTGCGATAATCACTTTCTTGTGGTGGTCTGGAACCCAGACCCACAGTATCTCTGAGGTACTGCTTGTATAATTAACACAAAGGTGTGGATTTCCTTGACGTTAAGCAGTGGCTGTTGTTATTATTTTGTTGCTACTGTATTGCATTGATGAGGAAGAAATGTTAGGGGGACGGGGTGGGGGGCAACCCCAAGTCTTTCCCCCCCTCCCCGTGCTGGCAACCTTTGCGAGGTTCCACAGGAGGGCAACCTCCACTCCAGCTGTGAACAGCTAAATGGAGTTCCACCAAGGATATGGGAAAGGTTATTCAAAACCAACGGGAGACAGACGGTACCCCACAGCACAGCCCAAGAAAGCATTTCAAGGGAAGAAATACAGGCGGGGGGGGAGACTACAAATCCTGAAGTTCTAACTCATCCTAGTCAAAGGTATCAGCAGAAAATTCCATCCACGTGTTGGCTGCAGCATTCCTAGACCCTCCTTTAGAAAGGAGTCAAGGTGGGAGGTGGGTGGGGAATCTCTTTGTGAGAAAAGACAGCAAAAGACAGAGAGAGAGAGAGAGAGAGAGAGAGAGAGAGAGCGCGAGAGAGAGCGTGCAAGAGTTCTCCTAAACCAGGAGGCTGAGAGTTCTAAAAACCCTGGATCCAACGTTCTTTAACATGGAAAAAGTGATGCTAAGTAGGCAAATGATAAAAACAAGCAAAGGTTCACCACCCAGTGACTCTTTCTTTCCAGTGGACCCTCCTCAGCCAAACCCACACATTCTTCCTCCAGAGGGGATGGCCCGCCTGTCGTCCTTGGAGATTGCCCCAGGCAATCCCGAGCAGGCGCTGGGCTCCGGGCTCCAGGTGTGGCTGCCCGCATGGCGACAGACCAGTGGCCCCAGCGCCAAGGGTGGGTGCCACCCTACTCCCACCTGGCTCTTCTGGGCAAGAGGATACTGCGGCTTCTCCGCACTCACATTCCCGAGCCCAGAAAACTCTGTTCCTCTCCGGGAGACCTGGGTCTGCCACATCCTCAGAGCCCAGCATGAGATCGCCACCTGAGACAAACCTCCAGCCAAGATGGGCTCCTGATTGCAGCCCTGGAGAACCAGCTCTCCGACCTGCAACGGCTCTTTGCAGCTGGAAAGTGGAAAGACGGGCCTGCGTGCAAAGCAAATGCTATTTTCCAGGCGCCTTCTGGGGGAGGGGGAGTAACAAATCTAAAACCACAGAGAGTAAACCAGAACGTTCTGGGACACGCCACGCCTTACAAAAAGGGCTTTTAAACATCCTATCAAGAAACAGTCACTGCAAGGGGTTAGCTGTCAAAGTTAAATAAAAATCACTGACTTTCTAAAGATAGGAGTGAAGGACTCAATCATAAAACAGCTTATTGTAATATTAAGCTAATTAAGGTTTATCACATTAGCCATCTGAGTTTTAGTTGGCACCAGAAAAGCAGGAACAGCATATCATGCAACGTGGATTGGGATCTGCTTTGCAAGCAGATTTCTGCCACATTCAGACACAGAACCTCTGGCAGTCAAAAATGTTGTAGAATTGAAAACCAATTTTCGCACAGTGATTTGTCAAGAATTTTGTTCCATCACATGAGCTATTTACTGGCCTCTCAGTCCGAGGTTACATTTATCTCTATTAAATACCGCACAAAGTATTCTGAGCTAACCATGCCCTGTTGTTTCTCTTTTGCCCAGTTTTATCACACGCCGGATGCTCTGAAATCATATGAAAAAAATTTCAACAATAAACCCTTGCATACTTGACACCCTTCACTGCAGATATTCTGCCCACCAACTGCCAGCACACAACCCATTCTAAGACCCTCGGCACTTCTGAAAAGACTGTTCTGCTGAATGCAAAGAGGAACAAAATACCCTCCACAGAGTAGGGGAGAAATTTGTTTTCAATCGTGTCTTCTATGGGCTCCTCTTGACTGTACTTTTACCAAACCAGAAGACAGAACTAGTTCTATCCGTTGTTGCGATCATCTTGGATTTGATTCTGGAACTGCTGGTTTCCTGTTTGGGGAAGTTGCAGCTCTTTTCACAAGGAACCCCAAGGCGAAATGTTTCGTATTCCCCTGTGAGGTCTCACTGCCTTTGTTCTTTACTTTGCTACCACTGATCACTGCTGCTTCTCTCTTCTCCTCTAAAACCTCTTTTGGTTTTGGAGGATGCATAAAAATGCCAGCTCAAATCAAACTGTCATCCCTTAAGGCACTGGACATTTTCTACCATCCACTGCTGTAAAGCTCTGAGTTAACAGGCATCTTTGCACAGAGGAAGCCAGACTACCCAGTCTCCTCCTGGCATTGCATTAAGTATTCCATATTAAAACGTATGCCACAAATAATCCAATGGCAAACTCACGGTCAACACCCCACCCCCGCCCAAATCAATAAAAGCCATTCCACCACTTGACTTGGAGTGAAAAGCCTTTCAGGTTAACACACAGAGCAAGGTAAAAAGAAAGGTGATGAATGAACAAAAGGCAAATCTACCTTCAGACTCCTCAAATCTCAAAAAGGTGGCTAGGCTGCCTGGATTTGGCAAAGTCCTTCCATTTTCCTGTAATCATCAGGAAAATGCTACATGTGTACTGCTTTAGTCTTATGCAAAACAGTGCATTCCCCACAAGGCCCTGACGCCTACCATTCTCTTAAACTTGTTTTTCAGGCCTGCCTCTTCTAAATGACCAGCCACATGCGATTTAATGAAGTCATTCTGATTTCGCCTTGATAGCAACACTATCATAAAGTCACTCTAATCCCATTAAACTTGGCTGACGTCAAGAGTATTTCTTCTCCACTCTCCACCCAATATTATCTCCAGGGTACCAATGCACTGTCAATCTGTGTCTGAACGGATCTTCAAATAAATACTTAAATTCATGCTCAAAATTATCATATCTCACCTTGTGAACCTTGACCTTTTGGAAAGACTTTGGACCAATGTTCAGTTACTGTCACACGGTTGCATTCTCTGCAAATATGAAAGGGTTAAAAGCAGCCCCAGTCAACAGGCCTACAAGGAAAAAAAAGACAGCATGTATGCCTTACAGCATCATTGGAACGCATTTATGCTCATTTCCTAGAACAATATTGTTACCTTTTGGCCTTCATAATAGTCAGAAGTATCCCCAAAACCCTTTAGTAGCTTCTAAAAGGAAAAGCACAAAACAGAACATACCCTGCAAGAGAAAAAAAGCATGCAAAGTAGCATTCTCCAGCAACAAACAAACTATCATTACAAATCCATCAGTTCATTTTGGTTTTGTTTTGTTAAAAACGTAGAGAAGGAGAGAGAGAGAGAGTGAGAGAGAGAGAGAGAGACTGCAGAAACCAAGTGTCCCCACCCTAGCAAGGCACATTTTTTTCTTTAATAAGGGTCATAAATCTCAGCTCCTTGTCCATCCCTTAAGCAAAAGAAAAAGGCAGGAAAAGCCCAAGTAATCTCAGACCTTGCAAACCTGCACATTTTCCCCCATCTTCTCTACACAGAATCTTCTAGGGCTCCATTAGTCACGTACCAGTGCTGTGTGGTGTCTAAGTGTGCATTCACATACTGTGTTGGGATGGTCCCTTCCTGCAAGCTCCTCTGCTTTTGGCTGCCATGAAGGGAGGAAGCTGCTATCCCACTGTAGTAGCTCAGTGACTGCATTGTGCTCAGGAGCTGATCTGCCTCAAACCAGTTTCAACCGGTTCTGGTCACCCTACATAAAAAAGCTATGGCAACCCTCGCTGAGTTGCCAACAAGTCCCTGAAAATCATCAGCACAGGGAGGATCTCGCTGGGGGTGGCTGCTCCCTCTTAGGTCTTGGTGAGGACGGGAAGGTCATCGTGGGTCCCCTCCACCGCCGCACAAGCACACAGCCCTGGAAAGGCTCCCCTCACGAGCACCCCAGAGCCCCTCGGGCCCATCCCCCCTCCCGTCCACCCCAAAGCCCACCGCAGACACTGCTGCCCCTCCTTCTCCTTCCCCCACTTACCTCCCACAACCTGGCTCAGATCTTTGTGTACGTGTGTGTCAGTGTGTGTGCTCTGGGTTGGTGGCTGACAAAGAGCCCCCAGGAAAGCAATCTATGTGTGTCTGCTCACCCTGGCTGCGTCGGCGGCAGGGGCCGGCCTCGGCCTCCTAGCAGAGTGCTGCGGGCTCGTTGACCAGGCTCCTCTCTGCCTGTCACCCCCCCACCCAGCCCCCTCCTCCCGTTCCTCTCCTCTCTCTCGCAGCCCTGTCACCACCACCAGCAGCCCCCCAGTCTCCTCCTCCTCCTCCTCCTCCGACCTTCTCTTCTTTCAAGCACCTGGGGGGAGTAGTCCAAATCCCTTCACCTCGGGCAAGAAGTCTAGGGCTGCCCGGGGTGGAGGCGGGGGGCGGACTCGGGGCCAGTGGGACAGAGGGGCACAGAGGCCTTTTAAAAAATCCGCTGCGCAGCGCCAGCGCCGGAGGGGGGAGGAGGCGAGCGGCGGCGCTCACGTGGCCCCCCTCTCGGAACCTGCGGGGCCTAGCCAGACCGGCTGGTCCTCGGCCCCCCCAAGGAGGCCGGCGGGCCGCGAAGGCCGGCCGTCCCCAAGGCCTGGGTGGGACAGGCCGCGGCCGTCAGGCCCAGGGGCCGGAGCCTCACGCGCCGGCCCCGACCGCAGGGCCGGGCACGAGGGGCCCGCGCCCCCGCCCCTCGCCGGAGCCCGCCCGCGCCGCTTCCTCCGCGGCCCTGCACCCCTCACTCGGCCCGGCCGCCCCCTCGCCGCCCCCCGCGCCCCGGGCGCACACCCACCCCCTGCCCGGGGTTGGCCTTCGCAGCGGTCAAGCCCGGGCGTCTGGGCCGCAGCTCGGATGACCTTTGTTCAGCGCGGCGCCGCCGGCGGCTGCTGTAGCTGCTGCTGCTGTCGTCGTAGCGGCGGCGGCGGCGGCGGCGGCGGCGGCTTCCATGTTACGGGCGTGTCAGCTGCATTCCCGCTGCCGGGGTCGGGGTGTGCGTGTGCGGCGGAGGGGCCTCGCCGCCGGTGCCGCCGCCGATGCTGCCGATGCCGCCGCCGCCGCCGCCCGGGCCGCCCCGCTGCCGCCGCCGCCGCCGCCGCCGCCGCGGCCTTGCGGTGCGTCCGGCCCGGGCCCCGCGCCTCCCCGGGCGCCGCGCTCTAGGCCGCACGGCGGCGGCGGCGGCGGCGGCCCGCCACGCCGGGGCCTACGATCGGGGTGCGGGCCCGGGCGGCGGCGGCGGCACCGGCGGCTCGGCCCGAGCGGCGAGCGAACAAAAGGGAGCGCGGGAGAGGGGGAGGGGGCGGCCGGTGGGGGAAGGGAGGATCGGGGAGAAGGAGGCGAGACGCGAAGCCCCGCAGCCCGCGGGCGCGGACGCTCGGCCGGTGCCGACTCGGCGGAGGGAAGGCGAGCCGCGCGGACCTGCCAAGTCTCGCCCATATGCGGCCGCCGCATCGCGGCTTCGCCCCGGAGAGCGGGGTGGTGGTGATGGTGGTGCTGAGGGCCTGCTGCTTTTTCCAGCGGCATTGCAGGCTCTCACCCAGTCCTTTTCATGGCCCCAAGCCGCAACTTACTCGAGTGGAAGGAAGCAAGGCCTCGCCAAAGATGGTTGCAAAAGACCGCGAGCCTCTCTACCCAGGATCTTGAAGCCAAGGTGGTGTTTTGTTATCCTCGTAATGGTGGCCAATAAGTCAGAAGAGAGCACGCTATCTTCAGATGCATTAAATCTGGAATTCTCCTTGGAGGTGGAAGAAGGGGCTCTCTTCTGGGTAGTTAGTGGTTTGGAGCCCTTTTCGCCTTAAACTGAGCCACAAAAGAATGGAAGACACCCCCTGGGGTGGGGAGAAAGCCCTGGTGTAAAAGACACACGTTTTGCTTTCGGAGAAAAAGCCACTGGGGCCAGATTGAAACATGGCATGTTCAGTTCATGTAGCTTTTTTTTTTTTTAAGGGGGGAATGATATTGAGTAAACAAGATGTAATCGCTAGATCTTTAAATTCACGAAGGGAGATGTGTACAAATGTAACAAGCACATATTGTACATACAGCAGGTGGTCACAGCCTCCAGAACACACATGCACAAAAGATACATATATAAACCCCGTAAAGACCACAAAGGTGTATAACCGTTACCACGTCCGAGATGGAGATAATATATTAGCACCAGATCAGGTATGCTGTTATAAAGCCTTGGGTGCTGGTTCGTACAAGGTTCACAGACGTGCACTCGGTTGAAAGGTTTTTTAAAAAACGAGGAACCCCCAAATCAAGCGAATTGTGCTTACCCTAAAATAGGACAAAATGGAAGGATCTGAAAACAATGTCACCAACACCTCTGAAAAAGGCTCACTCCTCTTTGATCGGACTCTGAAGATACTGACATTACTCGAGCCGTGAAGACTCCCAGCACAGGAAGCGTTTCTGTGCTTTATTTTAAATTAGATTAATTGGTTAATATTTGCAAAGTGTGCTGCAAAGTTTTCTTTTGTTAGTTTTTTTTGGGGGGGGGGGTTGTTGTGTTTTTTTGTTTTGTTTTGTTTTGTTATCTCTGTGCCTCTGCTTTGCATTAACTTCCATCGAGGAAGCCATTGTTCTCTGTTATGGGGTCATTGTCTGATGTAAATTGGAAGTAGCATTTTTGCTATTTAAGACTTTTCATGTAAATGAACTGAATGTTTCACGGAAGAGTTGTTGGTCTTTAATTTCAAACAGCAAATTGTTTGGAGTTGCACGTAAATTGGGACACATATTTACACGTGTTTAGAAACAGCTATGTAATCTGCAAATTTTGCCAGCCACCGGATCACATTTATCAATGTTACAAAATGGTGAAATTGAAACTCTTCTTCTTTTAGCCTGAAAACGGTGCCAGTACTCTGTGGGTTGAGTTTCAACTTTACCTGGGCTTGATTTCATTTGAAAGGAGGCCTTTTTTCTTCTCCCGAAGGTGGGCCTTTATTAATATGCATGTAAAAACATTACGTGCATTGGAAAGTATACAAGGCCTTGCTTATCTGAAATCTTGATCCACTACACATATTACAATGTATGGAATTTCATAATGTCCACACCATAGTAAATCCTAGCTTTTCTAGATTTAGAATCTTTGTTTACTTAGAATACCTTCTTACCCCTCCCCCAATTCCCTTCTCTGAAGAGTTGAAAGCACAGCACAAAGTGTTTGAATGGTTTCAAGAATTGTACTTCCAAAACTCAAGTCTGGATTGCTTATCGTAGAGAGCCTTCGGTTGTAGAACCACCTCACATGGCTTCAGAATGTCATATACTTTTTGAGCAGAGCTTTTTACAAAGCCCAGTATTTTGGTCAAGCCTCGGAAATTAGTTTGAAAGCACAATTCATCATTTGCACAAACAGCAACAGATAACATTGCATCTGCTTTTTAAAAACCTTAACCAACCAGAAGTAAAAGATAATAATTTCTTGCAAATTATCTCAGTTCTGTTTTTACAAAGAGGATTTCAGAGAAATCCCTTTGCCAGGTAGATCCGTAGTGAAAAGCAAAGCACCCATCTTTATTCTATGAAATCACTGAATTTCACAGCAGAAAAAAACAATTTTTAGTGTAAGTTTAAAAAAAAATAAGTAGCACTACCCCTCTTCCAAAAAATTAATATAAAGGTTCATTCTATTATTGTGCATATGTAAGGCTATCTTGGGCACCACTCTGCTTTGGGCAACAATAGAAGTAAAGAATGAAATAAACTATTATTTGACTGCTGTAGATAAGAAGGGGCAGAACAAAGAAATCATATTATTCTTCTGTCAAATAGAAACTAAAGGAATTCCAAACCCTTTGGGATTTTGTTGTTGCTGTTTTTATTGCTAACTCTTAATGTCTTCGTTTTTTTCCTCCAATCAGTGTATTGCAAAATCCCAGCTTTTCTTTTTTGCTTTTTTTTTTTTAAACCTTTTGTGGTTTGAATCTGACTTTGTTGGCACATGTAGATATCAGTCTACACATCATACTTTTCCTCTGAATTCCACTATGAAATTGGGAAATTCCTTTGTTAGGCAGAGCACACAAAAGGTGTGTTCCTTGAGGGAAAGGAGAAGGAAAACAAAAAGAAAAGCCTTTTCTTTATCTCACCATCAAAAGGCCGGAAAAACCACTCCTTAAACTGACAGCCCCCTGACTTGAGCTACATATTTTTTAGCTCAAAACTAAGACTAGGCCTAGGAGTTTATAGAGTTTCATATGTTAAATTTGTTGGCTTGTTTTCAAAGGAAGTATTACACTATTTAACACTAGCATTACAATTTCAAGATCTGTAGCTGAGTGGCCAGCAAAGGGGAAAAAAAAACAAAATCCATCTTATGTCTTCAACAAAATATTGATAGAATCAGAATTTTTTAATATTTTCCAAAAACATACCTATGAAAGAAATCATAACCAGATTTAAATTATTATTATATTAACCTGCCAGAAATAGACTGAGGGGAGGTCTAGGAGAGGATTCCCCTTATTTTTTGTTAGTTATTTCATAAACAGATTTTCCATAGCAAAGCCACCTCCCCTTTCCCAAACCTTATCTGGAAATACCTGCAAAGCCTTCACTCAGAGACCTGAAGGAGGTGGGGGCTAGGTCCTATTAAAAGATAAACTGAGACACATTAAAAATTTTAAGTGGGGATTTGAGCAGAAATCTATTCCAATAGGGCAGTGCCAAACCGGAAGTGGTAGGGGACTCCACCTACAGAAGCTGGGGAGAGGCATCGGGAGAAGGTGAGGACTCAAAGCAAGGAAATTATTTGGCTACAGCTTAAAACCTAGTTGGCTGTTTGTGATTGGCCGTCCTTACCGGTTTTGATTTTGTAACCTGGAGGTATTTCCGGCCTTAGATTTTGGTTTATTTACGTAAGTGGCATTAGAGCCACCTCAGTTTAATGGCCTCCTCATTTAATTAATTTAACGGTTCAAAGTTGGGCATTATTTAAGAGTCCCCCTAAATATCCGAATGACCTCCTAATTCCTGGCCCCTGGATGAATTCACTAATCTTCATCTCCTACTGTCTCTTTAGGCCTAAATACTGAAAAGCCAGCCTTGCCCAAGGAAAGAGAAGGATAGGGACGGAGGAAAGGGTTGTTGTATGAACTCTAGAGAATCAAAGAAGAGCAAGAAATTTTGGGATTGGGATACCAGCAAAGAGTCATCTTCAGCAACTATGGGCCAACGGACAATACCTGTTGAGAACTTTGTAAGATTTCCTAACCCTTTGTAACTTTTAAATTATGTCTGGGCTTCTTTGAAAGGAACTAGTGTTTGGGCTTTTTCCTACTAAGTCCAAGAGGAGGGGAAGAGAAAGAGGAGAGCTAGGAAGGTATATGAGAAAAGGAAAGACAATCAGACTTAATCCTTTAAGGAGGAGAAGCTAACACATAAGAAAGGGGGCCCACTTCCACCCGAGAACGGATCTCATTGGTTCCCTGCAGCACAGGGGCTACCTGGGCCATCTTCATCTTTGCATCTTCCTCCCCCCACCATCTGTAGCAGTTAGCCCAATACCTTGTACATCCCATACTTGAAATTAACTAGTTATTTGTGAACTAAAGAATGGATAATAAACCCACAGGTACCTAAAAATAAGCATGTCCCAAGCTAAACATAAGATCTTTTGCCACTGTAGTGGATACTGTAAGTGCTTTGTCTAGAACCATCTTTGGGCTATACAACCCCATCCCCTAGCTGCTGAGACTATTGATAGCTGACCACTCACAACTGAGTCCCCAGCAAATTGCCTTGGCTACCATCTTGTGCCAGGTCCTGTGAACTGTCTCACCCAAGTTTACACTCCTCCCCCGGGAGCAGCCAATGTCTGGCTGATGTAGCAAGACAAAGGCTTGCCTTAATTTGGGCCAGTTCTAAAGAGCCATCCTAGCTCCAGAACTCCCTGGAAATTGGCTTAGGCTTCAGTCTCCATAGCACTGTGGGTCAACTCCTTCTACCTAATCTGGCCTTCCTCACTCCCTCACAGGTGGCTCTCCAGAGATTATCCAGAGCCTATTTCTAAGAAACAGCTCCAGAAACCAACCAAACCAGATCCACCTCCCCCTTGATTCCGCCATCTGATGACACTTACTACCTCATCTATTCCATCGCCATGTGCTGAGGAGCCTACCTCCCAAGGATCTGTTGATTCCAGTCCCTTCTCTCCATATCCATCACCTGGACTCAACCTCCTGCTCATCCCCTCAGCTCAAAACTGGTCCCTAACTGATCTTCTTGCCTCCAACCTGGCCAACTTCCAATACATTCTCCACACTGAGAACTCTAGGAACATTTCTAAAGATGCCATCTTGTCACCCCTCTTCGCAAACCTTTCCATATCTCTCCATTGTCCTTAGAATAAGGTCCAGACTCAGAAGACTCTCCATGAATCAACCTGTTTGCCTGTCCACATCCCTTGCCCTCCCTCCTCACATTCTAAGATCCAGCCTTGTAGAACTTTTCGTTCTTTGAATGAGACCTGATGGCTCTCACTGTCAGGCCTTCACAGTGCTGTTCCCTCTTTCCGGAAGACTCTCCCCACCCTTCCCAATCCCATTCGTCTAACTAACTCCCATGTATCTTTAGGTCTAAATTTATGTCACTCACTTGGAGAAGCCTTCCTTGACCTCTCTCTACACATACAAGCTGAGTGGCCCTGACATGTCCCTAAGTTATTCTTTTCACGTGACACTTGCCGTGCGGCTTGCAGGATCTTAGTTCCCCGACCAGGGATTGAACCCGGGCCACCATGGTGAAATCGCCGAGTCCTAACCACTGGACCACCAGGGAATTCCCAACACCTGAGTTTTTGGCTCTCTCCCCATGTGACAAGAAACCTGTGAGATCAGGGACAATGATACTTTGGCTCACTGAGGTCTCCCCAATGCCATCATCATATATAGAAAGACATTGAAAAATTAGGTGTTCAGAACATCCAGATTGATTAAACGCCTGTAGGGATTTTTTTTCTCAATGACATTTGGAGATAAGAGATGATTAAATACTTTACAATTTTTGCTAAACAATGATAAGTTTATTTAACACCAAAAGACCCAAAGCCACATATCACTAGGGAAACATTGGTTATTTCTGGAGAGGTAGAAAACACAAATATAAACCAACAAATGTTAAATTAGGAAAATAATAACCAGAAAATATGACTGCAAAATAAAATACATTCATTTGTCAGCAAACAGTTGGAAGATGCTTAAAAAATATTGCTGTAGATTTGAGCAAACACGTATTAGAATAAATTACACAGTGTGGGAAGATTGCTCTACTGTTGAAAGAGAAGAGCAGCTATTTCTAACATGCTACTGCTTAGGGTACATATGCATGATCCTGTTCCAATGATGACAGAGCTGTACAAACTGATTTTTTATGAACCACTAAATAAAAAGTTTAGCAGAGACGGTATATTCTCAATAATAAATGATTTCTTTAATGGAAACAATATATGATTTTTAAAAAACTCATATATTGAGTTTATGTTTTTGTAACAATAACAACCAAAGAAGCAGCCACTCTCCAGGAATTTTTAATTCTGGGATTAAATTACAAAAATTTCAGCACACAAAATTGATCACTGAATCATTCACAGGTAAGCTACTGCAGCCAAGAAATTGAAGCCAAAATTTCAGAGATTGCTACAGGATATCATCAGTGAGGTTAATTTTATTTTTAAAGGGGGGTGGGGGGGGTATAAGAAGGACTTTCCTGCCAGAAAGACTCAATCCTGGACTTTAAAAGATGAGGCATGACTACTGAAATCTTTGTACCACACAGTGGTTTGCTGGATATGTTACAGCAAAGAACTTTATAAAGATAAGTTATTCATTGTCCTCTTAAAGACAGTAGTTTCAAATCTGCTGTCTTTTTCATTAGAAAATGCTGTCCATAACACACTGTCTGGCAGATATTTTGTTAGAACAAAAAATGCGTGGGAATTCCCTGGCGCTCCTGTGGTTAGGACTTGGCGCTTTCACTGCAGTGGCCGAGGTTCAATCCCTGGTCGGGGAACTAAGATCCCACAAGCCTCTCGGCAAGGCCAAAAAAGAAAAAAAAAATGCTTAATCTGTTCTTTTAAAGATAATGTTCTAACCACGAGAAAGAAAGTGATTACTTTTATAAAGAAACTCACGCTATGGAGAGAGCATTTTAGAAACAGATGTTTAGCAATCACTTGTGATTTGGTGCTAAAAATTATGTATGAATATTACCTTTAACAACTATCAACTATGTAGTTTATATCATAAAGTGAATTTGCTAAACTGTTAAAAAAAAAAATACAACGCCCAGATGAAGAGCTTTGGTATATTTGAACCTATTTGTTTAAAATATAAAAATGCAATTGCAACATCTTCCAATTTACAGGAACAACTGACTGACGTTGGGAAACAGCGACTCATCACCCAAATTTCCACTCAACCTTTTGCATAGATGGTAGGTGGGATTAAAAAGTGAGCACTATCATTAAGCACTTGGTGAAAATGATCCACCTGTTCCAATGGTACATAACTTTGTGAAGCATCTTTTCCCACTAAGACAGCGTTTAAAACAACCAACCTAAAAAGAAACTGAATTTAGAACAAGATCTTCAAATCGCTTTATCACAGTGTGTTCTACCAAGATTTACCAAAAAGATGCAGGTTGAATACTAAAAATTTTAATGAGAGCAAAATACTTTATACTGCTCATTAAGAAAATTAAATTTTAATGACATTGTTTAGTCCATCATAATTTCAACCTTCTTTGACTTCTGTTTTTGTGTATAATTTGTAATGTACAAGACATATCAGGATAGTGCTCTCTATGTTTAATTTATAAGTGAATATATAGGTGTGATTCATCAAGAGTAAAAGCCACTGGGGACTTCCCTGGTGGTCCAGCGGTTAAGACTCTGCGTTTCCACTGCAGGGGGCACGTATTCCATCCCTGGTCAGGAACTAAGATCCCACATGCTGTGCGGTGCGGTCCAAAAAAGAAAAAAAAAAGAGTAAAAGCCACTGGATTTGAAAATTTTCCTTCAGTGGACAAGCTCAATTTTTGCTAGGTAGAGTGAAAACTTGTATTCCTTAATTTCACTGCATTGACAGTCCAGATTTGGGGAAATAAATAATCACGATCAGATAAATAATCATCATCACACCCGTCTTGAGTTTCCACCTCAGCCTCTCACCAAATATAAAAGCAATCAACTGTATCACTTCCAGAGGATTCCTGGATCCTCCCTTTCCATCAGTGCCTCTCCTCTGACCTTTCTCTCATTTTGTCCCTCCCAGTCCATCACACAGAGTGTTAAGTCAACTTGACTGTAGCACATGGAAAATTCAGAGCATAAACCACAACCAGTTAAACTACAGTAAGTCCCCTACCTACGAACCTTCAAGTTGCAAACGTGTGTTCGCATGTCCAATTACATGTTAGTTCACATGTCTGATGTACACTGTCATGTGCATGCATCCTCTACAAGTGGTTGTGCTTTTGTGTACTTTACAGTACTGTATAGAGTACAGTATTACAGTATCTTTATTTCAAGCTAGATCTGCTAGAGGACGACTTCATTGAACTCCTTGCTGTACAACAGGAGGAGCTTACTAATGAAGACCTGACGGAATTGGAGGCCCAGAGAAAGGACCAAGAGAGACAAGGGGAAGAAGAAGTAACTGAAGAACCGAAGAGATTCACGACGCAGGAAATGGCAAGGGGATTTTCTTTATGTGAGGAGGCACTGCTAGTTTTTGAAGCACAGGACCCGAACGTAGAACAGTACATGAAGGTTGCAGCAGCCATTCAGAATGCAATCCAGTGCTACCGTGTCATCTATGACAAGAAAAAAAGAGCTACTACCCAGACATCACTGGATCATTTTTTCAAAAGGGTAGATAGAATTGAATCCAGCAAGGAACCAGAACCTGAGCCATCAACGTCAGGCATGAGTGAAATTGCAGCTTGCCCTCCATCTCCTGTTGCTGACGATCCTTCGGCTCTACCACCTCCCACCTCCTCTCCCTCCTCCAGTCAGTAACTCTTCTTGCAATGCCAGCCCCTGTATGCCAGCTGTTGTACTGTACTACTGTACTTTTCAAGGTACTGTACTGTAAAATTAAAAATGTTGTATTTATCTTTTGTGTTTGTTATGTATTATTTGTGTGAAAAGTATTATAAACCTATTACAGCACGGTACTATATAGTTGATTGTGTTAGTTGGGTACCTTTGTTGGACTAACTTTGTTGGACTTATGAACAAATTGGACTTACGAACATGCTCTCAGATGGAACTCGTTCGTATGTAGGGGACTTACTGTACCTTAGTGCCAGGCACTGCGCACCACAGGCACCACTCAGTTGCTTTGCAAAGGGAGCAGTAACTAAGCCCCTCCAGGTGCCGCCACCCATCTTCCTAGATTCTTTTAACTAGTTCATCCTGCCCTTACCCTTTAAGCACAAATTCAGTCAAGAGGAATAAAGACCCTTTCTCCTGGGGCATAAAATAAACCCTCTACCCCCCTTTCTGGCTGCCTCCCTAATGAAACTATAGTCTGAAAGATTGTCCCTACTTTGGGAATTCTGCGTGGAACTCCTCACATCAGCCCCTTCTTGAAATTCTTTCTTTCCCTTAGCTTGACGCCGTTCCCCTTTCTCTGAAGATCATGCTTACTCAGTCTTTCTTCCTAGCTGAGTTTTCTGCAGTCCTCTGTTAAATATGGATGTTCTCAAAGTTCTTTTTTTAAAAAATAAATTTATTTATTTATTTTTGGCTGCGTTGGGTCTTCGTTGCTGCGCGCGGGATTTCTCTAGTTGTGGTGAGCGGGGGCTACTCTTCATTGCAGTGCGCGGGCTTCTCATTGAGGTGGCTTCTCTTGTTGCGGAGCATGGGCTCTAGGCACGCGGGCTTCAGTAGTTGTGGCACGTGGGCTCAGTAATTGTGGTTCACGGGCTCTAGAGCGCAGGCTCAGTAGTTGTGGCGCATGGGCTTAGTTGCTCTGCAGCATGTGGGATCTTCCCGGACCAGGGCTCAAACCCGTGTCCCCTGCATGGGCAGGCGGATTCATAACCATTGTGCCACCAGGGAAGCCCGTCTATCTTTTTTTAAAAAATTATTTTTTATTGAAGTATAGTTGAATTACAATGGTGAGTGAATTACTGCTGTATAGCAAAGTGATTCCGTTTTATATATATATATAAAATATATATATATATATATATATATATATATATACACATTCTTTTTCATATTTCAAGGTTCTATCTTTGACCCTCTGCTTTTCGAACTCTGCATTTCTTGGGGAAACACATTTGCTCTCAGGGCTTCAAGTATCTCTTTATTCTGGATTCCCAAATCTCTGTTTCTAGCCCTAACATCTCCTCTAACTCCAGATCACAATGAATTGTCAAGTAAGCTCGAGAAATGACTGACAGTCATGTCTAACTCGGGAGGTCCAAAAGGTGCCTCCTCTTCTCCCGTCCTCCACGGTGGCATTGACTCAACGGCCCCACGCTCCTTTCTCCATCCCTCTGGCATGTTGCACTCCTGCCTCCACAGCCAGGAGGCGAGGACTGCCTGTGCTTTCTGCAGCCTTCTCAGTGCACCTGTCCTCTGTCTCCAGCTCTGTGGATGCCTTGGTTTAAGGAGCTCCCTCTCACCTGCTCTCTCTGTTTTTGTTTGTTTGTTTGTTTGTTTGGGCCGCACTGTGCAGCATGCGGGATCTTAGTTCCCCAACGAGGGATTGAACCCATGCCCCCTGCAGTGGAAGCACAGAGTCTTAACCACTTCCCTCCAGGGAAGTCCCTCTCCTGCTCTCTTGCAGAGACTTCTTCACTTATCACTAACCTCTTTTCAACCAATTTCTGCTCACCAAACAGCCCTTAAGCAAGCAGCTTATCACATTAAATGCATATACACCATGTTATTCCTTTCCGCTGGAAGAAAAATTGCCCTCGTCAAGAGTGCTCCCCACACATGATCATCACCACCTGCCGACAAGACAAAGCTGAGCTGAAGGCTCACCACGGGAAGTCGGGGAGGACACTCCTCAGAGTGCTTGCACAGTGTCTCATAGGGAGGGGGGAAGGTCAGAACTGATTGAGAATCGGGGGGTGTGGTGGGAGGAGGGGCCAGGGTGGGAAAAATAAAATAAGAAAAGAATTTACTGAGAATTGGAAGCTGGGTTTAAGGTGGGCCTATCAATGTGGGAGCTTGGCTAGGAGGCATGAGTCCAGGATTGGTAAAAACAGCAAGGTGAGGATTTAGAGGCGAGGGATTTGAAGAATCTTAGTGCACGGATTACTGTGTCCTTTTCATCAAGAGTTGATGGGTCTTTAGGGAAGTTCCTCTAAGAAACAACCAAACCATTTTCTGGGGCAGGAGAGCTCTGGAAGAATAAAGAAATGCTAATTAAAATAACAGAACAGAAAGTCATGTTAACATAGACACTAAGGTATAGTGTAGGTTCTCAAAGTCCAGGCTGGGGTGAGGAGTGGCCAGTTTTGGTTCTTGCTGATTTTGCCTCTTCAGCACCTCCCTAATTTGACTTCAGCCTCATCCATCTCATCCATCCTGTCTGAGGTTGTAGTACCAGGTGACTGGAGAAGAAAGAGAAAACATGCACAGAAGTATCCCTAAACCTTCCTCTCTGGAACCTACTAAATAATAAAGCATTTGGGTAAATAAGGACAATCTCAATTTAAAAAAAGGTCTGATCCCTTTATCCTTAGCAAATCCAAAGTAGCTTGCCACAAAAGAGGGGAAAATCTTGCCATCTGTAAAACCAAGACCATCGCAGGACTCCTCCACGATCAGGTGGGTAGGATCTTAGGCGCACATATGGCGGATCTGAGGAAAGAACAGTTTTCAATTTTCCTTCTCTTTATTTTGTGTTAAAATATTTATATTGTTTCTGCTAGGAAGCTTGTCACAGAAGAGACAATTTTCCTTTGTGATTACTATCCTAGCTAAGATACTAATAAGCACTTAGAATTTAATAGCAAAAGCCCACGAACAAATATAAAGCCAAGGAAGGCTTACCTTTGCCTTAGAGCTTTGGCTCTTTAGGTAGCATTTGGAAAACTATTCTTTTTTTTTTTTTAATTTATTTATTTTATTTATTTATTTTTGGCTGTGTTGGGTCTTCATTGCTGCGCGCAGGCCTTCTCTAGATGCGGCAAGCGGGGGCTACTCTTCCTTGTGGTGAGCGAGCTTCTCCTTGCGGTGGCTTCTCCTTTTGCAGAGCACGGGCCCTAGGCGCGCAGGCTTCGGTAGTTGTGGCGCACGGGTTTAGTTGCTCCGCGGCATGTGGGATCTTCCCGGACTAGGGCTCGAACCCGTGTCCCCTGCATTGGCAGGCGGATTCTTAACCACTGAGCCACCAGGGAAGCCCTGGAAAACTATTCTTGATCTGTTATCCTGGGCACTTTCTGATAGTGAAGAAGTCATGAAGTATACGTGCAAGTGTAGAAATAATAGGAGTGCTCACACTCATACCAAACTATTCTGCTTGTAGGATGGGATTTCTTTTTTTTTACATTTTATTTTATTTTTAAGATTTATTTACTTGGCTGCACCAGGTCTTAGTTGCAGCATGCGGAATCTAGTTCCCTAAGCAGGGATCGAACCCAGGTCCCCTGCATTGGGAGCGCAGAGTTTTAACCACTGGACCACCAGGGAAGTCCCTACAGGATAAGATTTAAAGCAGCCCTTCCATCTGACAGACTCGCCTGCCTTTAGAGACCCCAGAAGTACTCTCTAGCATAGAGCAAGGTAGCAGTATAAGGTTCCAAAGGAGCTCTCCCAGTCCCCTGGTGTGGAGCTCTGAGGCTGAATTCCATTCTCAGTGCCAAGCTCAACAGTTCCACGTACTATCCTTCTTCCTTACCATTCTTTGTCCTTTTCTACCACCATCACTTAGACTTTAATAATACACATTGCAGAATTAGGATATGATATGAGTGGCTAATAGAACCGTGGACTGACCTGGAGTTAGTTCATTTCAGTTATTAAATGCTTACTGGTGCAGAGCCCAATTCGTGACCCTAGTATTGGACCTCAGGGTCTCTGCAGTGCTGTTCCTGCTCTCTTGGATAGCTTTCCACAGATATTTACCAGCCTGGCTCCCTCCCTCACTTCATTCATGTCTCTGCTCCATCATCACCTTGTCAGAGGGAGCTTCCCTTGCTGCCCTAACTAAAATTGCCCCCTTCTATCTCTAGTTAGCCCTTTACTGTGTTTTATTTGTCCCATAGCACTTACCACTACCCGGCATTATATTTAAGGTTGCCATATAAAATACATCCCATCTTTGGAACCTACTTAACACTAAAAAATTCATTATTCATCTGAAATTCAAATTTAACTGGGTGCCTTGTATTTTTATTTGCTAAATCTGGCAACCGTAATTATATTGCATCTTTCATTCCTTTCCCTACCATTTGAATGCAAACTCCATGAAGCAAAGGTGTGGTCTGTTGGATTCACTGTTCTAAATCCCCAGCATCTAGTGTTCTGGAGTCTCATCAGGCTGGGCACACAGTAGGCACTCATGAGTGTTCAGGAATGAAAGAAGAAAGCACAAAGCAATACAGCACCAACTGAGGACTTTGTGCTAATAGGGCAATGCATGCCGCATTCCCGTCTGGCTTCCACTGTCTCCTTGGAAAATTTTCAATTGTAACGGGGATTCCAAAGATGAAAACTTTTGCTTTCTGGTCCAGATACTGGATTAAGACCACCAATATGTACCAAACTGCCAAACCCCAGTCAAAGGACAGCTTACAAATCCTACTGATACGAATCAGAATTGAGCCATAAATTTGGCAGTAAAAACAAAATCCTTTTTTTTTTTTTAAACAACCCCTAACCATTCCTTGTCTTGCCAAGTGTTCCCCATCTACAATCACCGGATTTCCTTCCCCAACTGCATTCACTCTGTTGTTCCTCCATGGCGCTCTTGTTCACATAAGCTAGAAAACAAAACTACATCCATCAAATATTGTCCTCAACAGCTAGTCTTTAAAATACTTGGCCGTGTCTAGGGTGATAGTTTGGGCAGCTTCATTTGATGTTCTGACAACTGGGTATTGTTAGTTTTGACTTGGTTACTTAGAGAAGACTTTGTAATCCTCCCACCCCCAATCACTCATGTGTATTTACTCAGCTAAGTAACTCTTGTGACCCATGGCGTTCCTCTTATGGGTCTTTTCCAGAGGCAGGAAGCCAGAAAGGTGGTTGAAGCTCAGAAAGCACACCTTTTCCACCCAGCAGCAGAAAGTAAGTATTTCTTGCCATGGTTGGATCTTTAAGAGCTTTCACCCAGATGGAAACCAAGTTTTCTTTTTCTTCTGCATATTCCATATCCCACCCACCTGGAAGAAAAAAATAAAAAATAAAAATAAAAATGGAAAACATCTACCTTTATACAAAGAAATAGCCACGTATGTCTTTTTTCTTGCTAATGCCTTTAAGCTTTGCTATACCTTCACCCTGCAGCATAATTATGAGCAATGTATATCTCAGGATGTCTTGAAGTAAATGATCGGATACCAAGAATACAGTGGTGCGATACAGGAAGAAAGTGAGGTTAACTGGGACAGATTGCTACTGAAAGCCTGCCAGGAAAATTTCAAAGATCCAAGAAACAATCCCATTAACGAAAAAAATTGAAACAGGTGCAAGACCTAAATAGCCGGGCAGCTTGGAGCTGAGGTTTTTAGAAAGAGATACCATACATACACTGAGTTGTTTAGCACTGGATCTCTTGTGAATCTACTATGTTCTGTCCAACATAACATTACTTCTGAATTTCATAAAACATACTCCCACCTTCACGGGCGAGCCATTTTCTGAACAGAGTCTTTATGCTGTCAATAATTGTACTAGAATACAGCGAAGATTTTCGTATGCTTTGGGTGCATAGGACTTTTACCCTCTGCCCTAAAGGACCACAGTTTGCCAGTCGGCTATGATCCTTGTGGTTCTTGCATCTGTTTCTCCTGGTACTTCGATCTTCCTTGAGCCTCTAGGAGTTACTTTTGCCTTTCCTAGGGAACCTACTTCCAGCACCTCCTTTTCTAATCAGCTATTGAAACCAAGTAATCAAGTGTGTAAGAACCATGACTAAACTAAGAGGAGGAGCTCCAAGTTCCTGGCGTTTCCTTCACCTGGCAGTTTGTAAGCTTCCCCCTCCCCCTACACTCCTCAGACCCGTGGCTTCTAGGTGTGTGATTTGTAGTAGCAAGGATAATACCCAGCACTGACGCAGCCCTGACTCCCCGCCAGGTATTGTTCTAAGTATCTTGCTCTGTATCTATTATCTCATTTAACCCACATTCTCACACACACCTATGAGTTGAGCCCTGTGATTATCTCAGTTTACAAATGAGGCTGGGTAACTTTCTCGAGCTCACAGCCTCTAACGATGGAGTCAGCATTCAATCAGGCAATCCGGCGCCATGTTCTATTCAAAACCGCACCTCAGATGGGACTTGAACCCACAGTCTTCCAACTGAAACTACACAACTCGTCTCAGGATTTAATGAAACTCAGGTTCTTTATGTCTTGGCACAGAATGAATTCAGCAAGGGGCAAAGTGATAGGTAAGAAATAGGTTTATTAATATAGGACGCTTGTGAAGAATACAAGCCGGCAGGCAAGAGGGCTGTGCCCCGAGAACTAAGTGAGTTAAATTTTAATAATCAAAGGAAAAGTGGAGACGGGGAGCAGACCACCTCATGTCCCAAGCCTCGGAACATGGGTCCCTGGGATGTGCCGCCAAGTGAGGGTCCATGGGCTAGCACAGGAAAGAATTCAAGAGTGAGCCATAGCAAAGTGAAAGCAGGTTTATTGAGAGAGATACACATTCCATAGACAGAATGAGGTCCATCTCAAAAGGCAAGCATGGCCTGAAATATGGGGTCGTTAGTTTTTAGAGGCTGGGTAATTTCATAGGCTAAGGAGTGGGAGGATTATTCCTACTATTCTGGAGAAGGGGTGGGGATTTCCAGGAACTAGGCCACCACCTACTTTTTGGCCAGCCTCAGAAATGTCATGGTGCCTGTGGGCATGTCACTTAGCATATGCTAATGTATTAAAATGAGGGTATAATGAGGCTCAAGGTCTACTGGAAGTCTAATCTTCCACCATCTTGGGCCTAATCAGTTCTAACCATTTTTTGACATATCCAGTTTTTCTCAACGGCTGTGTCCTTCTTTAAGGGTTGTGCCCTGCCCCCTTCCTTCCTGTCTCATATTGACCACTACTCCACATAGAGTCCAAGCTTGAAAGCCCTGAGTCATTTTTATCAAGCTTGTGGACCCTGTCTCCTAAACACCCATGATACTTAGGATAAAATCCAACTCCCTTACGTAGTTTACACAGCTCTCCAAAATCTAACCCTTGCTTACCTCCCATGCCTCTTCTCAGACCCAAATCCCCCCCATCGCAAGGTACACTCCCATAGTCCCTCAGGGTCTCACTGTAGGCAGAAAGTCTTTCTTGCATTGAAGACTTTTGCACCAGGGCACTGAGGTTCTCCACCTCTGGCTGGCTAAATGCTTACCACTCATGTCATATCTTGGAGTGAAATCGAGCGGGGCCCTGTGGGGCTCCCAGGCACGGAGGCCTTTTTTTTGCTCCCCCGTTTCTTGTAGGGAAGACTCCGGCCTCCATGACCTTCCCTGAGTTCCAAAGGGCAGATTCGAACAGTTGTTAATCAAGGGAAGAGCAGCCACGAAACCATCTGAGGCGAGATGAAAGGGAGCAGAGAAGCTCATGGAGATTAGGAGAGCACCACCTGAGAAGAGATTAAAGGAGGGCAGGCCCTGCTCACACCCTAATCTTGTCAGAGATCCCGCCCTTGAACCACTGTTATAAACCCCTCATCAAATCCTCTGGGGTTGGGACACATAGTTTTCCCTTTCAAGGCAGGAGCCCGTTCTGTCCCCCTTTGCCTGGAAAAGTAATGAAGCTATCCTTTTCTACTTCACCCAAAACTGTCTCCGAGATTCGATTCTGCACCGGTGCAGAGAGGCTGAGCTTTTGGTATCAGGAGCCCACTTCTTCTGGGGAGCCTCGGAGACCTTGTCACTGATGTTGGTCTTCTAGCTAGGCGCTCCAGGAACACCCTGTATTTCTCCAGTGGTTGCGTTTATTCCCCAGCATGGGGGTTCCTTGTTTGTCTCTATCCCTCAAGGACTGTAGGCTCCAAGGGGGCAGGACCGCTATCTGGTTCAGCATTATATCCCCAAAGAGTAGCAAAGTGCCTGGCACATGGCAGGAGGCCCCAGTAATCAAAGGTAATATTTATTCATTCACTCATTCAACACATTTATTAAGTGCTTACTATCCACCATACACTATGGTACTCAAGATTTTCTCATTTAATCCTTCAAGGATGACTTCATTTATTCTTCTTAACTCACCGAACAACCTAGTTCATAGATTAGGAAAGTGAGATGTAGTTTCTAATGTTTATTAAAAAAAAAAAATTGCCCAAGGTCCCAGTAGATACCAGGATGGAGGAATGGATGGGCCCCAGTCAGGGTTGGAGGTCACCAGACTGGGGTACCCCTGAAAGAACTCGGAAATAGGGTTAAAAGTCCTCCTTTGAGATGCACTATTAAAAAAATCTAATATGAAAGGCCTGAGATAGGTAAAGTCGCTTAAGAGACAAAGCCTGCCAAGAGCAGACTAGCCTGTAATCTAATTGACTGTATTAGCATATCTAAAGAAAGAATGTGTCAATCACAGGAGGGGGTTGGTTAGCTTAGAACCTGGGGGGAATAAACTCCTGTCGGATTCCACCTTTGACAGCGCCGGACCCAGAACCTCCCCCGGCGGTAGGTGCCAGCGAATGTGGCAGGTGTAGCCCGCGCGGAAAGGATGCACCGGGCAGCTGAATCACCCGCTTACCTCCCCCGCTCTGGTTCCCAGCGAGCCGGCACTCCGCGTGCAATTTCGCTTCCGCCTGCAGGGAGAAGCTAATAATAGCTCCCATATGTGGGTCTGCATCCTGTGCTAGGCGCCTTGCTACACTCTTTGTTGCATTTCGGCCTCACACAGCCTATCTTCCAGCCGAGGAGCCCAAGCTAGAGGGCTTGCCCCAGGTCAAACTGCAGCTATGGAAAAAGAAAGAGCTGAGATTTGGAGCCAGGCTCGCTCAGCTCCAGGGCACAAGATCACCTGCCTCTCCCTTGCACGTACCGCCCACACGAGCATGCCTGGACCAAGGAGAGCTCTATTTCTCTTGGTAGAAAAGAACTGAGTTGGCATGCTGGTTTATGCCTTATGCGGGGCTGGTTCCGTGTGTCTTTCCTGAGAAACCAGTCCATCTCAGTTTGTTGAGGTGGAACCTTCTACCCTTTCGAAGCCCTCCTCCTCCGCCCACTGCTCCTCCCTGCCCATTGAACAACTCAGCATCACGCACCCATCCCTCTATGCTTTTCTTGCCTCCTGCTGACACAGGAGGGAAGGGGGCAGGGCACACCCCTTGAAAGAATGACATAGCCTGAGGACATGACGTAAACGGATTAGAACCAAATGGGTCCAAGATGGTGGACAACTTGACTTCCACTAGACCTTGAGCCTCAGGAGACGCTCATTGTAACACATCAGCAAGCTAAATGACACCCACAGGCGCCATGACAGTTCTAAGGCGACCATAAGGATCAAAAAGTGGGCGGTGGCCCAATTCCTGAAAATCCCTGCCCCTTCCCGAAATAGCTGGAATACTCCTCCCACTCATTAGCCTATGAAATTACCCACCCCTATAAAAACTGACAACCCCATACCCTGGTGCCTTTCTCACCTTCTGAGATGGCCCACTCTCTGTCTGTGGAGTGTTGTTTCTCTCTAAATAAATCCACTTCTTACCTATCACTTTGTCTCTCACTGAATTCTTTCTGCGATGAGACATCAAGAACCTGGGCTTCATTAAGTCCTGCAACCAGGTGTGTGATCTCAGTTGGAAGACTGTGGGTTTTGGCCAGGTTCAAGTCCTGGCCAAAACCCAGATTGGGACTTGAACCCACGTGGCCGGGTGGTTTCAGGGGAGGGGGCCCGGGTTCCATCCCTGGTCGGGGAACTAGATCTCGCGTGCATGCCGCAACTAAGAATTATGCATGCCACAACTAAAGATCCAGCATGCTGCAACTAAGACCCGGTGCAGCCAAAATAAATAAATAATTTTTTTTTTTTTTAAAGGGACAATCCATTAGCAATTATGGCAGGACAATACCAATAACCCAGCACCTACCCGGCGAAGGGGTGGCATATTCACCCTATATGCACTTGGGAGTGACCCAGGGGGTGCATCTGAAGCCTTGGCTCGGCCATTCTATAGCTTTGTGACCTTGGAAAAGTCACTTAACCATCCAAAAACTCAGTTTCACAATCTGCATAACACTTAGAGCCTCACTCCGCCCCATTCATTCGAAAAGTAGGTTTAGAAAAAACAGCAAACCATTTTGGCCTCTGCACCGAAGGCACCCAGTGCGTGATTTTAGTTTTTCCCCTAGATCTATATAGACAGGACTGCAGGGAGAAGAGAGTAGTACAGTGACAAAAATACATGCGGAAACCTTGTGACCTGTATTGTTCATCCCCTTCTCTGTTCTCGCTCCCCTCTCCCGGGCTCTGCAAACACGCGCCAATGCCTCATTAAAGGCTGAACACCGTCCCATTAGGTCCAAATGCATGGAAACATATTCATGATTATTCAAATGATTCCCTCGTAATATAATCAGCGCCACCTTCATAAATATTCATTTCTCTGTGCTAATCACGATGTCATCTCACAAGAGGGTGTGCCTCCGTAATCCTCTTCCCTTTTGCCCTCTTCTCCTCCCTCCTTTTGTCTGACAGTCTTTTCTCTACTCCTAAACCTCCTAAGGTCTTCCTAGGTCTTCACTGTCTCATTCAAGGTAAAGATATTTCTAGTTCTGATTTAAAGCTATCTTTATTTATCTCTATCTGAAGATTATTCTACCAGGTTATCCTTTTTCTATAAAGTATGTCTGACCAAGTCCCAACAGCTCTAGATTCTCAGGCATAGATACATGGGCAAAGTTAGGAAATCAGCATGAATTAAGCAAGGTGGAGCATGTGAAAGATCCCTTTAAGACTGAGGAGTTGGTGGAAGTTAATCCTTTAAATGAAGCCCCCAAAGAGCTTGTTTCCAGTCACTAGGACTTGGCACAGTGGCAGGGAAGAGAATTCACACAAAGAAAGGCATATCCGTACATAAGCCCACAGGGTGGGTCCCATCACAGCCCTTTTTGGGTAGTACCCAGAATAGGGCCCAGTATAGTCTATTTGTGCAGTTGATGGTAAGGAAATGTCTAAGTTATTTATATACTTTGATGGAAAAAGACACAAGAGAAGAGGACTCTTTATAGTTAAGGACATTGGAAATTCTAGAATGGAAATAGAAATAACAAAATTAAAGGGGAGAAAAAGTAAAGGATAAGAGCAGGTAGCACAACCTCTAGGCCCAGAGGTTGTTAAATGTGTAAGTATTCTATATTGTATGCTACTCTGTTATAGGGAAATCTCTCTGTTGTCTCTAGTTTTACATGAGAACCATTTTACATTTCAAGCCTCTTAGGCTATAGGGAACACCCACTGTTGCTTATGCTTTAAATAAGAAACATTTTTCTTTTCAAATGAGAAGCAAATTGCTCCTAAATACAAAAAATGTACAGGATGAAAATGAATTGAAAATAGTTTCCAAAGCAATACTTTCAGTAATTTCATTTGTCTTCTTAAAGACATGAAAATAAGATAGCTTGTCAAAGAAAGCCTTCTGTTTCTGGAAAGGGAAACACAAAGAACACTACCACAGTAGAAAAAGGATGCTTGGTGACAAAAACCATTATCAATTTTTCATGGTTGATTTATTAGTGGTTTCATGGAGATAAATAATATTACTTTCTAATCCAAAGAGGTCTCACACCTGAGATTTGCAACATCATTTCTAAATTCAACATAGCTTTCTCTTCCTAGGATTTGTCGTAAAGACTGGGAGTCCCCAGTTTGATTTAATGAGATTTACACAAAGGGAGTTGTCAGTAACCACAGAAACAGGGCAGGGTTTTCCTAGTGATTGTGCCTGAATTGTATTCCAGAATGAAAAGAGTCTTTTTAATTATAGGGTTTTGGGGGTGAGGGGAGCAGGGTGTGGGAGAATGGGAGGGGGCGGGGGGAGAAATGGATGTAGTTTTTCACGGTGGCAGACTGAAAAGTCTTTTATCTATTTAAAAGGATAGCAGGTGGGCTCCACTAACAAGTCTTAACCCCAGGACCTGACTTAACCCTGGAGAAAATATTTTTCATTTTCAACCCCATGTGTTTGTTTCACTTCTTTACACTATTTTTTTTTATTATTGAAGTATAGTTGATTTACAATATTGTGTTAGTTTCAGGTGTACAGCAAAGTTCCATATATTTTTTTTCTCTTTTTTTTTTTTCATTCTTTTCCATTATAGGTTATTACAAGATATTGAATATAGTTCCCTGTGCTATACAGTAAATCCTTGTTGATGATCTATTTTGTATGTGGTAGTGTGTATCTGTTAATCCCATACTCCTAATTTATTCCTCCCAGCCTCTTCACTTCTTTAAATTGCAAGCTCTTCAGATAGAGTTTAGCAGGCCTTGTGGAGTGGAGGAAAGTTCAGCTTAAGACAGTTCAGAAGGTTTCAGATACTTCTGCATAGCAGACTTCCCGGAGGTCTCAACTTAATTCTGGGGGCAGCCAGGTCCAGAATCAGCAGCTCTCGGGCAATGTGACCTGAGGGGCTCTGAAGCCTGAGACTGGGCCTTCCAGTTTAACGGAGGGGAGCTGGGAATTTTGACAGTGTTAGGCCATTCTAGCCCATCTGCATTTGTCTAGTTCAATTTCTCATCTCAAGCCTGAATTCATTCTAGCAAGTGGAACTATTCCAGCAAGAATCACCATTTAGTTAATAAATGTGTGGCATAGGATTAAATCCCAACACAAAAGGTTAGGGCCCAGAAGCCCTCTCCATGTGTGAGTCGTGCTTGGAGGTCCAGGTCAGCTCAACATCCCCTTGGGTTCCTGTCTTCTCAGGATCCACTCCTCCTCTGCCATTCTTTTTATTTTTTTAATTAGGTTTATTGAGGTATAATTTATATACAGTTTAACTCTTGAAACATATGGAATAGAATTTCAGTGGATTAGCAAAATAGAAGTTTATTTCTCACTCTCATTGCAGTCTGTGCTGGTCAGATGGTTCTCCAAGCACTGACTGTGGGATTCTGGCTGTTCCCAGCTTGCGGTTCTGCTATCTTGACAAAAAAAGATACCCAAATGGTGAATAAGCACATGAAAAAGTCCTCACCACTATGAGTCATCAGGGAAATGCAAATTAAAATCACAATAAGATACCATTGCCTTCCAGATAGCTAAACCTTAAAAGGCTTACAACATCAAATATGGGTGAGGATGTGGAGCAACTGGAATGCTCTTACATTATTGAGAAAATGAATCATACACCTAATCTATGACCCAGCAATTCTGCTCCTAATTATCTACCCAAGGGAAAGGAAAACATATTTCTACAAAGATTTGCACAATAATGTTTATAACAGCTTTATTTATAACAGTCAAAACCTAGACACAGCCCAAATGTCTATCACCAGGAGAATGGATATCGGATCACCATTAGCGGGAGAAGCCTTGGATTTGCTGCCTCTGTCCCCTTTCATCAGAAAAGGAAAGTCTTTCCCAAAAACCTCCCAACAGATTTCTCCTTACCAGTCACTGTCCTGAACTTTGTTAACAAGGCCAACCATACCTACAAGAGAGTTGGGAAAGTGATTAATTAGCTGGGTACATTGTCAAGTTCCCTGCCGCCCATCATTTGGCTCGTTAGCAAAGAGATGGGATGGATACTGAGAGGTACATTAAGGGTGTCTGTCACGCCTATTATTGGTCACACTGCCTGGTGTGAGATGTTGCTAGTATTGTCAGGTATATGCCCATTTCTGTGATTCTGGCATTAGTTGCTTCCTCTGAACTTCCGTATTAGCTGGGCAGTAAAAAGACACCCCAAAACATATGTGGTTTCATGGCTGAGGACCTTACACAGCTATTCTACCCAGTGTGTCATACAACTTGAAGATCCTAGTGGTGTCATGAGTCATATAGCTGAAAATAGAATTTAATCAGTCAAGAAATTTAGTAATATCCCAGAAATGAGATGCCTTGGATTTCCCCTATTTTGAGGTGACATTTATGAAGCACATTAACAATCGGATCTAAATATGCATTCTTTGTATATGTAAATAATCAATCTGAAAATTCCAAAGGTACCACTCAGTATATGTGTCACGTTGTACAAACTGATGGGAACGACCTTGGGCCTGAGATACAGCAGCTACTTACAGGTCTGTTAGCTCAGTACTAGCAGGTGTTTTATTATCTTGGAATAATATCCACAATGAGGCTTGACCCTCCTCCTCCTCCACCAAGCTGATTTGTGACTGGACAAAATCCTTCTATTTTTAGATCCCAAGTAAAACACATACATTATAGCAAGACAAAAATCTTTATTCAATTTTTAACCATCACCAATAGGCACTAACAAAAACTTTTTCTTTAAGTCCTAAGAAATGGAAATTACTACTTGGCCATCCCACTTAAACAATCTCTCTCCTTAACCTCTCTGACATCACAGTCTTAATCTTCTCTATTGTAGGAGTTTCTGTTTCTCCTCCTCCCCTAATCTTGCCTTCTCCAAGTTGAAAACTCAAATTCACTTGCCATCTAAGCCACTTATTGGTGACCTTGGGCAACTATTTGACTTCTCTGGGCCTAAGCTTCCTTATCATAGAAGAAAGAAACACATGATATCCATACAGGATGGATGTAAAAAGTCAACGAAACGAAGTCTTGGAGAGTAGCATGGCTCAGTCCTGCTTCACAGATATTACAACAGGCATCACTGTTCTCGCCACTTAATTTTTTTTTTTTTAAATCAGTGTTTCCCATTGTTTTAAAATATAGTATATTAAATGAAAATGTGAGGTTTAGTAAGGCCAACAGGTCAGGAAACAACTCACATTGAAAAGATAGTTTATTACAGTTCCCCAAAGGTGGAGGAATGCGACGCCATGGCTGTGAGGACACATGGGGAGACTGCTGTAGGTCAGAAGGCAGAGGGAGGGGGCGGGGCTGGGGGCTGGAGACTTCACAGTGGTTTCTCTGGGGAAGAATGAGCAAGGTAGGGTCAACAGGGTTAAGACTGGCTGGTTTGAATAATGTCGGAGGGTTGGAGCATAGAGTGTGTCCTTGGTTGTCTGGCACCTATCCTGGGGTGGTTAGGGCAGGGAGATAGTGAGCCAGAGCATGAGAGCCTGATAAAGGAGGTAGTTGGTGTGTGGGCTCTGGAATGGTTGGTTTATATTGGAAAAGTACACTCACAGATGAGTTGTTTCTGCTCTAGAAACTGGCTAAACCTATAGGACGGACAATCCCTCCGGGGTCAGCAAGCACCCACATGTCAAAGCATCAAAGTACAGAAAATAAAAGGCGTGATTAATACACCCGAGTTTAGAATTGAGATTTTGTTTTTTTTATAAATTTATTTATTTTTATTTATTTATTTTTGGCTGTGTTGGGTCTTCGTTGCTGTGTGCGGGCTTTCTCTAGTTATGGCGAGTAGGGGCTACCCTTCATTGCGGTGCGCGGGCTTCTCACTGCGGTGGCTTCTCTTGTTGCGGAGCACGGGCTCTAGGCGCGTGGGGTTCAGCAGTTGTGGCTCGTGGCGGGCTCTAGAGCGCAGGCTCAGTAGTTGTGGCGCACGGGCTTTGTTGCTCCGCAGCATGTGGGATCTTCCCCGACCAGGGCTCAAACCCGTGGCCCCTGCATTGGCAGGCGGATTCTTAACCACTGCACCACCAGAGAACCCCCTAGAAATTGAGATATTTTGCATAAGAATTTTGGTTTGTGACTTCTCTGTATGAAACAGGAGGATCTTGTAAAGCTGGACCTGTGTCTGGGTGTGGCCACAGCGAGTGTCAGCTGAGCTGCTGCCTGCTCAGGTGGGGCCTGAAAGCTCCAAATTGCCACAATCCTCACCACTCCCTACTGCCTCAGCTTGCTTCACTCCTTAATTTGCCTGGCTCCTGGAAGCTTTTGAGTCTGAGGTCCCTTCCTGCAGAATGTGGATTTAAAGTGACCCTATGGGGTGAGAATCATTGGAGGGGGTGAGCCACTACAGAAGTCACTTGTGCTCGCAGGGTTTGGTAGAAGTCGTGGCCTGTGAATTCATGTTTGTCAGTTCAGGTTTCCTGCCCTTTCCTGCCGTAGCATCTCTTTTATAAAATGTGATGATGTTGGCACCAGGGACAGATGTAGGCAGGTTTTGCCTTGTGCATTTTGTGTTCCACCAGAGGAACCAGGGCTAATCAAAGGCTGAAATAAAGAGTATCTTTGCCTTTTTTTTAGTACCCTGCTATTGGTCTTTTCAATAGACATTCTGCACCCTATTTCCTTAATTATGGAAAGGTTTTTGTCCAGGCCAAAGGTGTTACCCCATGAATGGTTCAAAGTAAATTTGAGTGGCCACTGGGTACCATGCTAGGTGCTTGAAATATATATAGTTTAGTTATTATGGTTAAAATATACATAGCATAAAATTGACCATTTTAATGATTTTTATGTGTACAGTACAATGGCGTTAAGTACCTTCACAATGTTGTTCAACCTTTACCACTATCCATTTCCAAAACTTCTTCATCAACCCAAACAAAAAGTCTGTACCTATTACATCATAACTGTCCATCCCTGCTGTCCACCCAACCCCAGCCCCTAAGAGCCTCTATTCTACTTTCTGCCTCTGTGAATTTGCCTATTCTAGGTACCTTCTATAAATGGAATCATACAATATTTGTCCTTTTGTTTCTGGCTTATTTCACTTAGCATAATGCTTTCTAGGTCCCTCCATACTGTAGCTTTGGTCAGAATGTCATTTCTTTTAAAGGCTGAATAATATTCCAGAGTACACTTATACCACATTTTATTGGGCTGGCCAAAAAGTTCGTTCGGGTTTTTCCCTACGCTCTTACGGGAAACCTGAACGAACTTTTTGGCCAACCCAATATGTATCCGTTCATCTATTAATGGACAGTTTCGTTGTTTCCACCTTTTGGCTAATGTGAATAATGCTGCTATGAATATGGGTATACCATATCAGTTTGAGTTCCTGATTTCAATTATTGTGGGTATATACCTAGCAGTGAAATTGTTGGGTCATATGGTAGTTTTATGTTTAACTCTTTAAGGAACGGCCATACCGTTTTCCACAGTTTCCTTTTTATATTTCCACCAGCAGTGCACAAGGATTCCATTTCTCCACATCCTCATCAACACTTGTTGTTTTCTGTTTTTTTGTTTTTTTAAAAAAATTTTATTTATTTATTTATGGCTGTGTTGGGTCTTCGTTTCTGTGCGAGGGCTTTCTCTAGTTGCGGCAAGCGGGGGCCACTCTTCATCGCGGTGAGCAGGCCTCTCATCGCGGCCTCTCTTGTTGTGGAGCACAGGCTCCAGACACGCAGGCTCAGTAATTGTGGCTCACGGGCCTAGTTGCTCCGCGGCATGTGGGATCTTCCCAGACCAGGGCTCAAACCTGTGTCCCCTGCATTGGCAGGCAGATTCTCAACCATTGTGCCACCAGGGAAGCCCTGTTTTCTGTTTTTTTGATAATATTCATCCTTATAGGTGTGAAGTGGTATCTCACTGTGGTTTTGATTTGCATTTCCCTGATGTAGAAATATATAGATTACTCCTTAAAATAATTCTATGAGCTGCTATTCCCATTTTACAGACAAAGAAATATAGATTTACAGGGGTCTCACTACCCTTAAGTGGGGGGTGTCTGGTTTAATTCAAGTTGTGTTGGTCTAATTCCAGCGCTACTATTCTGATTCCTTATGTGCTTTGTAAAGTAATAGTACTTTGACTTTCAATAAACATGAATTAAATTAAATATTGAATATAGCAATTTGACTGGGGTTCAGAAAAGTAATGCCTTAACTCAATCCATTAGAATATTTTATAACCCAAAGCAGGTTCACTGTGTCATTCTTGCTTCTGCTAAATGTAGAGTATTTGAGCCAAAGGCTGTGCTTACTTTGAGAGTGAATAAATCTAGGAAAATTTACTGCCAATTTGCTTTTTAATGAAAGTAAATGGAATATTGGAACGTCCCAGAAGTCTTCAACAAGGCAAAGGATTTTGAAACATTGGTGTTTCCGCCATATTATTGGATACACAGCTAATAGCCTCATAACTGGATCCTGTGGAAGTTTTTGACAAATGAAGATGTTTCCTTGGGTTAAACACTAGAGGCCTTTTTCCTAGGCAGAGAAATAGTCTCCATTCAAAAAGAAAATCAGGACGTCCCTGGTAGTCCAGTGGTTAAGACTCCATGCTTCCACTGCAGGGGACACAGGTTCGATCCCTGGTCGGGGAAATAAGATCCCACATACCTTGGGGCTCGCCTCCCCGCCCCCCAAAAAAAGAAAAAGAAAATCTCCACTGTGGATGTCTAAAATTCCCCTCACTAACATTAAGCAAAGCATTATAAAAGTAAAGTGTGCAAATATTATAGAAGGGTACAGATATCCTTCCTACTACACCAACTCAATTCCCCAGAGATAACCACTGTTTCTTGGGTCACCTTTCAGATAGCTTCTATGCAAATCAAGTGCCTGCACAGGAACACACACACACACACGCACACACTCTCACGGAACCATAGTACACATAGTGTTCTACAATTTGCTTTTCGATTTTAACTCTATCATAACATCTTTCTGTGTTACTCTATCAAGAGTGCGGAGTATCCATAACACGAATATAGCATAGTTTATTTAGCCATTCACATGTTTCTAGAATTTTAGGTTATCTTTAGCTTTTTCAACTACAGACAATACGTACCCTTAAAGATATGTCTGTTTACTTGTACTAATATATGTCTGTGGTTATCATAAATATTTTGTTAAACTTTGTCGCCCAGTACATTCCTTTTAAACATCCTTTAGACTGGGTATGTCTTCAAATTCATTCCACAAGTATTGCTGAGTACCTACTGCATTCTAGGTAGGCCCTGAGCTCAGTGTTGGGGAACAACAGTAAGAAAAGAGAAATAAAAGGGCACTATGCCATCATGGGGGAAACAAATAATTGCAAAATAAATGTGATGTTATGATTGTGATAAGTGTTAACAGAGCTGACCGAGCCAGAGAGTTGAGGGAAAACTTCTCTGAAGAAGTTCTGACTGAGCTGAGACATGTTGTGAGTTAAATCAGCGAGAAAGCTGGGGGGTTAGGAAAAGCTTTCCAGGAAGAGGGAACTGTTTGTGCAAAGGCCCTGTGGCAGGAGGACATACAAGCTATTAAAGGAACAGAAAGCAACATGGCTGAGTATAGGAAGCCATTTTCCTGGAGCTTGATAAAGCTGGAGGGTAGGTCAGGGCCAAACCTTGTAGGGTCTTCCAGGTAACCTTAAGGATTTTGGTCTTTATCCTAGGAGCAATGAGAACACCCAATGAGTATTAATGATCTCTTTGTTTGTGGGACAAAGAAGAGATTGGCTAGAAGGAAATGTGGATGATGGGGGCCTAACCAAAGGAGAAGAGAGATGGAGGTTTGGTCCAGGATGGGAGCAGCAAAAAGAAATGGACTGATTCCAGTAACAACTTCAAACCGGTCTTGGGAAGGGAAAAAATTGAGCTGTCCCACGTTTCCATCCATCTTCCTAGAGGAGGTGCTGCTGATGTCTCACCCATAAGCCTCAGCACCTCAGAGGTCACCTGCAGGTTTGAGAGAGACTTCCCTCTACACACAGAGGGCTTCTTACCTCAAGCACCTGTGTCTTCCTGCCTGAGGGCCTTCCTGGGCAGTAGACGTGTGCTCGGCCAGCATGCACACAGTTGGAAATGCTGGGGAGTTAAAGCCCCCAGGAGCAACCTCGAGTCAACACCTGCTGGAGCTGGTGGATAAATACCCCGGCTTCCTTTCCTTTCAGTGGGACAATTCTGAGTGTCCGCTACCGTCTCGCAGAGGGTACCCAACAGAATCAAACTCCAGTCGCCTAGAGGGCTAACCCATTCATTAACACGCGCTGTGTGCTTCATTGCTTTCCCTGTCTTGCTTCCCTGTTGGCTCACAGGACTTCTTGGAATCACCTTCCAAAGAGACCACTAGCACCTGGGAGAACCCGTAACTAAGACACTTCCCAATAAGCCACCCAAATAAATATAAACCTGAACAACTTCAATACTTGCCATGCAAAGAGAGCTCAAATGAGCTTTCCCTTACCCTCTCATCCTATACAGAGATTCTGGAGTTGCCAATGTTAAGATCTGGTAAAAGCTTGCACAGTGAGGGGATGGGAGGTTGAGGGGGAAGGAGGAGGCAAAGATGATATCTAGGTTTTGGAGTTGCAAGTTGGAAAGATAGTGGTGTCTTCCACTGAGCATGGAAGGCTCAGTCCAGGGTCAAGATCATGAGTGTGCTATAGTGCTTGCAGAGCTTAACACCGTGCCCTTCTTCCATCACCGAATGTTTGCTGCTTGGTTAAGCTATAGCCAGGACTGGCTATATGATTTGGGGGGCCCAGAGCAAGATGAAAATGCAGGACCTTGTTCAGAAGGGATTAAGAATTTCAAGACAGCAACTGTAGAGCATTAAACCAAGCATGGGACCCTCTGAGTGCTGGGACCCTATGCAATTAACTGCCCAGGTCACACACTAGTGGAGCTAGGGCTCTGGGCAGACAACAAGGAAGGGGATAAAGTCTGGTTCTCACAAAGCTTATAAGCTGTGGTGGTCAGAGAGATGTAAACGGGTGGTTATAAAAATTATCCTTATCTTTAAGAGCTCCATGCTCAAATATTTGCAGAGGGAATGATGTGATATCTGGGCTTTGCTTTAAAATAATCCTGGAGGAAGGGGGAAGTGGGTGGAGGGTATATTCAAAGCACAATTGCTATGAGTTAATAATTGTTGAGGCTGATGATGGCTACTTGGGGTTCAATATAATATTCTTTGTAGTTTGGTACATGTCTAATATTTTCTATAATTAAAAAAATTTTTTAAGAAAAAACAAGTAGTAACAATACCATATGAAAAATGCTGTTATAGAAGCTGGAATTTGGAGATTATTTACATACCATATCCGGTTCAGCCTTGTTCCAGATCAAAAGTATTTTTGGAATTTATATATTCCAATTTGGAACTTGTATGTTTATATGTACAGTCTCAAAAAAGAGCAGAACGAGCTTTTTCTGCAGCTCTTTTGGGGTATAATTAACATATACTATTGCGTAAGCTGAAGGTTGTACAGTGGGATGATATGATACCTGTATACTTTGCAGTGATTACCGCAAAAAGTTTAGACAATACCTCCGTCACCTCACATAGTTACTACCGTTTTGCTGTGGTGGGGTGGTGGTGAGAACATTTAAGATTTAACTTTCTGGGACTTCCCTGGTGGTCCAGTGGGTAGGACTCCACGCTCGCAATGCAGGGGGCCCGGGTTCGATCCCTGGTCGGGGAACTAGATCCCACGTGCCTGCCGCAACTAAGAGCCCGCATGCCGCAACTAAAAGATCCTGCTTGCCACAACTGAGACCCAGTGCAGCCAAAATAAATAAATAAATAAATAAATAAATAAATAAAATATTTTAAAAAAAAAGATTGAACTTTCTGAGCAGCTTTCGAGTATACAGCACGATATTGTTAACCATAGTCACAATGCTGTACATTAGGTCCTCAGAACTCATTCATCTAATCATTGGAGGTTGGTCCCCTTTGACCAACCTCTCCCCACATACCACCCTTATACCATCCCCCCTGAAACCACAGTCCACTGTTTCTATGACTTCAACTTTTTTTTTCCACAGATGAGTGAGATCTAGAATGAATTTCTAAAAGAGACATTTCATTTCTGTTCTCTCTGGTGTGAAACAACCCCCAAACTCAGTGGCTTAAAATAACAATTGATTACGCCTTCTGATTCTGTGGGTCACCTGGGGAGCTCTGCCGGTTGTGCCTGGCTCCCGCACACAGCTGTTGGGCCAGCAGGGGCTGGACCATCTGTGATGGCCCCTGGGCTGGCCTGGCTGGAATGGCTGAGGGGGGACCAGGCCCCTCTCTCCATGTGATCTTTCATCTCAGGTTTCTTCACAGCACTGGGGGCGGTGGGGGGAGACTCAGGGTTCTAAGAGGGCAAGAGCCAGAGCTGCCAGGCTCAGAAGTCACACAATGTTACTTCCGGTGCATTCTATTGGTTAAAGCAAGTTATAAGGCTCCATCTCTTGATAGGGTGGCCTGCAGAGGTCTTGTAGCTGTGTTTAGTCTACATGTTTGGATAATGACATTGACATTATAAAACACTAGTTGCCTGCCCAGGCCTAAAATTACTGAGAGGCCTCCCATACTCCACACCTGAGACTGTGGGGAAGTCACCCCGGCTCAGATGGGGCTGTCCTGACATCGCTGACCTGCCATTGCAGCCCAGAAGGTCATTCCAGAAAGACCCATGATGGATACATGGTAGCAAATTTTCAAAATGTCTGGTTTGCTTTTTTCCTCAATGATTACTACAGACTGAATGTTTGTGTCCCTCCAAAATTCATACGTTGAAGCCTAACTCCCAGTGTGATAGTGTTTGGAGGTGGGGCCTTTGGGAGGTGATTAGGTCATGCGAGTGGAGCCCTCCAGAATGGGATTAGTGACTTTAGAAGAAGAGACCCCAGGGAGATTATCATCCTCTCTCTGCCATGTGAGGACGCAAGGAGAAGGCAGCTGTCTTCAAGCCAGGTAGAGGGCTCTCACCAGGCACCGAGTCTGCTGGCACCTTGATCTTGGGCTTCTAGACTCCAGATCTGTGAGAAGTAAATGTTTGCTGTTTAAGCCACCTGTTCTACTGTGTTTGTTACAGCAACCCAGGTTAAGACAATGATCATTTTAATTGACTTTGAAGAACAAGTCTATTGTTTGGATGCTTCTGTGTTTAGACTCTTGGATAAAAGAAGGCTTACTACGGTTAGCGAGGCTGGTGTGTAGGGTCTCTATAAGGATCAGGGGGGTGGGGAATGAGCCTGGAGGAAGATTGTAGCGCCTCATTTTGTTGGGGACTCTCTCCCCTTCCCCTTGTGGTTCTAATGGGGACTGCTTCTTAAGGTACCTTGGATGCCTGGTCTGCCTGGATTTCTCCAATAACTGCTAAGGGGAGAGAGTCCCTTTCAGTCTGTGGTGGTGGTGGGGGGGGTTGGTTAGTCGGGGTGGGGCAGTGATTAGCTGTGAAAAGGGAGACCCAGAGCTCTGGTGCCCACAGCTGAGGCCTCTGCTTCTCCCAATATGTAGACATTCAGCTCTGAACCAGTTTACATGAATAGCCCATAGACACCCCCATTTAAGTGCTCAGAACAAGGGTCCTCTAAACTGAAGAAACTGGAGTCCAGCCTGCAGGCTTCATTAGCACACTGTTTAAGTGCAAAGTTAATATCTTTATTTAATGTACTGTCCCTGAACTCCTTTCTCTCTCTGTCTCTTGCTGGCGGGAATTGCTATTGGGGACGTCTTTTTCCTGGGGAGCCATCCAACACTGTTGACTGGTTCATGCCAGGAAGGGCTCTCTTTACAGGGTCCTCACCCACGCTGGGCCAGAGAGAGGGGCGCTACAGAGACATCAAAGCCAGCCCCTGAGCGCAGTGCCAGTGGAGATTTATTGAGGGTTTTTTAAGGGGCCAGGTGCTCTACTAAGCACTGGTCCTTCAAAACTAATTGAAAATCCTGGAGGGATTCAAATCCACTGGAGGGAATGAACAGTGGCTACAATCCTCTCTACTTTCAAGGCGTTCAGACTTCTCTCACCTTAATAAAGATGAACATAACATGGTTTGGTTATGGTTTACCTGGGATGTTCCCTGATTTAGCACTGAAAATTCCACATCCTGGGTAACCCCTCAGTCCCAGGCAAACGGGGACAGTTGGGCACCCTACCCTAGAGAGCTGCCTACGCCAATGACAGCTCGATTCAGAGATCCAGGGACAAAATGGAACTAGGAGGCTTCCTGACGAGCTCAATTGATGCTTCCAAAGGAAAAATGTTTCTTCGGTACTTGAGTTTATTTTTAGAGCCTTATGGCCACAAGGGTAAGTAAGTCTTTGCTCAGAATTGAGTTCCCCTCCTCCCTGAGGCTCCAAAGAGATCTGAGGGGGCAGTAGGTGAAACTGACTTGTCTCCTCCAGCTGTTTCCAGGGTTCACATCCATGAGGTCCTTCCCTGGGGCAGAGCCAGGTTTTGTGGGGCCTGGAGCTTAAACGGTTTGCAGACCGTCTCTAAGAAAAGAATAGATAGAGCCATGGGAACACGTCACTAAGGACCCTCTCAGGTTCTGGAAGGGTCCAGACAATCAAAGACACTGAAGCTCAAGCTTCAACACCTTCATAGTAAATCCTCTCTTCTTTCCCATGCTTTTTTTTTTTTTTAGTATTTAAAAAAATTGAGGTCAAATTTACATGACATAAAATTAACCATTTTAAAGCATACAATTCAGTGGCATTTAGTGCATTTGCGATGTTGTGCAACCACCAGGTTTATCAAGTTCCAAGCTATTTTTATCACGCCAGAGGAAAACCCTGTACCCATTAAGCAGTTGCTCCCCGTCTCTCACTCCCTCCGGTCCCTGGCAACCACCATTCTGCTTTCTGTCTCTGTGGATTAACATATTCTGGACACTAAACATAAATGGAATCACATAATACATAACCTTTCACGCCTGGCTTCTTTCACTTAGTATACCTTTTCAAGTTTCATCCATACTGTAACATGTATCAGTACTTCATTCCTTTTTATGGGCAAATTATATTCCGTTGTATGGATATACCACAATTTGTTTATCCAGTCAACAGTGGATGGACATTTGGGGCATTTGGACCTTCCTTTTGGCTACTATGAATAATGCCTCTATGAACATTCATGCGCCAGTATTTGTTTGAGTCCCTTTTTTCCATTCTTTTGGGTATTTATGAGGAGTGGAATTGCTGAGTCATATGATAATTCTATGTTTAACTTTTTAAAGGAACTGCCACAGTGTTTTCCACAATGGCTACACTATTTTATATTCCCACCAGAAAAGTGTGAGGGCTACAATTTCTTCATATCCTCACCAACACATTTATTTTCCATTAAAAAAAAATTATAGTTATCCTAGTAGGTATAAAGTGATGTCTCACTGTGGTTTCCCTCATGCTTTTTTTTGCTTTCCATTCAGTTTGACATTTTTCTGACTTTCAATAACATCTTGAATACAACCATTTATGTAAAAACCTTTTTTTCCCCTGATGAATAAGAGTCAATAACAAAGAATTTGGGCTTCCCTGGTGGTGCAATGGTTAAGAATCCGCCTGCCAATGCAGGGGACACGGGTTCGAGCCCTGGTTCGGGAAGATCCCACATGCCACGGAGCAGCTAAGCCCGTGCGCCACAACTACTGAGCCTGTGCTCTAGAGCCTGTGCTCTGCAACAAGAGAAGCCACTGCAATGAGAAGCCCGCGCACCACAACGAAGAGTAGCCCTTGCCCTCCGCAACTAGAGAAAGCCCGCACGCAGCAACAAAGACCCAATGCAGCCAAAAATAAATTTTAAAAAAATTAATTAAAAAAAATAATAACAAAGCATTTACTTGGGTCCATGTCTACTCAGAGCAGTGCTATCAGCCCCCAAACATCTAAATGATAGGATATGAACTTGGGCTGATGGAAGGTCTGTCTTCTCAGGGGTAAACTAGGAGCTGGGAATTGCGGACACTTTGAGGATGTGGACTGCTGGAAAGATCCTGAACTGGAAGTGGACATGCTTGGGCCTCCATCTTCTCTCTGACACTGAGAGAATTATTTAGTCCCTGTTTGCTAAGGTTGCCAAAATACCACTGACTGGGCGGCTTAAACAACAGAAATGAATTTTCTCTCAGTTCTGGAGGCTGGAAGTCTAAGATCAAGGTGTTGGCAGGTTTGATTTCTCCTGAGGCCTCTCTCCTTAGCTTGCAGGTGGTCACCTTCTCTCTGTGCCTTCACATGATGGCCTGTCCTCTGTGTGCATGCATTCTTGGTACCTCCTACTCTTCTTGTAAGGACACCAGTCATAATGGTTGTGTCCCACCCATATGACCTTATTTAGCCTTAATTATCTCTTTGAAGTTCCTGTCTCTAAATACAGTCACATTGAGAGTTAAGTCTTCAACATATGAATTTATGGGGGACACAATTCAGACCCTCTGAACTTTGATCTTATCATTATTGCAAAGAGAATTGAAATCAACTTGAGAAGTCTATAGGAAACTAAAAAGTAACATCTCAGCCCTCTACAATGCCATTAATTGGATCAGTGAGTAAGACCAGATGGTGAGATATGACAAAAAAGCTGTGCCCTCAGGGCCAGGAGAGGATGGCTTTCTGCTTAGAGTTTACCACCAAAGTCCTTTTATTTCACTGGCCCAGGAGTTTATTATGAGGATCAAAAAAGAAAATACAGGGGACTTCCCTGGTGGTCCAGTGGGTAAGACTCAGCACTCCCAATGCAGGAGGGCAAGGTTTGATTCCTGGTTGGGGAACTAGATCCCATATGCATGCCGCAAATAAGAGTCCGCATGCTGAAACTAAAAAAAAAAAAAAGAAAAAAAATTTATTTTGGCACAGCCAAAATAAATAAATAAAAGTAAATAAATAAACAAATAAGAAAATACATTTGAAAATGGTTTCAATTATAAAGCACTAGAAGAAGCAAGCCATTATTATTACTCTCTTTCTTGTTCATAGGATGTTATCTCAGCTAAGCTATGTAGTTATCAATTTTATCACTAAACGCCACCTCCTTGAGCGCTTCACTTAGAGCATTTGCCACTGAATTAGTAATGATTTGGCCTAGCTGTGAGTGACAGAAAACCCCAATAACAGTTGCTTAACAAGATACACCAGCTGAAGAAGTAAGCAATCTGCTCCAAGAAGTCTTCAGGGACCAGCCATTATGTCCAACACGGTGGCACTAGCATTCCAAACACCAGGATGCAAGAAGGGATGATAAAGAAGAAAGAAGAAAAGGATTGTGAGTCACACAACCTCTGCATCCGTCCATCCCATTGGCCAGAACTTCGTCACATGGCCACACTGGGCAGCAAGGGAGGTCAGCAAATGTAATCTTTATTTATTTATTTTTTTGTGGGTGGTCATGTCCTTTGATATAATTTTTATTACTAGGAAAGATGAGAAAAGCAGATATTGCAGAAAACTAGGAGTCTGTCTTATAATGTGCTCCTCCAATTCTCTGGACTTCAGCAGTTATATAAATCAATCAAAAAGAAACTGTTAAATAAGCCAAGACATGTAGTAGGTAATACTTTGGTGGGTGTGGTTTCATATTAAAACACTGATTTTAATACCTTGCTTCAGAGTCCACAGGCTCTGAGGTGAGCTGAAACAGATAAACTATGAAAATAGTACTATGACACCATAAAAAAAAAGGAGTTTTGGAAGGCATTGATTCAGTTCTGCAGGAAGCCTCCTAAATCAATTCCTCCCTGAATCAAGTCAGGGTGCCAGTGTTTTAAAATTTGTGCCTGTTTCTCCAAAACAGATATACAGATTGCCAACAAACACATGAAAAGATGCTCAACATCACTAATCATTAGAGAAATGCAAATCAAAACCACAATATCACCTCACACAGGTCAGAATGGCCATCATCAAAAAATCTACAACAATAAATGCTGGAGAGGGTGTGGAGAAAAGTGAACCCTCTTGCACTGTTGTTGGGAATGTAAATTGATACAGCCACTGTGGAGAACAGTATGGAGGTTCCTTAAAAAACTAAAAATAGAACCACCATACGACCCAGCAATCCCACTACTGGGCATATACCCTGAGAAAACCATAATTCAAAAAGACACATCACCCCAATATTCACTGCAGCACTATTTACAATAGCCAGGTCATGGAAGCAACCTAAGTGTCCATCGACAGACGAATGGATAAAGAAGATGTGGCACATATATACAATGGAATATTACTCGCCATAAAAAAGAAATGAAATTGAGTTACTTGTAGTGAGGTGGATGGACCTAGAGTCTGTCATACAGAGTGAAGTAAGTCAGAAAGAGAAAAACAAATACCGTATGCTAACACATATATATGGAATCTAAAAAAACAAAAAAAAAGGTTCTGAAGAACCTAGGGGCAGGACAGGAATAAAGACGCAGATGTAGAGAATGGACTTGAGGACACGGGCAGGGGGAAGGGTAAGCTGGGACAAAGTGAGAGAGTAGCATTGACATATATACACTACCAAATGTAAAATAGATAGCTAGTGGGAAGCAGCTGCATAGCACAGGGAGATCAGCTCCATGCTTTGTGACCAGCTAGAGGGGTGGGATTGGGAGGGTGGGAGGGAGACACAAGAGGGAGGGGATCTGGGGATATATGTATACGTATAGCTGATTCACTTTGTTATAAAGCAGAAACTAACACACCATTGTAAAGCAATTATACTCCAATAAAGATGTTAAAAAATTTTTTTAAAATAAATAAAATAAAAACTAAAATTTGTGCCTGCAGAATTTTAATTTATGGAGGTAACTGAGTGATCACAGGGAGAGGCCAATGCCTTTGAAAGAAGATTTTTATTACTTACATTTCCTAAGAGAAGAGGGCATGCCATGCCATGTAAGGCCACAGGGGAAGCACCAGATTTTGGTCAGAAGACGGGGAAAGCTGAGGCCAGTGTCTTCAAGGTGTTTTCTGTGGAAAAGGCATGGCAGGGCAGAGTATACAGCTTAGGAATGGCTACTCTGAATAATTCCAATGGGCTTTGGGCTATAAAGGAGGTTTTTAGTTGTCTGGTACCTGGCCCTGGGATGATTTAGGGGATATATTGACTTGATGTGTGAGAGTTAGATAAAGAGGTCACTGGGGTTATGGACTTGAGATTGTTTGGTTTGCACATGAAAAGTGCTCTCCTAAGTAGGTTGTTACTATCTTTAGGACTTAGCTTGCCCTGGTAAGGGCAGTCTCTCCCTGAATCTCTAAGGCCCCTCCAAGATGTCAAAACATCATAAGATACAAAAAAGTTAAAAACATGATTAACACAGAGCTAGAACAGATAGAATTTCCATCACCAGGAATAGTGCTTTGCCATCAAGCAACAAAGATTAGGGGCTGCTCTGTCTGCAACAGTGATTTGCAAGATTTCTTCCAGTCAGGAGACAGCATCATATGACTTTAAGGGAGCAGGTGTTGGAATCAGGCCCACGTTTAGTTCTGCTTGTAGCCATGTGACTTGGAGAATTTGAAATACGGTCTCTAAAGCTCAATCACTTTATGTACAGGATGAGTAGAATAAGATCTACACAGAGCTGTAGTTAGAATTAAGTGAGATCATGTGTATGAAGTCTTAGCTCAGTATCTGGTTGATAATAAGTGGCCAATGTTCCTTAGTTGTGTTAAAAGAGAAACTGAGGCATATTAAAAATTTTAAGAGTTTATGTGAGCAAAAATTGCTTCAAATAGGGCAATGCCAAATTGGAAGTGGTTAGGAGGACTCTACCGACAGGAGCTTGGGGAGACTTTTATAGAGAAAAGGTGGAAGCAAAGCAAGGAAATGATTGATTGGCTACAGCTTAAAGCCAAGTTGGCTGTTTGTAACTTGTCCTTAGATTTCAGTTTCGTAAACTCGAGGCATTTACAGGCTTAGGTTTTGGTTTGCTGACATAGGTTGCCATGGCCTTAGAGCCACCTCAGTCTAATGGGCTTTTTGTTAAAGTAAACAGCTGTTATTGTTGACATTATTATTAGCAACAGTTTGTTTACACAATAATCGAGAAGTACATGAAAAAATAAGTTGTTTATTTATTCAGCACGTACTCTGTGGTAGCCATTATTCCAGGCCCCCGAAATATCTAAGTGACCAAGCAGGTTCCTGCTGGCCTGGAGTTCACGTTCTAGTGGGGGACAGACAATAAACACGTGGATGAGTAAAATGCCAGCAGGATATAGGAGGATGGTCATGGGAAAAGCTCTCATTTTCTCGCTGTGCTAGAGTCTTTCCGTTCATTATCCTGTTTAACCCCCAGAACAACCCTATGAGGCGTGTTATTAGATCCCCATTTTATAGATGAGGAAACACTCAGAGAAATTACGGTGCCAGTAAAGGCAGAAACAAGACTCTAACTTCTTCGTGGGTATGTTGTGCTGCCTGCCTTTTTTAAAAAAAGATATTTATTTATTTTATTTATTTATTTGGCTGAGCTGGGTCTTAGTAGTGGCACGCGGGCTCCTTAGTTGTGGCATGCGAACTCTTAGCTGCGGCACACATGTGGGATCTAGTTCCCTGACCAGGGGTTGAATCCAGGCCCCCTGCATTGGGCGTGCAGAGACTTAACCACTGTGCCACCGGGGAAGTCCCTGCCTGCCTTTTTTTCTGTTGTGTTTTTTTGTTTTTTGTTTGTTTGTTTTTGTGGGTTTTTCTGTTTGTTTGCTTGTTTTTGCTGTCATTTTAAAATACAGCCTCCAGCTGATAGGAGTAAAATCGTATAAATCAAGGAATCTTTCAAACGCAGCTCTTTGTAGTAATTTAGTGCGCTCACTCTCTTAAACAAAGAATATTCCTGAAAGTACACTGTATCTAAATTAAGCCTATTCTGGGAAAACTACTTCATCAGCTTCTGTGTCCATGAAGTGAAAAGCGCCGAGTCAGCCTACGCTAATGACTGGTTTAATCAGAGGTCTGTTTAGTTTATATTTCTCCTGAGCTGAGGTTCTTTGGCAGAGGACTTGGGAAATCTCATACCTCACGGGATGGGAACTTCTAAGCTAGGAGCTGGCAAATATAAAGAATAACTAACCACTGAGAGTTTAGGAGAATACATCCAGAGACTTTCATAATGCTACAAATGTGCATACCTCCACTCCAGCAAAACATTTCCCCATAAAATGTAATTATGCATTGGATGGTGTGCCATTTAACAACATGGTGGACAAGGCCATGCCACGTGTAATCTGATCCTTCACTGAATTTTATTTATTGCTTAACCCAAATTCCCTCCTACCTTTTATTTTTCACTAAGAATCATTACTTTCTTAAACATCCCCAATTTCTCTTCACTTCCAGGACAAGCACTTGGCTTTTTTTTTTTTTTTTTTTTTCAGGGCTATGAGCATTTAATCTCTGTACATGAGAGATGGCACATCCAATTACAAGTGGGAACTACCAAGACTGACTGAGCCCTAGATGCTGGGAGGCTCCTTTACCAGCCACAGATGCACACACCCACCCTCACTCAGCAAGGTTCAAATCTGTGACTCAGCAAAGTTAGGGAGAACTACGTGACGTTTACATTTGAGCCACCAATGAAAAGTTGACACTATTAATGCCACAGTGCTGAGGACACAATAAGTTAATCATCTTTTGCTGCGTAAGAAATGACTCAAAATGTAGTAGCTTAAAACAAAACCAAAGTCATTTATTATCGCTCTTGGTTTCTGTGGGTTAGGAACTCACACAGGGCACAGCAGGGATAATCTCTGTTCCACAGTGTCTGGGTCTCAGCTGGAAGACTTGAAAGTCTGTGGGCTTAAATCATCTTTTGGCTTGTTTGCTCCCATGTCTGGGAGTTCACCATGATGCTGACTGTTGGCTGGGGGCCGAGGGTTGTTGGTCAGAACATCCACACATGGTCTCTCCATGTAGCCTGGGCTTCCTCACAAAATGGTGGCTGGGTTCTAAGGGCAAGCATTTTGTGTGTGTGTGTGTGACAGAGAGAGAGAGAGAGAGAGAGAGAGAGAGAGAGAGGGAGGGAGGGAGGGAGAGAGCGCCATGGTGGATGCTGTAACTTTCTACTACCTGGGCTCCAAAGTCACATAGCAACACTTCTACTGTGGTCCATTGATAGGGCAGTTACCACCAGATACAACAGGTGGGGGAACCTGTTTCCTCTCCGTGGAAGGAGTGTCCGTCCATTGTAGAAAGAGCATGTGACATGGGATAAATATGTAGGTCTTTGGAAAATATAATCTGCCACAGATGGAACTCGACAGATGCTAATTGGGAATTCCCTGGCGGTCCAGTGGTTAGGACTCGGCACTTTCACTGCCATGGCCTGGGTTCAATTCCTGGTCGGGGAACTAAGATCCTGTAAGCCTCATGGCACAGCCAAAACAAACAAACAAACAAAAATACTTATTGAGTAAATACCTTCTCTCAAAGAAGTTGCAATCTGATGAAATAAAACAGAATCATAGAACACTTTTGCTAAATTGCACCTAAGATCAGCTGGTTATATGATTCTTAGCTGTTGTTTGTATATCACCAGTGGTATCCAGAGGTAGTCTAGATAGGTCATGGGACTTTTTTGACACATAATAAGCATTTGTATCCCCTGGATACTGTGCTTGGGCAAGTAGGCTTAGTTTCAAGCCCCAGCTCGATTTCTCACTACTTGTGTGATCTTGGACAAGTTAGCTAATCTCGCCAAACTCACGTTTCTTCATAAAATGGGGTGATTGACCCAGTCAAGAAGAATTATCCAAAAACTTTGAAATAAAGTAAAAGGATGACTGCATGTCCTTTCAAAATCATATGGGAGCATTGACTAGCCCAAGGCCCACCCAAAGTTTGTTTAATTCCCTAGGAGATGTACTTTTGTTTTTCTTTCTATTTACTCATGACTAAGACCCAGATTCCCTGAATTTACATGTTACCTTGTAGATTTCCAAGACTAGTGAAGATAACTCCAAAGGTTATAGTTTTATGGCCTTATAGGACATTAACCAGTTTTGTCTGCAACTTATAAAACTTATTAAACTTATTTTAGGATACCTTTCCTATCACACAGACCTCCGTTCATTTAATTCTTTTGAATCAGGTTTACCATCCTCCTGGCACCCTCATTTGTTACATAAATAATTGACAAGTATTCATTCTATATTTGTCTGAGAGTCAGGTTTTTAACTCTTTGAAAATTATTCTTTGATAGCCCAAAGTTCTAGGCACCATGGGAAAAAAAGTAATAGTGTCATCGCAGTTCACTAGAGAAAGAGATGTGAAGAGGTTCGGGAAGACTTTCTAGAAAATGCTTTTTATAGGAAGACTTTCAAGAAAAGATCTTGATAGATGTGGATAGTTATAGAACAGAAGGAGGGCCTCTGCGCAGAAGAAGGGCCAAATAAGTGGGGAAGTCAACTGAACAAACCAGAAAGCCACGGTCTGGAGAGGGTAATAAAATAAAATTTTGAAGCTAACCACATGAAAGGCTATTGATAACTCAGTACTTCACCCATTGTAAATTATGAAGATGGAAACCAGCCGTTGTTACGGGTTTAAATTGTATTCGTTTTTGTTTGGCTTTTCTTTTTGTTTTGCTTTTTCAGTGTGGAGGAAGTAGAAATATGGTTGCTTCAGTGTACGTTGTCTTGCTCTGTCTGCACAAGCCTGCCTGGGTGGCCTTTCATGGGGTTAGTTTAGAAAGGAAATGAAATAGTGCTCTTGGTCATAAAGTTTTAATTTTTTTCCCTGGGCTCTGCAGAGCAATCCAGTAACTAAAGCCCTTGTCAATGCAGGGGGTTCCGCTTACCAGCTAGATTTGCAACATATGTAAAAAAGAAGTTATTTGCTGGCTTTGAAATTTGTTTTTAGAACTCATGAATTTTTTTATTCTGTAAATTAAAGAATGATTTAGTGCAACAGTTGGAACCAGCCAAACTAATCCATCGCAGAAAGCCATGGAAAAGGGAGCATGTTTAGAAATAGTCTTTAATATCACCTCCTTTTTTACCCTTGTTACTTGTGCTGTTGGCATCTCTACTCTCAGACACTGCTTTTTTCTTTCTTCAAATTGTAGTAAGCTATACATAACATAACATTGACTATTTTAACCATTTTGAAGCTGTACACAGTCAGTGACGGTAAGTACATTCACACTGTTGTATAACTATCACCGCCCTCTATCTCCAGAACTCTTTTCACCTTGCAAAACTGAAACTCTGTACCCATTAAACAACTCCCCATTCCCCCTCCTCCTAGAGCCTGGCAACCATCATTCTACTTTCTGTCTCTATGAATCTGACTACTTTAGGTACTTCATGTAAGTGGAATTGTACAATATTTGTCCTTTTGTGACTGACTTATTTCATCTAGTATAATTTCCTCAAGGTTCATCCAGGTTCTGGCATGTGTCAGAATTTCCTTCCTTTTAAAGGCTTTTCTATTATATATTGTATGCATATAGCACACTGTGTTTATCCATTCGTCCATCAATGGATGCTTTGAGTTGCTTCCAGCTTTTTAGCGATGGTGAATACTGCTGCTGTGAATATTGGTGCACCGATATGGCACACAGCTTTTTAAACGCCCACTTTTTAAAAAATGATAGGCATTGTCCAGGAGACTGAAACATGTCCAATACCCCCTCAGTCTCATGAGGGGCTTTTCTGAAAACCTTTTGTCCAGTCCTAATTGTAATCAGCCTTCTACCTATTTTCATGAAGAGCAAAGCCATAAACTGTGATAGCATCTCAATGTAGCCTTTCTGTTTACCCCAGATCAAATATTCATGGGCATCAATTACTGGGTTTTTGGGGGGAGCTACTGAAGTCCTTCTGGCATATTTCCTAACTACCCATACCCTTTTCTGGGATCAGACCCAGCTGTGCCTGACCACAGGAGGGGGGCAGGTGATGAAGCCAAACCAATCAGGTTATTTTTCCTGGGAATTTGAAAAAACTATCTGATGATAAGATCTCCAACAGAAGCTCATTATGAGCCTCTGCCACTATGCTTCCAGATCTGTCCTGGTTCCTGCTTTCATTGCTGTGAGCTGCCCAGCATCATTCAAATAACCCCCTCCTTTTTGCCTTATGAGTTCCTGGGCCAATTTCTATTGCTTTCTATCAGAGAACCTCAACTGATAAACTATTCCAAGACTGATGCTTGAATTTCTTCGAGAAATACAGGAATACCATAAAACTCATTTGACAGGAAAATTACCTCTTTTATTATGGTCCATTTCTCTCAGCAGGTCCTGAGAGCTACTTTTAAAACATGTCATAACAGAAAGAAAATCTGTCTCCAGGACTTCCCTGGTGGCACAGTGGTTAAGAATCCGCCTGCCAATGCATGGGACACGGGTTCGAGCCCTGGTCCGGGAAGATCCCACATGCCGCGGAGTAACTAAGCCCGTGCACCACAACTACTGAGCCTGTGCTCTAGAGCCCGCGAGCCACAACTGCTGGCCCACGTGCCACAACTACTGAAACCTGTGCGCCTAGAGCCCCTGCTCTGCAAAAAGAGAAGCCACCGCAATGAGAAGCCCGCGCACCACAAGGAAGAGCAGCCCCCGCTCGCTGCAACTAGAGAAAGCCCACGTGCAGCAACGAAGACCCAACACAGCCAAAAATAAATTAATTAAATAAATAAATTTATTTTTAAAAAACTTATTAAAAAAAAGAGAAAATCTGTCTCTGTTTCCCTCTGTATCTCCATGTCGCTCTTTGTCTCTGACTCTCTCTGTGTTTGTCTGTCTGTCTTTCTCTCTCAGAGGAGGAGGAGGAGAAAGGAGGAGTAAAGAAGGAAGCAGAAGAGATGAACATTACAGAGCAGAAACTTCAATTGTATAAAAAAGTGGAAACTTCCAGAATGGTGTCTGTTTCTTGCTCCTGGAATGCACACCTTTGTACGAGAAGAGAGTGTTTCTAATTCAGTGCTTGATTTACTGTCTCCAGCTTCTGGCATATCCTCAAAGTAAAGATTCCCTTCGGTTGGAAAGTTATTCCCATCAGGGTGAGAACAATTGTGTCTGCATTTTCCATTATTTGCTTTTGTGTTTTCTTATATGAGAGAATTCCTCCTGAGTCAGAAATTCTCCCAGTGCTCGAACGACTTCTCTCATTTGAGCTGTAGCTCTGTCTGCGGGCTCTTTCTTCTAAAGAACCACTTCTGGATGCTCTTCTACAAAGCATTTTAAAATGTGGTGTTGGTCTCTTTTTTTCTGAACCACATCAAAGAGCACATATTGTTTCCTTTCTGAGAACAGAACCCTTTAATGACAAGAAAGAACAAGAGACAGAGCGGCCAACCATCCCTATCAGAAAAGATACCGGTTACCCTAACTGTGACAAAGGATCCTCTTCTCCAATTCCTAGTCACTTTTTGAAATGTAAGCCCAAGTACAGTAATTATGTCCTGGCATATATGTCTTTAAAATGCAATCACACTTTTCCACTTTAAACACTCTTTGTGAACCTGAATTAATAATTAATCCTCACAGGGCAGTTTAGTAACACCTATCAAGTATTCAGCATGAAATATTTAGCAAAATCACAAACATTCTTGTTCTCTGATTCAGAAATGTCACTTGTAGGACTTTATACTACATATGTCTATATATAATATATAGTTTATGTGTATGCATATGTGCAAAATGACAGATATAAAAGGTCATTTGTTGCAGCACTTTTTTTTTTTTGTATTTAACATGACAGCATTTCTTGGGTAGCACTGTTTTAAGAACAAAATATTGGAACCTACCTGAGGCTCAAATATGGCCTTCATATTCCATCTATCCGGTGGAAAACTGTGCAGCTGTTTTTTAAAAAGGGCATTCTCATACATTGGTATGGAAGGACCTTTGAAGACATATTGTTAGGTAAAAAAAAGCAGGCTGCAGAGCAAAGCGTATGCAATGGTTCTTGACTCTGGATGCACAATGGAATCACCTGAGGAATGTTTTAAATGCTGATGGCTGGGTCTCCCCCCCAGAGAGTCTGATTTACATGTTCTGGAAGGTTCCCCCGAATAATTCCACTGTATAGCCAAGGTGAAGAGAAGCTGATCTATAATATGCTTCCATTTGCTTAGAGAAAAAGAAAAAAAATATGGATTTGCTTTTATAAGCTAAAACTATCTCTAGAAGTATACCCAAGAAAGTAGTGTTCATGGCTACACCAAGGGTGGGAACTGGGTATAACTTTTCATTTGTATACTTTTCAACCATTTGGGTTTTTTTAAAAAATAACTTTATTTATTTATTTATTTTTGGCTGCGTTAGGTCTTCGTTGCTGCGCACGGGCTTTCTCTTGTTGCAGCAAGCGGGGGCTACTCTTCGTTGCGGTGCGCGGGCTTATTGCGGTGGCTTCTCTTGTTGTGGAGCACGGGCTCTAGGCGCGAGGGCTTCAGTAGTTGTACACGCGGGCTCAGTAGTTGTGGCTCGCGGGCTTAGTTGCTCCGCGGCATGTGGGATCTTCCTGGACCAGGGCTTGAACCCGTGTCCCCTGCATTGGCAGGTGGATTCTTAACCACTGCACCACCAGGGAAGCCCACAATGCTCCTCCTCTTAAGGAGCTGAGTCAGGGTGAGGAGAAAGAAATTTTAACCAATCATAACCATAATTCAAAGTGATGAGGGCTCCAACAGAGATATGCACAGCATATTTTGCTTTGTTAAATATTTGCAATTCTCCTGCACCTGATGAAGACGTAAAAGTAGGAAAACTCATGGATAGGGATTTTCAAGTTTACTGACACCACATGTTTTCCTACTCGGGACAAGTACCAACGGGGTTGGTATGTATGGGAGGGGGCATGCCCATAATAGGTAAGGAGCATGGGTGTTATTTCTGCCTCAGAATATCTCCCCAATTCATCAACTGGCCTCTCAATGCTGACAGGATCTCCATGTTAATAAGTATGAATTAGATTAAGTTTATCACTGACTCCAACACAATTTCCTCTTCTCTCCTTTTTTCTGGTAATTCCAAATTCAGATGATTACTCTGTAATGCATTCTCAACAATTCATTTCTATTTAGCTACCAGTTACTGAGTGTCTTTTTATTTGAGGCACTGTGCTGGACACTGGGAAAGGAAACTAAATAGGACATTGTCTTGTAGCAGGAGAGACGGGCAGTTAAGCACAATTCAATGTGCTGAATACGTAACTCTAATTGTTCATTCTGCCCACATCCTCCTTCTGAGCAAACAGGCAGTTCTTAATGCAGAGGTCATCCAAGGTACCAACAAACATGTCAGATGTCCTGAGGAGGGAGTGATTACTTTAGGGTAGCGAGAGAGTTTGGGGTAGAGGTTAGTGTGGGATCAACCAAGGTGGTATTTGAATTTGGATTGAGGAGTGTGCAATTTCATAAAGACATGCTACAAAGAGTGAAAAATATTTGTGAGAACTCGGAAGTATGCCTGTACAGGGAGTATTGCGTCATGGTAAATGACTATTGAATATCACGTAAGGGTTTGGGGGACAGAGAGTTGGGGATGAGGTAAGCTGGAAAAATAGGTTGGGGCCAGATTGTGAGGTAAATTTGGACGTATTCTATTGCAGTGAGGAGTCATCAATGCTTCGTAGGCTTCAGGCGACATTATAGATACACTCTTCCCTCAGTGTGGGGTTGGGGGGGTACCAGGACCGGTGGCAGATACCCAAATCCGCGGATGCTCAAGTCCTGCCGTCGGCCTTCCTTCCGTATCCTCAGTTCCGTATTCGCGGTGCCAATCCGCAGATTCAACCAACCGCGGATCCTGTGCTACTAGGTTTACGGTCCCAGGTTGGTTGAATCTGCGGACATCGAACCCGCGGCTACCGAGTGCCGACTGTATGTTTTTGAAAGAAAAGTCTAGTCTCAGTAAGAAGGAAGGAATGTAGTTTGTAGCTATGAGGTACAAGGAGGCAAGATTAAAGGCTGGACAACCAGATGAGCTATTGTAGTAGTTTTGAGGGCCTGGCCTGGAGTTTCATAAATGGGAAGAGATCAAGGTAATCAACGGGACCTAGGAGAACTGTGAGGGACCAGTGTTTACTTTTGTGGTGTTGTGATGACCGACCACAAAGACGACGGAGCTGGGGAGCACTACAGAAGTAAGCTTGAGGGGGAAAGTCATTATTTTGGTTTTGATCGTGTTGAGTCTGAAATGTTTGTGAAACACCCAGGAGAGGGCTGTTAAGTATATGAGTGTACAGAGCGGCATGGAAGACCCCCTCTTTCTAAGGAGCCTGTTAAGTCTTACATTGCACCTAATTGGAACGCACTTGCTTCTCTGCTTTCTCCTCTCACAGTAGATTTCAAAAATAAAACAACAAATTTGAAAGGAAATGCTGATCTGATGGAAGCAGGAAACTAGGGAGGAGACAGAGGAAAACTGGAAAAACAGACAAAAGCAATAGACAGCCAAGTAGCTGACTACATTTAGTAACTTATTGAACCAATTTGGGGCTGGTAACTTTAGAGGTCTGGCTGCATTTCATTCTAGCTGATGATGTTGACCCTTAGGAGATGTTTAGGTTATGACTGGTATGCTCTGTTTAAGAAAACAGGGGTGTGTGTCAATATGTTGGAGAAAATTTCCATTAAAAACAAATATGTTCAAGGTTTGGCACTTAAAGGGATAGAGCAAAAATTTTTTTAATTAATTATTTTATTGCAGTAAGTAAAACATAACATTTACCATTTTTACCGTTTTAAGTGTACAGTTCAGTGGCATTAGGTACATTCACAGTGTTGAATAACCATCACCACTGTTTCCAGAACTTTTTCATCATCCCAAAGAAAAACTTTGTACCTATTAAACAATTACTTTCCATTTCCTCTCTCCCAATCCCCATTTCATTTTCTGTCTCTATGAGCTAGACTCCTCTAGATAGCTCATATACATGGAATCATACAATATTTGTCTTTTTTGTGATTGGCTTATTCACTAAGCATAATGTCCTCAAGCTTCATCCATGTCATAGAATGTGTCAGAATTTCCTTCCTGAACAATAACTCTCTCTCTCTCTCTCTCTCTATATATAGGATATATAATATACATAATAATCCTATATAAATATATATATCACATTCATCCATCGATGGACACTTGGGTTGCTTCCACTTTTTTGGCTATTGTGAATAATGCTGCTATGAACATTGGTGTACAAATATCTGAGTCTCTGCTTTCAGTTCTTTTGGATATGTAACCAGAAGTGAGATCGCTGGATATATGATAATTCTATTTTTAATTTTTTGCAGAATTGCCATACTGTCTAAAATAATTCCTTTGATCTTTTTCTGTACTGAACTGATCCCCATCCTTCAAGGTCCTCATTGAGTTCTGTCTATTCCAGGAGGTCCTCAATGGTCTCCTCCACTCCTCCTACTTGTATATTTTGTGCCACACAATTTGGCATCTGACTAAATACTCCCCTGTGTTATCTGGTCTTGCTCCCCCCGTGTTAGTTGTATATCCCAGTTTAGATAGTAAAGTCCCCATTTTCAATCATGTCATGTTCAGGACTGTCCTCCTTCCCCATTGCATGTAGCCCAGAGAAGATATGGTAAATACTCAGGAAAAACCACTGATTGATTGTTTGAAGTACCTTTAGAAGGAAGCACAATACCATAAATCTTCATCTCTCATATTTTAGGGGATTTGCTGGACAGCAAAGCTGTTTTGGAAGAGAACCCAGGAGAAGCTCCCACACGAACTGGGAGGTGTAAATGGCAGGGGCTGAGACAAACAGATTGGGGTTGGGTTGACATTGGCATTGAGTATTAATGAAACAAAGCTTATTGCCTAGTAGTGTGGCTTTGTGGCCTTGGACAAATTATTAACTTCTCTGAGTCTTAGTTGCCCATCAGCAAAATGAGGTTGACATAGTATTACTTTATAAACCTTGATGAAGCTGGTCTGGAGAATGTCCAAAGTAGGAAAACGTTGGTCGCCTGCCCTTCTTCACAGATTCCCCTTTCTCTCTCTCTGTCTTCTGGGTTGAAGTGGTAGTCATGGGTTTTAGTGTTTCTTCTCTTTCTTGCTTGCTTCCTGGGAGTGTGTCTGAGAGCAGTGTTGGTGTTTTAAAAAGTGTAGACTTTGTTACTATTCAGGGATGATAAGACCAAAAGATAGGGAGACGACTGCCATTGAAGTGATAGTTCATTACTCCAATTCCCTCAAAACAGGAGGCACATGATGCCATGCAAGACCACACAGGGAAGCACCGGGTTTGGTCAGGAGGGAGAAAGAGTGAGGGGAAAGCATGGAGAAGAGCCTTTACTGTGGTTTTCCTGGGAAGGAATGGTGGATGCAGGGTAAGCAGGACAGACAGCTTTTGGCCTAGCTAATCTGAACAATTTCCATGGGCTCTGTAATATAGGGGCTGTCTCTGGTCTGGTACCTGACCCTGGGATGATTAGGGCAGAGAAATATCGCCTCCTGGAGGGTAAGAGCCGCTTGGAGGAGGTGCTTTGATGTATAGGCTTTGGGTTGGTTAGTTTGCATACGAAAGGACCCCTCCCAGATGAGTAGTTTGCTATCTCTAAGTAGTGGCTCGCCCTGGGAGGGGCCGTCTTTGCCCAGTCAGCAAAGCCTCAGATGCTAGAGCATCAAGAATACAGAAAATTAGGGCTTCCCTGGTGGCGCAGTGGTTAAGAATCCTCCTGCCAATGCAGGGGACACGAGTTCGAGCCCTGGTCCGGGAAGATCCCACATGCCGCAGAGCAACTAAGCCCGTGTGCCGCAACTACTGAGCCTGTGCTCTAGAGCTTGTGCACCACAACTACTGAGCCCGCGTGCTGCAACTACTGAATCCCACGTGCCTAGAGTCCGAGCTCCGCAACAAGAGAAGCCACTGCAATGAGAAGCCTGCACACCACAATGAAGAGTAGCCCCTGCTCTCCGCAACTAGAGAAAGCCCGCGCACAGCAACGAAGACACAATGCAGCCAAAAATTAAAAAAAAAAAAAAGAATACAGAAAATTAGAAAATATACTACATTTGGTGTGTGAGGAATGCAGACTGGCTCTCAAATACAGAGGTCATGATTCCTATGCTCCCAGGACCCTTGGCCCAAACCTGCCCCTATGGCTAAGGAACCACTCAATCTACTGGCCTGAGAATAATAGTCATTAGAAAAATAGCCTTTCTTTCCCCCAAATCCCCAAGGATTCTGACTTTCCTAGGCCCTATCAGCTGTCTTCTCTAAGCTCCCTTTACACAGAAAGGTTTTAAAGTCTTAAAGATAAATATATCTGAGCGGTTAAGAAAATGACCTCAATGGGAAGAAGTGAAATCCTCCCTGGAAAATTTCACGGCGGGAGCGGGATGGCTCTTTTCCAAAGAGGAAACCCGAAAAAAAAATTAACAAGAATACTCATAAACATAATACTATTTTCAAATGAGGGTTGCGACTCAGCTGTAAGACTTCACTGAAGTCTAATCTTGAAAAAAGACTTTGAAATAATAAACCTCGCTCCAAATTAGGAACGCCTGCAAATGTAGTAATTTCTACCTAAGAGGCTTTGTGTCCAAACATGTCATTTGAGAGCCCAGGCAGACAAAGGAGAATGGCCTTGGAAACAAGGCCGCCATTCAGCCCGGCAGCCCCAGGGCATTGGATTTCCTCCCTGGGCTCCATAACATTTTCAGCCACATTAGGCACCAGCTTCAAACCTGGTGGGAAGCAAATTTAAGTGTCTCTTTTAGTGAAAAACAATGAGAATGCTGTATTTCACAAAAGAAAGGAATCCTATCACTCTTGGATTGGCAGATCTGGACTCCTAACAATTAAATTTGACAGTAGCTTGTATTCCTAGATGTTGAATTTTAAAGCCGCCTTTGGGCTGGCAAAACTTACCCCAAGGGGGAAATGCCCTAGATCCTCTAGTGAGCACAGGTTCTTCAACAACCTAGGGAAAATGTTTATCCTGTTCATATTTATCTTTGTATTTCTAAGGATACGTGAACAAATGAAGGATCCTATAACCAGAAGGCAGCCTTGTGGTACTGATACTAAGGAATAATAGGAGATTAGAAAAGCATAGGTGACTCAAATTCACCAGTGTATTCATTCACTCACTCTTGCATTCAAGTAACAGGTATATGCTGAATGCTACCGTGTGCCAGGCGCCTGAGGTACAGAATTAGACCTATGGTGAGCAATAGAAATAGTGGCATCTGGGGTGGAGAGTGGGAGACTCTCAAACCTGCAGGTGGAGGAGAAAAAAGACTTTCAGGAGCTGCAGAAGAGATGAGAAGGGAGGGATGGAGCCATGGGCACAGATTAAAGAACACAACGGGTAAAAGGATATCAGATCGGGGGCAGTGAGATCTCTGGTCACAAAAAGAAAAGAAAATACTGAGAAACTAAGGGTTGAGGGGAATTCCCTGGTGGTCCAGTGGTTAGGACTCTGAGCTTTCACTGCCGAGGGCCTGGGTTCGATCCCTAGTCGGGGAACTAAAATCCTGTAAGCCGTGCAGCATGGCCAAAGTAAAACAAACAAACAAAGGGTTGAGAAGTGAATGGAAAAGTTTTACTGTCAAGCAAGGACCCCAATCCAGCCCAGGTCTAAGCTCTAGGGGATGAGGTTGGGGGAGGAGAAATGAGCATCTTTTAAAGCTGAAAGATCATGAACCGTCTTGGTCTCAGTTTAGGAGAGCAAAGTCTCTGAGTGTGGCTGATGAGCTTGTCAGTTATATAAGCCCTGGACTTGCTAGAAGTGATCAGCTGTGGGTGTTGGGGACATTCAGGTCCCTCTGCCGTGTATGTGAGGTGCCCAAATTGGGATCATGCTGCCCAGTTAGGTCTACATAGTTGTCAGCAGGTCAGGAGGCCAGGTCAGCATTTGTCATGCTTAGGATGGGGGCAGAAACTGCATGGGTGGAGATCCTACCTCCAACAGTTCTTGCTCTTTTGTGTATTCTGAGACCCTTGTGGTAGGAGGAATCATAAAATGCCCCCTTCCCCCTACCCCCCGCCAAGATTTCCTGTCCTAATCCCAGGGTCTGGGAATATGATGCAACACCATGCCCTAACTGTGTTACATTACATGGCAAAAAGGGAGTTTGCAAATGTCATTAAGGTTACTAATCAGTTGACTTAGAGTTAACAGGGAGATTATCTGGGTGGGCCTAATTGAGTCACATTAGCCCACTGAAAGCAGAGAGTTTTGTCTGGCTGAGAGCAAGAGGGGAAGTCAGAGAGACTGACAGTGTAAGAAGGAGTTGATGCACTTTGCTAGCTTGAAGATGGAGGGGGTCCCATGCCAGGACCAAAGAGCAGCCTCTAGGAGCAATTAGTGACCCCTAACTGACAGCCAACAAGGTAACAGGCACTTTAGTCTTACAGCTGCAAGGAGCTGAGTTTTGCCAACAATCTGAATGAACTTGGAAGTGACTTCTTCCCCAGAGCCCAGGAGAGCTGACATCTTGTTATCAGCCTTGTGATACCCAGAGCAGAGAACTCAGTTGAGCCTATCCTACAGAACTGTGAGTTAATATATAGGTGCTGTTCTAAGTGGCTAAGTGTGTGGCATTTGTTACACAGCAATGGAAACTAGTACAACCTTGTCAGTGGTGGATGTAGGGCTGCATAATATAGAGACACTGTCGCTGCCTTCAAAATCTTTCATCTTGTGGGGACAACAAATGCAGCCTGGTGCAGAGAAATGCAGGATTAAATTGGGGCATGGAAAAATCACTACTGAGATGTTCTGAGAAGAGAGGGGGCTACGGGCTGTGATGACGAGGCATGGGATCAGGGATGAGGTGGGTGGCTCCAGCTATAACATAAACCCCAACATTTAGGTGGTCCTGGGGCCCCAAAGGTACTCTGGGAAGGGATGGCTATGCATATGGGAGCAATTTCCTCCTCTCTTTTTGCTGTCAAAATCAATGGGAAAACAATCAAGAAGTGAGAATTTAGTTAAGGAAAGGATATAGGGACGAAAATGCCACTTGTTGCTAAAAATGAACGGGTTATCCCCTACGGTGTTTATCACAGATACTATTAATAGACTGTCTCTATTTTGCTGTAAAAGATGATACTACTGTCCAATTATCCAGAATTCTGTTTCTTTTCAACAGTACTTTATAAAAAGGTAGTACATTAAAATAAAAGGAATGTTCAGGAACCCAGGGGAGATTAAGCTGTCAGCCAGCTGAGGCAGGTCCTCTCTTGGGGAGAGATTAATTCCTCCTCTTTTAATCTCTGCAGACTCTTCCCTAGGACCCCATTGGATGAGGATGTCAGTGAGGAAAATGTACCTCCTGCAGATTTCTCCCTCTTTGAAGGGTGGGAGGTAGGGGGTGGTGTGGGCAGTGGCAGATGGGAGGGGGAAGGGAAACAATGCTTATTAACGCGTGGCCTGAGAGGCCCCCGGAAACAACACTCTCCGAGGGGGTCATTTGCATCTTTCCAGTTAGTGTCTCCAAAGACCTTGATAAATGAATGGAAAAACATCCATTGGCTTTTGCCATGTAATGTTGCCACATTGACAGCCTGCCTTTTTTTTTTTTGGCCATGCCATGCGGCTTATGGGATTTTAGTTCCCTGACCACAGATTGAACCCTACCCCTCGGTGGTGAGTGCACGGAGTCTTAACCACTTAACAGTTTCCTTTGCCATGACTATGTATCTCCTTCAGATTCATTGAACCTTTGCCCTCTTCCTTCCCAGCCTAAGAGGTGAAGGATTGGAGACTCAGACCATGGAGAAATAATCCAGTGACAGAAAATATTTACAACTGCACAAATCCATTTCTTGGCTTTCATTCACTTGAGTATTGCTATGGGCTGAATGTTTGTGTCCCCCCACCCCAAATTCATATGTTGAAATCCTAACCCCCAAGATGATGGTGTCAGGAGGTGGGGCTTTGGGATGATTAGGTCATGAAGGTGGAGCCCTCGCAAGTAGGATTGGTACCCTTCTAGAGGAGACCTGAAATAGCTTCCTTGTCCCTTCTGCCATGTGAGGACACAGCGAAAAGATGACTATCTGTGACACTGAATCTTCTGGGGCCTTGTTTTTTGACTTTGCAGCCTCCAGAACTGTGAAAAATAAATGTCTGTTGTTTATAAGCCACCTAGTCTGTGGTATTTTGCTATAGCAGCCTGAACACACTAAGACAAGTACCATGGAACCTATCTTGGGGTTTGGACATGGGTGGGAAATTGAGGATGGACCTGCTGCGGATTCAATCACTGCGGTATGATTATCTCCTTGAAGGCGCCCTTGCCTTCCCTTGAAGGCATCCTGTGAGTACTTTTGTGCAGGATGTGTGCTCAGCCTTGCTGCAATGGCTTGCTCACTTGCTACCTGCAATGGCTTGCTCACTTGCTACCTGCAATGGCTTGCTCACTTGCTACCTGCAATGGCTTGCTCACTTGCTACCTGCAGGGAAGTTTCTATATCGTGGCCTGCCATGACTTGCTCCTGACCACATGTCTGGTTTCATATTTGGAATTCTTCCCTCCATACTGATAGCTGCAGCCACTCTGGGCTGTTTTCTGCTTCCTAGATACCCTGGGCTCTCTCTCCTCCTTTGTTAGAGCATTCTCTCCATCTAGAAGCTTCTGGACACCTCCTCCTCTCTCTTCTAGGCAACCTCCTTATTCTTCAAGTCTCAGTGCAAACTCCAGCTCTATTACACTTTCCGTGATGCTCTCAAACACTCAGGAACTGGTTTCTCCATGCTCCCACCAAGGCTTGACTGGCATGTGGTACTGTAATTGTCTGTTTGCCTGAAAGGCTCTCCACTGGACTCAACTACTTGAGGTAGAGATTCTGTTTTGTTTTGCATATTTTCATATTTGTATCACTAACATTATCTTACTTGCATAATAAATATTCGCTGACTGAATGACTATAGAGCTTACGGAGTGTTGTGTAGGTGACATTTGTAAAGCGCCCTGTGGAATAGCGAGCTCATCCACCACAGGTGTTCACTCAGTGTTGGGCATCTTGTGGGAAAGGAGTGGTCATACTGGGAAAAATGCAGAATGCTTTAGAGTAAAACCTCCTGAAATGCCAACATACCTGGGGGGGAGGGTTTATTTGAGGTGGAAGGAAAACAATAAGACTTTGGAAAGTACTTGTGAGATATTCAACTTTTGAGAATTTTCAGTTGATGATCCATTAGGGAAGAAAAAATCAGATACCAGTTTCCTGTTGGCTCTGGTACTCAGCTGCAGTCTTATTGATTTCAAATGCTGCCAAGCAGTTACATCTGTAGCTCCTTTCCCAGCATCTGCACATGAGCCTTCATGCACCCAAGAATGTTAGGTCCATTTGCTTACTAAATCACAGGTCCTATTCTCATCAATGATGAGCAAATAAATAGTGTGATAGGGTGTCTTTTTTTTTTTTTTTTTTTAACTTAATAGAAAGAATGGGAGATTTGGAGCCAGAAGACTCCCAAAGTCCCAGCCTTGACTCTGTCACTCTTTGCTTGTGTGAGCTTGTGTGATCTTAAGCTCTTTTTATTTAATTTTTTGGCTGTGCCCAGACCAGGCCTCTGCAGTGAAAGTGGCAAATCCTAACCACTAGACCACCAGGGAGCTCCCAATCTTAAGCTCTTAGTTCCTCAATGATGTCATCCTCAAAATGGGGTATAACAATGACAGTAGTAATGGGCCTACAGAGCTATAGTGACTGTCAAATGAGGTGCCTTAGACTTTGCTAAAAGATCCTTTTTTTAAGTGGTAAAATTATGACTTTCATACAACTATGAAATAGACAAGGGTCAAAGATTTTGTTTAACTCATTGGTTAATGTGTACACTAGTAAGATGTTCAAACTGGCTCAAATGAGAATTTGACTTACAGAGATTTTTATTCTCTTCAGGACATAATTCCTTTGCATTGCCGTGAACAGAAAAAAAAATTGTGTTGTCAGTTTTCTGCAACTTAACGTCTATCCCTATAGAGTTGTTAAGTAGCTTAGTCCATCAAAAACCAAGGTGCACACTAAATGGAGTCAGATAATCCCTGGAAAGTCTGCTAGAAACCCCCCAGCACTCTACTGCAAGGACACCAGGATTCTCTTTTGCCCATTCCTAAGTCTAGCCATTTTTCCTGACACCCAGTAGCTGGGTATTCCTGCCCCTGGACAATCCTATCTAGTCCTTTCTTTCTCCTTGACAACATCACACCTGATCCCACGCCTCTCACCCCACCCTCTTCTCCACTGGACCAGATCTTTAGAGAAAAGGCTGGCCCCTCTCCTCCAAGACCATTCTCCCTTAATTAACTTCCCTCTCTTGTTTTTTCAGTGGTTCCCCTCCTCCTCCTTCTTGGTTCCTGCTCCGTGGCTTAGAAACAGCTTTAAATCCCTCTTAACTTAAAAACAAACACAAAACAAAACAACTGCCCCTCTGTTTGTGCAGTTATGCTATGTAAAGACAACAACAACAAAAAAACGCTTGACATTTTGATGGCTTACAGCAGAGATCAACAAACTTTTTCCTTAAAGGGTCAGGTAGTAAATATTTTAAGCTTTGTGGACCACATATAGTTTTCTGTTCCTATTCACTTTGTTTTTCTTTACAACTCCTAAAAAATGTAAAAGCCATTCTTAGCTTGCAGACAGTACAAAAAGAGACTGCAGGCTGTATTTGCTTTTGAGAAACAAGTGTTTATTTTTCACTCATGTCTCTGAGGCAGAATATATCTGTCCCTCCCCCCCACGGGGAGGGGTGTGGGTGTGGCCACGTGCTGGCCTGGCCAATGGAATGTTAGCAAAATGTGGCCTGAGGAGAACATACCTTGAGTACCTGCTGGTCTAAGAAAGATGAAAGACATGTGGAGCAGACCTGGACCCAGATCCCAGCTTGGAACCATGCCAGCTTAGATTAGCCAAACCTCAGCCAACCAGTGATGGGCAGTGTGGACGACTGACTATTTAAGTGTGAACAAGTTGGGGAATTTGGTAGTTGTAGTTATTTCTGTTTTGCTGATGAAAATCTTAGACTAGTGTTCCTGAAAGTGTGATCAGGGACCACCTGCAAAGTGTGACCAGAATACCTGGGATACTTGTAAGTATCAGTTTCCTGGGGCCTCTCCTTGGAGGGACTAATTTGGAATATCTGGGGGGAACACTTAATAACATGCATTATTACTAACCTCCCTGGGGAGTTTGAGAACTGCTGTCTCAGACTTCATGAGTTCTTTGGTTCATATTGGTAATAACTGCTTTCACTGGGTACCGACCATGCACCAGATGCTTTGCATATATGCGTGATCTTAGTTTTAAATCTTGCAACAACTCTAAGAGGTAGATATGACTATCCCCATTTTACAGCTGAGGAAACTGAGGCTTGGAGAGGTTAAATAACCAACCTAAGATCACATGTCTATCAAGGAGCAGGGTCAGACTTACCCTGTGATTCTTCTACTATGCCTGCTGTCCACTGGCATAACTTAATTTGGTTTCCGGCTTTAGTCTTACTTGACATATATAATTATGCAAATCAGCCTGTGCTGTCAGTTCTTCTAGCCAAAGACGAGTGTAGTGAAACAAAAGAGAAGACTAGAGCAAGGGGAAGAGGGGGATAATGGTGCTGGGAAGCTCTGCCTGGGGACTGTTTGTCAAGGGAAGGGGCAGGGCCAGGGCTACTTGGTCAGGGTTGATGGGCTGTTTCTGGTTCCTGAGGACCTAGAGAAAGGAGGGAGGGAGGGGAGAAGCGTCTGCCAGGGCCGAGGGGTTGAGTGGTCCCACCTGAGACGGCTCACAGTGGAGCCAGAACCTTTAAAGAGAGCAGACATCCACACAGGTGGATTCCATTCCCTTAGAATTGCCTGGAGAGGGTGTTTAAAATGCTGGTTTTCAGGCTACACCCCTCCCCCGGCCCCATTCTGACCTGATAGGTCTGAATTACACCCAGGGATCTTCCTTTTCAGCAGGCTTTCTGAGTCTGATGTTGGTGTTTTTAGATCACATTTTGAAAAACACTGAACTAAAGAAATGATTCACAAACGTTAGATTTTCCGCTTTGAAAAAAATTAAGGAACATGAATAGTGTAAGTAAATTATAAAATGCAGAAAAATGAAAGGAAAAAAATCATTTGAAATTCTACCAGTAAAAGATACTACTACCAACATTTTGATGTGTATTCTGCCACATTTTCCCTGTGTGTGTGCGTAGATAGATGGGGCCATATACCATATATTACTCTGTAGCTTGGTTTCTTGCCTTTAACCATATATGTTAACACACCCTTGAAGTCAATAAATATACATGTACATCATATTTATGGTAGATTTTCAGGTATCAGTGGAGATGCCTGTTTTGGGGGGCTGGTCTGGGACCTTTCACCTCCTCTTCAACTTGCACTATCGAGCAAACACTACCCTTGGGTAAGGCCAGAGCTTGGGGTTCATCTCTGAACCCCAGTGCCCTTCATTCAGCTACACGTTATAGAGTCCTGCCTGGGCTGGGCGGGGAGGAGCTCTTGGTTGGTTCTGGGCAAGGGGCATCCTTTACCGGCATTGTGGGCAAACGCTCCTGGGTTCCTGCAAGCAATCCGGGGATTTTTCAGCCTCTGAGGGTTTTCTGGCTCTGAAGCCACGGTCGGTCCACAAGGCTGGCAGCTTTGGGCTAAAGGAGTGTCCGTCCCGACCCCACCCCTTACCTCCCACCCACGGGAGCCCCTCAGGGATGGAGTTCAAGACTGCCTCAAGGATTGAAACCATAAACCGAGCGAAGCGTTGCCTCAGCGGCTGCCTTTGAACTGCAGAGATGGCCTCCCCCAGGCTCTCCCCTCCCCGTGCAGCCCCCTACCGGGGGCCCCAGCAACAATACAAAGTTCAAATCTATGGCTACATGGAAGCGCATTTGGGAACAATCAGGGGGCCCCTGACCTCTGACATGTGACCTCAGGGCCACCCTCCCTGCCTCAGAGACTGGGCTTGAGTCCTTGGAACCAAAGAAAAAAATGTGCTGTAGGGTCCCATTTTTGAGAAGAAATGAACTTAGAATACAATCACTAGTAAGCTTTTTTTAAAAAAGGTAATTGGTATAATTGGCTTCAGTCTGCGAGATAAACAAACAACACAGCAAATCCTTTAACCTCCTGTTCAAGGTTGTAAAGGGGCCTGCATTTGTACTTTCCTGGTGCTTTTATGACCTGGGGCCTGGCCTCTCTCCCCTCTGGACTGGGGCCGGCACAAAGCCGGGCTAATCCCAGAGCAGTTTCGGAAATGAGGGTCTAGAATGGAATTTCCTCCACACGCCCTCCAGGCCACAGCCTCTTCACTGCGCTTCCCCCTCTGGATGGCTCTGAGCCCCACTCTGGGAAACAAAGGGACTGTTTCTGAGTTTTCCTTGGAGCCCAGCGAGCCTCGCGTGGTACAAAAATTCAGTGAAAGCAGCTCTTATGTTCCCTTCCCAGTGGTAGGGCTGTCAGAGGAAAGGAAATCAAGTGCTGCACATTTATGAGGTTTACTATGTATAAATCTCTGGGCGGGGGGGAATACAAAAACGTATCTTGTAGTTGGAGCCTTGCCCTCAAAGAGCTTACCGTTTAGTTGGAATATCATAACTAATCAGAGTACAGGGGGAAAGTCAACTCACAACTCAAGACGGCAATCCAAGCGATCCTTTGATAGATGAATGTTCCAGGCCTTAAGAGTTCAGGAAATGTGAAATATTTGTTGAGCATCTCCTCTACTGGATAAGATAAGGGGTCGCAAAGACCCTTCAGTGGTAACTTGTCTCAAAAGGTGGTTCCCATCCATTTTTTACTTCTGTGCACAGGCCACTCCCTCTTGGAGAGGTGGAGTCTATTTCTTCACTTCCTTGAATCTGGGCTGGCCTATCACTGCTTTGACAAGAAGAAGATCGTGGAAGTTATGCTGTGCTAGTTAGTTCCAGTCCTGGCCTTTAAGAAGATTGGCAATTTCTGCTTCTTTTCTCTTAGAACCCAGCAGACATGCTGTGAGGAAGTCCAAGAAGCCACATGAAAAGTGCAAATGGAGGACAATTCAGGCTCCAGGACCATCGTCCCAGCTGAGTTTCTGCCAGCGGCACCCACTTGCTAGGTATGTGGTGAGCCATCTTGGCAGTAGACCCTTCAGCCCGATTGGTCCACCTCAGCTGACAGTACTTGGAGCCTATAGGCGCTGCTTTGCAGAGTTGTGTCCAGGTGCAATGCTGTGAGCAGATCAATGACAGTCGTGGCATTCATGCGTCAGCTTTGCTCTCAGAACAATCCTGTAGGGCTTCCCTGGTGGCGCAGTGGTTGAGAATCTGCCTGCCAATGCAGGGGACACGGGTTTGAGCCCTGGTCTGGGAAAATCCCACATGCCGCGGAGCAACTAGGCCCGTGAGCCACAACTACTGAGCCAGCGCGTCTGGAGCCTGTGCTCCGCAACAAGAGAGGCCGCGATAGTGAGAGGCCCGCGCACCGCGATGAAGAGTGGCCCCCACTTGCCGCAACTAGAGAAATCCCTCGCACAGAAACGAAGACCCAACACAGCCAAAATTAAATTAATTAATTAATTTTTAAATAAATAAATAAAATAAATAAAAAGTCAGTAGTGCCTGACAGTCAGCATTTAAAAAAAAAAAACCCTATAAAGCAGATATTATTAGTATTACCCCCACTTTGTGGATGAGGGGCAGAGATGAAAGAGGTAGGCAAATTATCCAAGATTACACAGCTAGTAAGTGGAGAAGGCATGAGAACACAGACTGTGTCCTGGGGTTGGTGCATATACCAATTTGGCAGGAGTCAGGTATATTAATTAGGAAGTTATGTGATATAAAACAGGAAGATGGATGGGTTGGGACTGAGTAAAGGAGGAACCCACATGCCAAGATAAAAAGTTAGCACTTCATTTAATAATGGCCCTTTAAAAGTGGTCATTGAAGGCTTTTGAGTAGAAACGACAGGATAAAAAGAACTTACATAAGTGATTGACATTGGGTAGTTTGAAGGGACAAGGGGCCATAAGCAGATGGGTCAGCAGAGGGATAGAGTTGTTCAGGAGGGAAGTGATGGGGATGCCGCCTACGGTGGCAGCAGTGGGAATGGAAAGACACATGCCAAGACTTGAAAAGAAAACCAGTGTTAGGATCCAATGACCAATGGTTCCAAAAATTTGTATCTGAGTGTCCCGAAGGAGAATGGTTTAGGTGATACCACTAAAGAATTGGTAATGCAGAAGGAGAGAAGTATGTCTTATGCACTCAGAAAGTTGTTAGTAGAATTGGATCAGAATTGAGGATGACGAATTGAGTTTTAGCTTTGCTGAAACCGAAGAGCTGGCAAAGAATGAAGATGTGGAAATCATGGCCTCTGCCCTCAAACAATTTATAATCCTGAGTTCTCGCTCTCTCTTACATATACATACACAACCACACATTCATACATGATACACATTCATACACATATACCAGATGGCAAGTAGAAGTAGTGCATAATAAATAATAATAAAAAGAATGAACTGCCAAAACGTTGGGTACTGAGAATAAATGCTGTGAGTGATCAGGAAAGGGGAGATCGATGGCCCTGCAGCATCCAAAGGGGTTACCAGTAGAACCAGAGGTGGGATCTTCCTGTGAGACTCACTCAAAGACCAACATCCCAGGGTGTAGAGGCACTGTGGGAAAGAAAGATTATCACAGCCAGTACACATTCTTTGAAAACGTGATTTTTAATGACCACAAAGTATTCCATCTCATGAGTAACCACAATTTATTAAACTATCACTGTAATACTTTACATTGATGAGGTTGATAATCTTGGCGATTTTTTAAAAAAACATTTTAAAAAATTAATTTTTGGCAGCGTTGGGTCTTCGTTGCTGCGTGCGGGCTTTCTCTAACTGCGGCGAGTGGAGGCTACTCTTTGTTGCAGTGCATGGGCTTCTCACTGCGGTGGCTTCTCCTGTTGCGGAGCATGGGCTCTAGGTGCGTGGGCTTCAGTAGTTGTGGCACGTGGGCTCAGTAGTTGTGGCTCGCTGGCTCTAGAGCGTAGGCTCAGTAGTTGTGGCTTGCGGGCTCTAGAGCGCAGGCTCAGTAGTTGTGGCACAGGCTTTGTTGCTCCATGGCATGTGGGAATCTTCCCGGACCAGGGCTCGAACCCATGTCCCCTGCATTGGCAGGCGGATTCTTAACCACTGCACCACCAGGGAAGTCCCCAGTTTTGGTGATTTTAAGTAACACTAACATGAAAGTCTCTGTAAAAAAATTTTTGCATGCCTCTGATCATTCTTTGAAGAGCAATTCCCAGAAATGGAATAGTGGGCTGAAAGGTGAACATTTAAAAATATTCTTGATACTCATTGCCAAGCAGCCTGCTAAAAAAATTGCCCACTCGCACTTTGTCCAGCCGTGTCTAAGAAGCCCATGCCACCTTTCAGGTTACGAAGGAATAAAAAAGAAGGCATAAAACTGTATACTCTGTCTGACCTTTTTGTAAATTAAATATGTGAAAATAGATGAAAAGATAACCCCAAATGTTAACAGTGTGTAACTCTGGATAATGAGGGTTTATGGGTGATCTAATGTTCTTCTTTATCCCTTTCTATATAAATTTCCTAAATAGTATGTGTATGACTTTCAAAAAACATTTTTTTTAAGCAGAAAAAGGAATATGACAGAAAGAACACTGCTCAAGTCAAAGGACCCGTGTTGTCCAAGGTCTCCTGCTGGCAGTGTCCACTCGGACAAGCCAGGCGGCCCTGCTGAGTTTCCGCTGGCTCATCGCAAACAGCCGCCGGTGGTCCTCAGCCCAGAGAATCATTAAAATCACCTGGGCACTTGAAAAATACCTACCCTGGCGGTCCAGTGGTTAAGACTCCGCGCTTCCAACCGCAGGGGGCACGGGTCCCATCCCTGGTCCTGGTCGGGGAACTAAGATCCCGCGTGCCTCACAAGGCAGCCAAAGAAACCTTCCCTGAGTCCCACCCCAGACTCACTGAATCTGAATTTGCAGGGCTGGGGGGGGGGGGAGAGCGGGGGCGGGCATGGATATTTTAAAAGAGTGACTCACGTCCCCCCATGAGCAGCTGAGGGGCGAGCAGCCCCCGGCAAAGGCTCTCAGGAAGGCCTCGCAGGCCCGTCCGCCATTCCTCCCCGCAGAGCTGCGCCCGCATCTGGGGAGCAGGGCCGCAGAGGGGAAGGGGCGGTTGCCCTGACGGAGGCCCACCGTTTGTGTGTATTCGCCGCGCTTCAGCTGCGGGTAGAAGGTGCCCTGACTCACATGCAACCACGTTTACAGACAGTGAGTCAGGACCAAACAAAAGCGCCTCTCTCACTGAGGCAGCCCGAGAGGTCAGAGGGGTGAGGCCGGGGGACCCCGACCCATCCCGCGCGAGGGGCAGAACCGGCGGTCTCGCCTCCGGGGGGTTTGTGGTCCAGGAGGGGCCGCGGAGGTGGGGCGGAAGGGAGCGCGGGACGAGGCTGCGTGCGGCCTCCCGCTGCCTCCGCGCCAATGGGGAGCCGCCACCTCACGCGGGCCGGGCCCGCGGCCTCCTCTGAAAGCGGCTGATTAGGGCGCTGTAATCCGTCGCTCTCCTCCTCGGGCTCCGTCGGCGGGGAAGGGGGCTGGGCCGGCTGCCGGTTCCCTCAGCAACGGGGCCTGGCCCGGTTCCATTGTGCGGAGGGCCCCCGCTGGGAAGGGCCGTGGGGGAGGAAGCGGGGAGCGGCCCTGCCCGCGCCTTCCCTTCGCAGCCGCGGTGGAGCCGTGGACCCCCGGGCGCGTGCCGCCAGAAGGCGGTGGGACGCCCTCGGGGTCCTCGGACCCGCCCTGGGCGGGGACGGCCGCGGAGGGGCCTGCGGGCAGAGCGGGGCTCACTGTTTACGCGCCGACACGAGGCTGCAGGCCGACTTGGCAGCGCGCAGCGGGAGGAGGCGTTCGAGAGCGTTCGCGGGCGGGCGAGCTTTCCCTCGGATGCAGAGGAGGCGGCCGCTCCCCGACGGCCCTGCTTGGCGGCCGGTCCTGGCCTTCAGCCCCGAGAGCCCACACTTGGCATTTTCTGACCAGCCTGTCAGAACGACCGAGTATTCTTCTTAGCATTTCTATTTTCGGAGCTTCTTAATGGCTTCTCCCACTACGGCCCCTTCTACCGCGGGGATTCGCAATCCTCCGCCCTCCGACTGCGCCATCTTCTATCGCGTTTTACTGTGGTCCTTTCTCCCCCTCCCCCCTGCGCCTCATTCATCTCTCCCCACATTCCTTCTTCCCATTTATCTTTTATTTTCTTCACGCACGCACGCATACACACACACACCCATTGCTAAAACACAGGAAAACCTCCCATACTCTTTCTAGTCTCAGTTTTCTGTCAGGATAGTAAAAGTTCAGATGGCCTTGAGGGGGATCCATAAAACCATCCAGGGCTAAAGACATTAGCACACTTTGTGAACCAGGCATGCCGTCCGCTTTAGAGAGCTTCTGTCACTAGTAATGTTTGGATTCTTGGTACTTAAGGATGTGAGCTTCCAGATCTAGAAACATAGCTGCTACAAAAGTGACCACTTTTCCTGACCACACCCAAGGAGAAGGAAGCTCGTGTATTTTACAAACGCGATTTACGTCCCTTAGAAATAAAATAAATGTCTTCTGGAGACACGACCTGCTGTTTTTAATAATTCCCACAATGCCGTTTCCTTACGGACTGTTGTTTCAGCCTGGAAAATGTCATGGTATTAAGTGTCACGTTGAGGAGACTTGTCACCCATCCATGAGGTGCCTTTTTACTGTTGGAGCATCACAAACAATACCCAGGGCCCAGGAGCACAGAGCATGTGAGCCCACATTGAACCTACTCCCCCAACCTGCCCACGAATGAAAAGATCCCGGTTCATTTTCCACAGGGAGGAATGGGACCCTTAGACCGGCATCTTTCTTACACCTGCCAGCACCACGGTCCTCAGACAGTTCAGTAGCCCACAAAACGCTTCACTTCCAACTCCTGCAGGTAGGGTTGTTATGAGGATTAAGATAATTCATGTGTGTTGAACATGGCGCATAGGGCCCAGTGCTCAGTAAGAATTAGTAATACTGTCTTTGACCTTCTGGCCTTGGGAATGCGCCTGGTATCTCCATGGCTCACCATAAGCTAGTGCACCAGGCTTACTAACCTCGATTCACAGACAGAGATGGAACCTCGGGCGGTTCAGTAATGTGCCCAGGGTCACCCAGCCAGTTAGACGGTGCCGTCTGGATTCGAACTCAAAACGCTCAGCAACATACAGTCTCTCTCCAAAGCATCCGCGGTCTCTCCTGCATCATGACAGTATTATAAATGGTTTGCCTAGCCTAAGTCCCCAGAGGTTTGTTCTATGGAGACAAGTCCATTATGTCAATGCATTTGAAATCAGCTGGAGGCAGTCCTTCAGTGCACGGCTTTTAATGCCTATTAAGCGGGTGGAGAAAGAAGATCAATGAACAGGGGTGTATTTGCAGCTCCACTAGGGCTCACCGTCCTGACCATACTGCCCAGGTTCTCTGGCAAGGCTGGAGTTTTAAAGCCTCCAAGGAGAACTACTTGAAACAAAGACGGAGGAGATGGCTCTTCCCGTGCTCGTGTAATTTTAGGGGAAAAGGAAGATTCCCTGCAGCGTATCCTCTAGATCCAGATGGTCTGACGTGAAATGTATCCGAAGAGCCATCATTAAGAATTATTCTCCTGAGGTCTTTACTCTGTTCAGAGTTCTCTTTTCAAAGGAAGATGCCTACAAGCAGGAAGTCACCAGGATGATGGGACCATCTTCTTGCAAATCAGTGAAGCATCGCCATCAGGAGCTGGGGAGGCATGGGGGCGGGGGCACGGAAAGGGGTGGGATAACAAAGGCGAGAGGCACGGCACCTCGGTGTTCTTCCCGAGGCGTCCTGGGGAATATCTTTTGATTCGATATTGGTTTCATGATCTTGCTGGGTTTTCTCTGCTCCTTTCTGACCAAGAATGGGAAAGAGGGATGATGGAGGAGAGGGTGTGGGTAGATGGTGGAAGTCAAGGGAGGGGTTGGCTACCTGGCTGAGTGGAGGTGAGTGGATGAGAGGGAAGTTGTCTCTCACCCCAACACACGTGTGTGCATATATGCCACACACACACACTACCCCCTCCCTCCAGCAGCATTTTTAGAGAATAACAGTGCCCCCTGGTGGCCATTTACATGCAAGACTCCTCTAAACTTTCACTGAAGAATAACACAAATTGTGTTATTCCATACTTATTTACTCTGGTTTCCCACAGTCGAAAGTCCCCCTTGTCCCTCTTGTCCTTTTCTTGGAAAATGAGCCAAGACATAAAGGTACTTCTGAGAAGTGCTTTGCAGCATTCCCGGTGGTACTCGGCGTGAGAGAGACAGTACCCAGAAAACAGCTCCCAAACAGAAGGCCATGTCCTTAGTGTCTTAAGACCCTGGCCTTGTGCTTATTTGGGAAAGAAGCAGCAGGCTTGAGGAGCAGGGATCAGTGAAGAAAGTCTTGATTTCAGGAATTGATTCCAGCCACTGTGCATTTTTTTAAATCTGTAAATTACCAGAAGAGCAGAGAACCCTGTATCATCAATATCATCAATTTCTGCTTCTCTGACCTAAGCTTGGTCTCTCCGGTAATGGCTCATTTCACTTTGCTATAATTAAAAGAAATGCCATCCATTTGCCTCACCTACCCTGTACCAGGCGCTGTGCATGGGAGCTGGTGACATCAGGGTGGATGCAAACATACCTGTGGGGCTTTGTTTTCCTCCCAGGAACTCAGACCGCCCAGGTCACAGGTGATCTTGATCTCCCTAGATCAACGAGATCGTGTGTACAGTGAGCTTAACTCACTGCCTGGTACCTCGTAAGTGTTCTGTAACAGCGGCTCTGAATGTACCTGATATGTATGGAACTACATGTATGTATAGAACTAAAAGCTATTTCTAGGGAGCAACATGAATTTTTAAGTGCTTTGGGATTTTATAAGGACTCATTAAAAGGCATCAGGATTTCCAGCTGTGAGATTTTTTGTTTATGTAGAAGTTCAAAGAGTTCTTTCCAAATGCTAACTCATGAATCTTCACAAAATCCCCTGGAAATGGCTGGCCAGAAAAGGGAACACGGACGAACCATTAATCTGAGTAATATGGCAGTAGAGTCAGGACAGGGAACAAGCAGTTCTTCGATGTGCGTCCCCCTCCCGCAAGTCTGGAGCAGTAAAACTCGCCTGTAAAAAACCTGGTTTTGCACTGTAAGTTCTAGGTAAGGGAGACTCCTTATTTACCCCAAGGTGGGGAAGGAATAAAGCTCTGAAAAATAGTTCTGGATGAGCCGGGAGCAGGATAACAGGGAGGAGAGTGGAGGGCTCACGTTGTCCCTTCTCCTCCTCCCCAACATTTGAATACGGGTGAAATCAGGTGAAAATGAGTATCAAGAGAGCCTCCAAGGGGAGGACGCAGAGAGGAGTACTGAAAAGGGGCATCAGGTGGGCTTGCAGGAGGCTTTGGGGGAGAATCCGTTTCCTTGCCTTTTTCAGCTTCTACTGGCCGCCTGGGTTCCTTGGCTTGTTGCCCCTTCCTCCACCTTCAAAGAGCACCTGTCCAATGTCTGCTCCATCATCACATGGCCTTTTCCTTTTGTCTCTAGCTCTCCCTACATTCCTGTTATAAGAATCCTTGTGATGACGTTGGCTCACCCACGTAATGCAGGATAATCTCTCCATCTCAAGATTGTTAATCACATCTGCAAAATCCCTCTTGCCATGTAAGGTAGCATTCCCAGGTCCTGGGGATTAGGATGTGGGTATCTTTGGGGGCCGTTATTCTGCTTCCCATGCTGGGAAATCAGGGCAGAGAGACTGAATGATATTTTGAAGAGGAACTTCTATAATATGGAAATCTTCCCATAATATCAATTTCCAAGGACTGTGGACTGTTTCACCCACGAGTTGCCCATTGGGGTTCTGAAATGTGCAGATGGGAAGTGTGCTTCTCCACATGTTCCCCACCTTGGGGGCAAGGGAGGTCATACCTGGGACTCTCCTGAGTTAGGGGTGGTGAGACCCTAGAGCTGTACAAATTTCTTCCTCTGGAAAGCAGAGAAAGTCCTTTAAAGTCTAGCCACCCACCAGGCAGGCCCCACAGGTTGATAGGGAGATGCCCTTGGCCACAGCAGTTGTGGAGAATGGAAAAGAGATTTTATAACCAAAGCACACTGAGTCCTTTTGGACTGTCTCTGGCGAGACTGTTTCTGGCATTGGGTTCGTAGGAGGAGTCCTGATGGGAGCCACATATCACATTTCCTTCTGCTTTGCAAGGGAACCAGGTTCAAAGTAAGAATTCTCAGTGGAGAAAGCTGGTTTCAGAATGCCTTCAAGAAATCCCCGAGTCAGCACCATTCAAAAGGAGTGGCGCCACACCTTGCCCAGAGAGTAAGACAATGAGTTGGCATCCATGAGGCCCAGAACGTCCCAGATGGGCACAAGTCTTCTGTCCTGTTGTCAGATCTTGTGGTAGCTTCTAGGACTTGATCTGGCCCCGAAGCACGCAGGCGCCTCTGACCCTCCCTGCGCCACAGCTGAACACACAGCCCTGAGCACAGCAGACTGACTGCTGCCTTTCTCTCTCAGTATTGAGGCTTTGGAGTCCCCAGTGGGAGGCGCTCCACAAACCACAGTCTCTTGTGTCACTGCTGAGGTTACGATGACCATCACTCCCCCAGCCCTGCTGGCCAATCCTCCCGAGCCCCGATTCCTGCTATCCTTTCCCTTCCAAGGGGTTAGCCCCATCTGCAAAGTTTTGGATAGCCCCAAGTTTAGGATAAGCACACTTTCCCTCTTCCAAGCTCTTACTGTTTACAGAGCTCTTTCAATCCTTTGATTGTATCAGGGAGAACAATCTTAATGAGGGATGTATCAGATAGGAATTGGTTAAGTTGCAAAACATGGCAGACTTGACTAATGCTGGATCAGACGATCAGGGCAGTTTGAGGGTTTCTCAGCCTCAGTGCTATTGACATTTAGAGCCAGATAATTCTTTGTTGGAGGGCTGTCCTGTGTGTTGTAGGATGTTTTACGGTATCTTTAGCTTCTAACCACTAGATCAGCAATTCTCAATTCGGGAGGGGGCAATTTCGCCCCCAGAGGACGTTTGGCAATGTCTGGAGACATTTTTGGTTGTCACCACTGTGGAGGTAACTGGAGGGTGGTCTACTGACATCTACGGGGCTGCGGTCAGGGATGCTGCTAAATATTCCACAGTTCACAGCTCCCGACCACAAAGAGTTATCTAGCCCCAAGTTTCAATAGTGCCATGACTGAGAAACCCTGGTTTAAAGAAACAGAAATGGATGTTTAAGTTGGTCCAACAGGATGGGGAGAGAAAATCCCAAGAGAAATCTCCCCTCCCCCAGTAGTATTCTTATCCTATTCTCGCTGCTGATAAAGCCAGAAATAGTTCGTTTTAGCTGATAATTCCTGGGATGAAATACCTCACTGGAGGCACTTCCTAGCAAGAGACTCGGAGGGGGCCTGGAGCAGGAGAGAGGGTCCTCATTTCATTTTAAGGATGGCTGAGGAAGCGTGGGAGAGGGTTAATAGACGCATGCACCACTGATTGGGAAAAGGGACTGCAAAAATTCTAAAAGCCACCGAACGCAGCTGTATTCGGCAATAAGAGCACTGACGATAGGTGGAAGAACGAAACGACAAATACTGAAAGGATCAGTTGCAGACACAGCCCACAGAAGACAGCAGGCAGGGCTCTTATCGTTTAGGATTATTTTTTTTTAGTACCCAATATCTGTTGAAATACTTACATTCTCAAAGTGCATTCAAATATCACCTACTTGTACCTACACATGAAAGCAGGCCTCCATTACAAAAGATAATGAACAGATAACAAAGGGGAAATGGAAAGAGTGTGTTCATAAATGCCTTGGCTACAAATCAATCCACCCCTGGGCACTGAAGGCTGTATTTTTTTTGTTCAGTGAGTGTAGCTAGGTGATAATAAATAGACGTAGGTTGTCACCAATTAGAGTAGCCGCTGGGTCCCTCCCCACACCCTCTCCCCATGACAATGAAGTGGGTACAGGTTGAGGGGGAAGGTCAGAGGCGGAGCCAAAGGAAGGAGAGGTTAATTAAACTCTCGGTGTGCTCAGCTGCCTGGAGCACGTGAATATTATTTTCAAACCTTTTTTTCCCCACCTACCGCTAGCTTGAAATATAAGAGCCAAAATACATTCAAAAAAACCAAGTACAGGCAAATAGAAAACCATTCGATGTTTCTTGTTCTACTTTTTCTTTCGGCTCTTTCAGATCAAGGGATAACAACTTCCTGGCCAGGTGCTCTCAGGTTCAAATCTCTTAAAGAGCTGGCAGCAAAGCCAAGGATGAAGGGGAAGAAGGGACAGGCCGAGGAAGGTTTTCCTGTTGAAGTGTTAAAACATTCTGGATGTTCTCAGGTCCTTTGGCGACATTTGTTTTTTCTTTTGGCACTAAGACCAAAACAGAGGGCATGTGGTGGAAAGAGGGGGTGTGGCTGGTAAGCATGTGTGTGAATGCTCCCGTTAACGTTTTTATGTGAAAATTCACCAATTAAAATGGAAAGATTTAGGGCAATTCTAGCTCATCAGGACTGGTGACTCTGACATTGTTCAAAGATGGGGAACTCACCCTTCCACCCACTCCTGGGTTCCCTGGGGCTGGGAACTTCCACAGTCTGTCACTGCACCCCGGCCGCAGCATGTCAGGCAAAGGCATGGTCATTAGGCCACGACCTGGAGCTAGTCTGCAGGGTCCAAATCCAGGCTCCACCATTTCCTTCCTCTGTGACCTTGAGCGAGTCAGCTGGCCCTGGGGGCTTCAGTTTCCTCCTCTGTAAAATGGGCACAACAAACAGCACCTCCATCACAAAAGCCTGAATGAGAGAAGTAGTTGGCATCGTGCCAGGCTCATAGGAGCTGTTTAAATACTAGCCGCTATTATTATTAGGGGTTCAAGGTCTGTTTTGCTCAGCTTTGTAGCTTATCAAAGGCCAAATATCTGAATGCATTTTATTGGTTAAAATGTTTTGGGTCACAATTACTCATCCCTTCCCATTGACATTCCATTTACATGCTGTACAGATTATTTTCAAAGCGATGTTTGAGAGGATTTTGAATAACCTTTGGTCCTGTTTCTGAATGTGGGCAGGGATCCCTTTGGGGGTGCTCTCTACCACTTCCAGAAGGGCTGCAGATTCTGTCTGGCCAATGTCTGGGGAAGGCCTGGGGGCAGATATGATTGAGATGGACAGGATACCTGAACCCAGCTCCTCGGGGCAGAGGGGTCTGGAAACTTTGTGGGTGCACAATAGCCTGAGAAACCGCTCAGGCCCACCTTGGAATTCCTTCCGTACTTTTCTCAGCAAAATCATTCTCCAGGTCTCTGCCTTTTCTTTGAGGTTCACTGTATTTGTGCCTCGGGTTCTATATATGAAAAATCACAATTGAAATCTAGAGTGGGAACAATATGCATGCCCTTAACAGTACTGAACTGTACACTTAAAATGGTTAAGATGGTAAATTTTAGGTTTAGGTATATTTGACCAGACCACAGTTACAAATGATTTTAAAAAAAGAACAAACTGGACTGGGAGGGATCTGAGGGGCTTCATTCATGATCTGACACCCAGTTCTGTGAGGCTCAAGTCCAGGGTCGCGGCTTCTGGGGCGTCTTCTGCAATCCTGTCGTTTTCCCTCGCTGTGTGGGTAGGACTCAGAGGGCAGCTGGGACTCTTAAGTCCTGTGGCTCCTGTGCCCTGACCCGTCCCCAGAGGCACCCCTGTTGACTGTTCCTCAAAGCAGGTGCCTCCCTCAGAGGAGGCCCAGTGTCCGAGGCCCTACCCAGGAGCAGTGCTTCTTACGTTTCTCTGGGCTTTTGGGCACCAGGGTCATGGGGTGAGAGGTCAGGAGAGGAGGGGGCAGTGGCTACTTACAAGGCCTCATCGTGGCTTGGCTGAGTGGTTGCTGACCACCGCTGCTCAGGCAGCCTTTCGCGAGGCTCCCGGCCTTCTCTGTGCCCTGGGCTGGAGGGGGAGGCCCAGAGGGTGTGCAAGCTCCCGGGCTGTAAAAAAAAAAGCCCAGACCCAGAGCCAAGGACAAGTGAGCCTCCACTGCCCTCTGCTGGGGATCCCAGCTCATGGCCACCAGGACTCGAGAAAAGGAAACACAAGGCAAGGCCTGGCCCAGAGAGCCGGGCAGGCCCAGGAGGCCTGTGCGGACCTGCAGTCCTGAAATGGGGGCCTCGAATTTCCCCAGGGCCCCAGTTTCTCACCGAGCCCGCTGTGAGGGTGCATCACCACCAGCAAGCCAGCTCCAGGTGAGCAGGTCTGGGCGCTCTCCCCTCCGGGCCAGGTGAGCTTCAGCTCTGCCCCCAGCCCCCCGGGGGTGGGCTCTGGCTCCTAACCCCCTGAGGGGTGGGCCTCGCCCTGCTTGCTCCTCTAGGGTGTGCCCTGTCCTCGGCTAGTCTTTGTCATTGCTGTTCCCCCATTTCCTTTCCAAAACAGAGTTCTAGATGCGCTGCCCAGTCTCAGGCCCCCCTTGTTGCAGGAGTCTCTGAAAAGCTTGCCTGCCCTAGGCCATTCCTGCCTGACCCTGCAGCCAGACTGAATTTCCAGAATGTTGTTAAGGTGATGCTGTCATGCCCTTGTCTGACCTCCTTCAAAGTCTGCCAATTGCCAAGAGGGTGATTACAAAACAGCATGAAATACAACACCCATCGTGATCTGGTTCCTGCCCTTCCTTTCCAGGTTTCACACCAACATTACCTCCTCTGGTAGCTGGCATCTTCTTTTCATTCAAACAAGAGGCAGCATAGTCTCTGCTGCCAAACAGCCTGGATTCCTAGACCAGCTGCACTATTTGCTAGCTGACCTTGGGCGCGTTACCTCTCTGCCTCAACTTCCTCCTCTATAAAATGGGGATGATAATAGTAATAGTACGCTTCGTAGGGTTGTCGTTAACGTGAATGATAGAATCCATGTAAAGCACATAGTAGGCACCTTATAAGTGTTGCTTATTATTACTTTTTTAAAGATTTTTTTTTGATGTGGACCATTTTTAAAGTCTTTATTGAATTTGTTACAATATTGCTTCTGTTTTATGTTTTGTTTTGTTTTGTTTTTTTAATTTTATTTATTTATTTATTTATTTATTTATTTATGGCTGTGTTGGGTCTTCATTTCTGTGCGAGGGCTTTCTCTAGTTGTGGCAAGCGGGGGCCACTCTTCATCGCGGTGTGCGGGCCTCTCACTATCGCGGCCTCTCTTGTTGCGGAGCACAGGCTCCAGACGCGCAGGCTCAGTAGTTGTGGCTCACGGGCCTAGTTGCTCCATGGCATGTGGGATCTTCCCAGACCAGGGCTCGAACCCGTGTCCCCTGCATTGGCAGGCAGATTCTCAACCACTGCGCCACCAGGGAAGCCTTGGTTTTTTTAATTATAAATTTATTTATTTTATTTATTTATTTTTGGCTGCGTTGGGTCTCTGTTGCTGTGCGCGGGCTTTCTCTAGTCTCGGTGAGCAGGGGCTACTCTTCATTGCGGTGCACGGGCTTCTCATTGTGGTGGCTTCTCTTGTTGCAGAGCACAAGGCTCTAGGCGCATGGGCTTCAGTAGTTGTGGCTCGCAGGCTCAGTAGTTGTTACTTACGGGCTCTAGAGCACAGGCTCAGTAGCTGTGGCACACGGGCTTAGTTGCTCTGTGGCATGTGGGATCTTCCCGGACTAGGGCTCGAACCGGTGCCCACTGCATTGTCAGGCGGATTCTTAACCACTGCACCACCAGGGAAGCCCCCTGTTTGTTTTTTATTTTTTTTTTGGCTGCGAGGCATGTGGGATCTTAGCTCCCTGACCAGGGATTGAACCCGCACCTCCTGTATTGGAAGGCGAAGTCTTTCTTAACCATTGGACTGCCAGGGAAGTTCTAGTGTTGGTTATTAGTATTCGTTGAAAAACTTGGCAAAGTTGTCCCTTTGACTCCATCTCCTATTATCTATCTGATTGCCTGAATATTCATCTGAGCAAATTATCCAGCAACCTTAGACCAGTTCCTTGATTCCCCAACTCCAGTGACCATCACTTCCAACTTACCTAAGCCACCCACGCTCATGACTACCCCCGGAAGTTGTCAGCACCTAGAACTATTCGGAGCTGCCTTTGAAATCTTCAACTTTAGCATTTCACTTTCTGACAGCATCCAGCTGTCCTTCCAGCTCTCTCACTCTGCTCTGCTCTTATATTTGCTTATCTCCAGGTCACCCAGTTCTTTGGTCCTTCTTTTTCTCTCAGCCCATCAGCTCTTTCTAGCTTTTTTTTTTTTTTTAACATTTCTCTATTGAATTTATACATTACTGATCATTTGAACTCGTATCGAGATCTTGAATTCTCCTGTCATGAAATCATCGCATTTCAGCTCTGATATGGAAGAATCCTGCCTAAGAATTCTGTCCCTATGACCTAGGCAACTCTTAACACCCTTGACATTGGCACAAATTGTGTGAAAGGTGGTCGGATCCATATGATCATTTCCAGACCATTTTAACATTGTCTGGAGCTAAAACAAAGTACTGAGACTAGAATTGTATCCATCCTTCGCTCCTGTTTAGAAGTTTGGAACACGTCCCCATCCTCCTATCTTGCCCCCAATAGAATGCTAAAACGTGGCAACAGATTTCTTTCTTTTTTTTTTTTTAAAAAAAAAATATATATTTTAAAATATTTATTTATTTATTTGGCTGCGTTGGGTCTTGGTTGTGGCACGCGGGATCTTCGTTGCGGCATGCGGGATCTTTAGTTGCGGCATGCGAAGTCTTAGTTGCAGTATGTGGGATCTAGTTTCCTGACCAGGGATTGAACCCGGGCCCCCTGCATTGGAAGCGTGGAGTCTTAGCCACTGGACCACTAGGAAAGTCCTGGCAACAGATTTCTTAACAGAGATAGTGGACATCAGAGATTCCACCTGCAACTTGGTATTTTGAAATTGTGCCATTTGGAAGAAATATTTGAAGTAGAGTGTTTCTCTGGTTCAGGAACTCTGTTTTCACCAGCTTTATTTAAAAATAAAGATTTTGCATTCTCTTGCATACTCATTCACGTATTCACTCAGTACACATCCACTAAGCACCCTCTATGTGCCAGGCACTGTGTCAGGCATCGGGCACACACAGTCCCTGCCCTCAAAGCTTAGGGTCTAGAAGAAGAAGACAAAAAGTAGGTTGACAATTTTACATTTACAAAGTGAAGAAAGTGCTAGGAACATAATCAAGGGGGTGGTAGGATGGAGAATGAAGAGGACCTACTTAGAGGGCGTCTTCAGGGCTGACAACAGGAAAGTATTCATTGAATTTGACCAAATAGAAACCATTGGTAACTTTGACAAGGACAGTTTCAGGTATAAAGAGTTGGGATTTGAGCACTTAAGAGTTAAGGAAAGCGAAGATGTAGAGATGGTTCACACAGGCTAGTCTTTTGGCAATTTAGAGAGGAGAAGCAGAGAAAAATCTGAGCTACCATAGCGGGCAGGATTGGCACCTCCTTCAAAAATTATTAAACAGTGTGTGTGTGTGTAAAAAAAAAATTATTAAGAATTTCGGGGACTTCCCTGGCGGTCCAGTGGTTAAGACTCCATGCTTCCACTGCAGGGGGCACGGGTTCGATCCCTGGTCAGGGAACTAAGATCCCACATGCCTTGTGGTGCAGCCAATCTCGTATGGTATCCCTTATATGCGGAATCTAAAAAGAAATGATACAAATGAACTTCTTTACAAAACAGAAACAGACTCACACACTTAGAGAATGAACTTATGGTTACGGGGAGCGGGGTGCAGTGGGAAGGATGTGGGGAAGGGATAGTTAGGGAGTACCGGATCGAAATGTACATACTGCTATATTTAAAATGGATAATCAAGAAGGACCTACTGTACAACACTGGGAACTCTGCTCAGTGTTATGTGGCAGCCTGGATGGGAGGGGAGTTTGGAGGAGAACGATACATGTATATGTATGGCTGAGTTGCTTTGCTGTGCACCTGAAACTATCACAACTTTTTTTTTTTTTTTTTTTTTGGCTGCTTTTGGTCTTCATTGCTGCGCATGGGCTTTCTCTAGTTGCGGCGAGCAGGGGCTACTCTTCGTTGTGGTGTGTGGGCTTCTTATTGCGGTGGCTTCTCTTGTTGCAGAGCATGGGCTCTAGGCGCACAGGCTTCAGTAGTTGTGGCACATGGGCTTCAGTAGTTGTGGCTCGCGGGCTCTAGAGCGCAGGCTCATAGTTGTGGCGCTCGGGCTTAGTTGCTCCGCGGCATGTGGGATCTTCCCCAACCAGGGATCGAACCCATGTCCCCTGCATTGGCAGGCAGATTCTTAACCACTGCACCGCCAGGGAAGTCCCCTATCATAACATTGTTAATTAGCTATACTCCAGTATAAAATAAAAAGTTTCAAAAAAAAAAAAGAATTTCAAGATGGTGACATCAAAGCATTAAACCAAGTACTGGATCTGTGCAACGAGATGTCACATGCCCACGAGGCTGGCTCTGACAGCAGGTCTGCATGCCAGTGAGAATGATTGGTTAAAAAGAGCGAGATTGATAATGTAAGGAAAGAGGGAGATAACCAAAGAAATGAAATTTGGGGAAGAAAAAAAGGAGATAGGACCCAGAGTATATGTGGAGGGATTAGATGGGAGGAGGTTACGTCCTCCATCATAACAGGAAGAAAGTAAAACGCAGGTGTAGATGCAGGTGGGCTAGTGAGAAGGCTCACTGTTCTCAGTGATGGTGGCGGCAGGGCTCCCGGTCAAGAGTGAGAGGGTGTGAGGAGGAGGGATGAGGGGTTTGAGTGGAAAGAAAACGTGTATGGAAGACGGTTGGGATTGGGGTTTTGCCAGTTAAAACACAATGGAGGGAGAGTGGATCTAGGGAGTTGCTGGTGTTTGTGAGAGTGATAGTGAGACGAGCCATAGAATCCAGGTTAGGCAAGAAAACAAATTCATCAAGAGAGGCTGTGAAGGAAGCTAGGTTCACAGTTTTTTGTTTTTGTCTTTTAATTTTATTGGAGTATAGCTGATTTACAATGTTGTGTTAGTTTCAGGTGTACAGCAAAGTGAGTCAGTTATACATATACGTATATCCATTCTTTTTTGGATTCTTTTCTCATATAGGTTATCACAGAATATTGAGTAGAGCTCCCTGTGCTATACAGTAGGTCCTTGATGGTTATCTATCTTATATGTAGTAGGGTGCATGTGTTCATCCCAAGCTTCTGATTTATCCCTCCTCCCATGTTTCCCCTCTGGTAACCATAAGTTTGTTCTTGATATCTGTAAGTCTGTTTCTGTTTTGTAAGTAAGTTCATTTGTATCTTTTTTTAAAAAATTAGATTCCACATATGAGTGATACATATGATATTTGTCTTTCTCTGTCTGGTTTCACTTAGTATGATAATCTCTAGGTCCATCCATATTGCTGCAAATGGCATTATTTCATTCTTTTTTCTGGCTGAGTAGTATTCCATTGTATATATGTACCACATTTTCTTTATCCATTCCTCTGATGATGGACATTTACGTTGCTTCCATGTCCTGGCTGTTGTAAATAATGCTGCAGTGAACATTGGGGTGCATGTATCCTTTTGGATTATGGTTTTCTCCAGATATATGCCCAGGAGTGGGATTGCAGGATTATATGGTAACTCTATTTTAGTTTTTAAGGAATCTCCACACTGTTCTCCATAGTGGCTGCACCAACTTACAGTCCCGCCAACAGTGCAGGAGGGTTCCCTTTTCTCCACACCCCTCTCCAGGATTTATTATTTGTAGACTTTTTGATGATGGCCATTCTGACCAGTGTGAGGTGGTACCTCATTGTAGTTTTGATTTGCATTTCTCTGATAATTAGTAATGTTGATGCTTTTTGGCCATCTGTATGTCTTTCTTGGAGAAATGTCTATTTAGATCTTCTGCCCATTTTTTGATGGGGTTGGTTTTTTTTTTTTTTTTGACACAGAGCTGCATGAGCTGTTTGTATATTTTGGATGGGTTAGCAGTTCTGATTAGGTTGAAGTGAGCTGATAGAAATTTGTGATCAGCAGGGGAAGGTTTGAATTCATTTCTGTGGTGACATGGTCCAGGGGAACCCCAGGGAGGTGCGTGGGTGGGTTACATGGAATGGTTCCTGGTGATGAGGAGGTCAAGGAAATGAGAAGAAAGATGTTTGGTGGGTCATCACCACAGGGTTGAATTTATCAAGAAAGGTAGAGCATGAGACTTCAGGACAAGTGATAAAAACTTCACTATGTTTTTTGGGACGGGGGGAAATAATGCATTTTTTTAACTTTTTTTTTTTTTTGGCCACGCCGCGCGGCATGTGGGATCTCAGTTCCCCAACCAGGGATCGAACCCGTGCCCCCTGCATTGGAAGCATGGAGTCCTAACCACTGGACTGCCAGGGAAGTCCCCAAGAATGTATTATTAAAAATTCTTTTTTAGAAACATATTTCTTTTCTCTCTCTCTTTTTTTTTTTTGGCTGCACCACACAGCTTGTGGGATCTCAGTTCCCGACCAGGGATTGAACCCGGGCCATGGCAGTGAAAACGCTGAATCCTAACCACTAGACCACCAGGGAACTCCCTAGAAACATATTTCTGTTTTACATTTTGAGATTCCCTCTGTCCTCCCCTTTCATCTGAGATAGCGAATAGTTGGGACTGGAGGGGGCACACTTCTGTCTTTGGGCCAGGAGGGGGCACAAGAGGCTGCAATAGAAGTGTCGAGTCTAAGGGCAAACAGAGAAGTGATTGCGCTCAGGACAGGCTCTGCCCCCTCTCCCATCAGTGTCCTTCCCAAGGCAGGCTGGGGCCTGAGTCTGTCTGAGGGTTGGTTCAGGTATGAGCTGCCATTCTGTAGTAGTTTCCTAGGGCCGTCATAACCAATTTTCACTGGCTTGGCAACTTAAAACAACAGAAATGTATTGTCTCACAGTTCTGGAGGCCAGAAATCCAAAATTAGTATTACTGGGCAGAAATTAAGGTCTTGGCAGGGCCATTCTCCCTTGGAAGATTCTAGGGGAGACTCCTTCTTTGTCTCTTCAGCTCGTGGAGGCTCCAGGTATTCACCCTCGGCTTGTGGCTGTGTCAGTGCTGTCCCCACTTCCGTCCTCACATGGTCTTCTCTGTGCCCCGTCTTCTCTTCTGTCTCTTATAGACATTTGCCACTGGAGTACGGACCACCCTCATCCAGGATGCTCTCGTGTCTAGATCCTTAACTTAATTACATCTGCTAAGACCCTATTTCCAAATAACGTCACAGTCACAGGTTCTGGGAGGTTAGGAGGTAGAGATATCTTTTTTTGGGGGGGGCCACTGTTAAACCCACTACACCTTTCTTTTGTCTACAGTTTAATAACCCAGTGGGTGACCCACATTTTATTTTGGTGAAACTGTTAGTAAGAGTTACTGAGTGGGGCTTCCCACTGAGTGGCACAGTGGTTGAGAGTCTGCCTGCCAATGCAGGGGACACGGGTTCGAGCCCTGGTCTGGGAAGATCCCACATGCCACGGAGCGACTAGGCCCGTGAGCCACAATTGCTGAGCCTGTGCGTCTGGAGCCTGTGCTCCGCAACAAGAGAGGCCGCGACAGTGAGAGGCCCGCGCACCGCGATGAAGAGTGGCCCCCGCTTGCCGCAGCTAGAGAAAGCCCTCGCACAGAAACGAAGACCCAACACAGCAAGCAAGCAAGCAATAAATAAATAAATTAATTAAAAAAAAAAAAAAAAAAGAGTTACTGAGTTTTTACTATATGCCTGCCCACACTAAAGGGTGGGTGACCTTATTTAATGCTTACAAGTACACCTTGGCAGATAGTACTGTTTACATATGAGCAAATTGAGGCTTAAGAGGGGACTTCCCTGGTTGCATAGTAGTTAAGAATCTGCCTGCCAATTCAGGGGGACACGGGTTCGATCCTTGGTCTGGGAAGATCCCACATGCCGCAGAGCAACTAAGCCTGCAAGCCACAACTACTGAGCCCACGTGCCACAACTACTGAAGCCCGTGCTCCGCAACACGAGAAGCCACCGCAATGAGAAGCCTGAGCACTGCAACGAAGACCCAAAGCATCCAAAAAAAAAAATTAATTAAAAAAAAAAGTGTGCCCTGTTTTCAATTATTAAAAAAAAAAAAAGAGGTGAGTAGGCTGGGACTTCCCTGGTGGTCCAGTGGTTAAGACTTCTCCTTCCAGTGCAGGGGGTGTGGGTTCGATCCCCGGTCAGGGAACTAAGACCCCACATGCCTTGTGGCCAAAAACTCAAAACATAAAACAGAAGCAATATTGTAACAAATTCAATAAAGACTTTAAAAATGGTCCACATCAAAAAAATCTTAAAAAAAAAAAAAGAGGTGAGTAGGCTGCAGAGCTGGGCTTCAGACCCAGGGGAGCTGCCCTTTTAATCCCAGGCCTCTTAATCTTATGCTGCCTCTTCTTGGTAGGATCACGTTTCTACCAGGAAGATTCCTGCAGTTAGAAGAATCTGAGTGGCTAAGGAAATCTGAAGTTTTGTACTACAGCATAGAGAAAAGTGGGACTGTAGCTTCCCAGCTTAAACACTGTAACCCTGGAGCATGACATGTCACCAGCATCAGTTACAGAGAGTGACAGAGAATGCAAAACATGGGAACCAGTACTCATTTGTCCTCCTGCGGAACTGCCTTCCCCCTACGAGGTGCCTGGTATCCTGGATTTCACGATGCGGCTGTGCCAGCGTGGAGATGATACTTCAGGGCAGAAGGCAGCCAACCAGATCCGCGGTTGCCAGCAAAGCACACCTGCGCTCATCAGCTTGCATCAGGGTGGTGTGCAGGTGTACCCGGCGGGCCATGGGCAGCTCATGTTCATGAACAAGCACTGCAGGCAGAAGCTGTGGGTGCAGAGCTTCAAGGAGGTGCCTTTCTGGTTCTTCCACAGCAGGCAGCACCTGCGCTGTGCGCCCGGGGGCCCTTTGCTTAGGAAGCTGGCTGAGCTCAGGCAGTGTTGGAGCGGCAGGGGTCCTCCCGCTTCTACTCCGGCTGGTCATCCACGAGGGCAGGGAGTAGCCTGAGGTGGCCCCGGACGCAATGCTGAGGACATGGAGGACCCATCAGGGGAGCAAGCCGAGGCTGCTGGTGGCTGTGCTTCAAACATAGGGTCTCTCTGATGTCCTCCTTTTGGGGGCTGTGTAACCAATTCCTAAAGGGGATTCTGGAGACCCCCAGTCTTCCCACTTAAGTGCCCTGGGCATCATAGCTTCCTCAGACTCAGGCAGCAGCATTGACCTCGGGCACGTTTGCATACTCTTTGGACCAGATGTGAAACCTGGAGGGGTGGGTCCTGCAATGTCCCTTCTGTCCCCTCACAGCCCTGCTGTCCTCACTCAGATTGCATTTCTGGGGATAGATCTAGGGAGCGGGGCTCTGGGCTGGCTGGTGACCCCAGGCCTAAGGCATCTGGTCAGAGAGCTCCCATGCAGTGTGGGCCGACCCTAATCGTGTCCCTTTAAAGAAGCATTTTGGAAGCCAGCTGCCCCTGCGGCCCTGCCGGAAACAGACCTCCCTTCCGCCATTGCTCACCAGTGGGGACTGGTCAGCCTCCTTCCCCTTCCTCTCTGCATTATTTGGTGACATTCTTTTCAGTCTATGGACAAATCAGTGCCATCTTACTACAGTTTCTGCAGCCACCGGCCCTCTCTGCTGGCCAGCCCCGACATGGGCCTTGGTCACCCATGTTCGTCACATCTGCCAACAGGGGTCCAGGGCATGAAAATGAGGGAAAAGGTAGTCCTGAGAGTCGCACCAAGACATCGACACTTCATGGGTCAGACCTGAGATGTGTGAAGTCCATGGGTGTGGCTAGAGTGGCTCCCAGACCAGCAAGGCGAGTCTCAAGCTGACTGGGTATTCCTACTGCTAAAGAAGATCCTCTGTCAGAAGGGGGCGCTGGTAGCAGACGCAGGTACCGCTGGGAGAGGGACTCTTGAAGCATCCAGGCTCATTGGCAAGGTTGGCTGATGAGATGGGTGTTCCGGTCAGCTCAGCCTGGCGTCCTTAACCGCTGGATTCTTCACAGTGCCTCCCCTGGTTCCTATCATGCTTCCAAAATGCTTTGCCCTTTCTACACAGGTGTGCTTCCAGGGAGGGCGCGTACGGGCGTGCTGACACTGGCATGTCGCCCACCTGGCCTCCCCCAACAAGCACGCTTTGCCCTGCTGGTGGGAATGCCACTGCATGCTCCAAAAACGTATAATTCCTGGGATCACAACAAGGTCAGGTGACTCCAAAGTATAAAATCCGGTATTAAGAAACTTAATACCTAGTTAGCAATAACTGATTCCAGTGGGAAGGTTATCAGATGGTGTCTTGCCTTGTTAATAACACCCACCAGGAAGCCACATCTTGAATGACAAAGTTGATTTCAGGGCCAAGTTGTGTGCTGTTTGCCAAAACTGCCAGTCAATACCTGCTCCTCTGGCCTTTACTTGTCATCAGCAGCTCAAACTGACTGCCCACTGAGCTCCTCCCCTTAACGGGGAGGCTGGAAGCCCTTGCAGCTCACTGGGATTTTTTTCTTCCTCTTCTTTCTCAGCTTGGTAGTCTGCCTCAGGTCACCTAGCTTATGGGGGGGTCACCTAGCTGTGTGTGAGGGGAGGATCCCCCAGCAATGGTGGGATCTAGTGAGCAGAGACTAGATCCATTGTTTTTGGCTGAGAAACTTTTTATGCAAACCAAAGCTTTGGAAAGACAGCATGTAAAACAGATAAAAGCAGAGCTGCTCCAGAAGAAACAGAGGTGGGGAGCCCCAATCCCACCCTTCCAGAGAGAAGCTACTTTGAATAGTTTGAAAGGCGATGGACTCAGATGTGACGTCCACTATTAAGGCAGGTCATTGGGAAGGGAGACAAAGCCACTTACCCAAGCTGAGCACAGGACAGAGGATCCCGAGGTCAGAGAGTGATGTTGGAACCCAAGTGTGGCAGCAAACGGGGATAGATGTACGTAGAAGATGTATATTATAAAAATGATTGGTCTTTGGGGAAGACACTAAATCTTCATAATAGAAAAATGACCATTCTACACAAAGTCGAATGTGGTAAAACTAAAGCTAATGAAAATAAACAAATATTCTTTTTAACACCTTTCCCTGTCAGACTTTGTTGAGCATAATACAGCAACATTTCTGAATTTAGGTCAACTCCTTAGGAAAGTTTTGGAATGTGACCTGTGACTTTCACACTGAGAGATGGTAAATTACTTTCTCTTTTAAGAATAATGTGTCAATATTTAAAAATTACTTTTCATGTTCTTAGAAGAGTGAAATATTAAGCCACTCTGTTAACACACATGTCATCAAAAATCATACTTGGCTCTTTCTCTGCTGTGTTAGAAAAGCACCAAGATCAAGTTATAAGATTCAAGATGCCATTCCTTCTGTTTTCCAAGTAGGATGGTTTCTTGCAAGCTTCATTCAAACGAAGATTTATATCTTTTAGACACAATATTTAATACTCCATCAAATATGAACATTTAATGTCATTTAACGTTAGCCCACTTTTGCATTGATTCCGCATTTATTACTCAACAAGGATTGTGTATCTCTTCATTATTGGGTAATAAGCAGCAGCATAGTGGAGAAAATAATGGGCTGTGTTCTGGGTCTGAGTCATTCTGCCCTTGCCACTCGCCAGTTGGGCTCTCCAGGCGAATTGAGAGATCTTGGGTCAGCCTAACAATTTGTTTCCTCATCTATAAATTGCAGAGCTGTTGAGAGTTAGATGAGATGCTGTGTGTAAAACATTTGTACCCAGCACACAGAAAGTGGCACGTCCCACCCCAAAGACATTTGCTTTCCTTCCTTTGCATAAATATTTATGCTCCCATGTCTTCATTCAATAATATTGATGAACCACTTATTCTACTAAAATAGTAGATGCAAATTGCCTTTTAAAAGGTCAGTTTTGGGGTGGGATAGTGAATAGGAAGGGAAATAGTTTGCTCAGAAAGGTGTGAATTTTGAAACTGAGGATAATCATTAGTTAGATCCATTACACTTGTAACCTACCTTCACTAATCAAGCTTGCTTTAGTGCTTGCTACAAAAACTTATATGTCCTCCAAACAGCATGTAGCATAAACAATAAGATGTTTTCCAGGAACTTGGAGTCAGCTGTGTCTAGTTGGAGCTGAGCTGGTTGAGACTGGTCAGGACCACCCACCCTCCAACTGGGCATGCGCGAGTGTCCGCTCAGTGACCTTTTGACGTCAGAGGGCCGAAAACTCCACCCTCAGATCGTGCTAAGAGCCTCCATTTTTGAACGTGGAGAGAACAGGTGCCTCACCTTTTTCTTATTTCCAATCACCTTTCCCCACCCTCCCCATGCCTCAGACCGCCCTGCTTCAATCTCATAAATACCCTGAGCCTCTGGCCTCTGCTGAGGCAGCTCTGAGGCCTGTTCTGTGGTCTCCTCGCTAGGCTGCCTCACGGAGAAATCCTCTTCCACAAACTTTGGGGTCTGGGCATTTTGGCTGCTTGGGTTTTGGGCAAGGGAATTTGGTTCAACAGCAAAAGCAGAGCAGTGACAAGGGGTAGACTCCCCGTTGTACTGAGTTTTATCCTCCCGACAGACTTTACTTTCATCCCAGAAACAAGCGTAGCCTCCAGAAGAAAGCCAGCCTCTCTGTAACTGTCCTGGTGCTAGAACCTCCCTCTAAGCCTCTCTGTTCCTCATTCTAAACCTCGCTCTCAACCACACCACCCAGTCAGGTGACGGAGCTTTGCTGTTGGGTGTTGATAGCAGGCTGTGGGGAAGGAGGGCCAGTGGGGAAGTCTGGGGAAAGGGGGGTTGCTGTAGTGGATTGAAAAGCGTCCCCCAAGTTCATATCCACCTGGAACCTCAGAATGTGAGAGGAACTAAGGTCTTTGCAGATGTTAGTAGTTGAGGTCAAAAGATAAGGGAAGATTATTCCCTAGAGCCCCAAGATGGGGTGTGGCCCTGGGGACACCCTGATTTCAGACTTTTGGCCTCCAGAACTGAGAATGTGTTGTTTTAAGTTAACCAGTTTGTAGTAATTTCCGAAGTCCTAGGAAAAAGCCTTAGTTGCCAAAAGTGTGTACAGGGAATTATCAGGAAGAATTCTTGTCTTTCCACTTCTGCCTCAATTTTCTTCCAAAGCATCTTGGGACTGGGGGGAGGGGGTGCCTTGGGGATGAGATGGGGATGGTGATTAGGGTTGTACGGGGGAAAGCAAACATAAAAAACAGGTGTTTGGCTTTATTTTCATTTAAGCAGGGCAGTAATCTTTAAAGTCAGGCTTTATTGACTTTTCTAAGTTCCTTTCTTCTTAGAACAGAGTCTTACCTGCACAATCAGAAATTGGGAGTGTGTGAGGGTGTGGACGAGGGGACCCGGCCCTCAGATGCTGGGACACAAGGGCTGACAGAGTCGGGGCTCATGGGGGCACGTCATCCCAACTCGAGTTCTCCTAACCTCGGGGTTGGGTTAGAACAAACTGAGGGAAACCGTGGGGATGGGAGCTGTTTCCCTGCTTCCCTTCTGGGACACGGGGCCTAGCCAGTGCCCACCCACCTACCAGAGGCTGCTTAGTGAGAGAGAACTGTTCTCCACTCATCCCCCAAACTACTACATGACTGGGAACTTATGAGGAAGACATGATCAGTGCCAGAGAAAAAGCATAAAGGGAATGCATTTGCTCACGCATACAAGAAGCCCTATGTGTGAATCTTCACCATAAGTACAAATACCAGCTCAGTATAATTTTGCCTTCTAGCTCCAAATCACTGTATTGAGTCCTAGATATTTTCTTTCTTGTTTTTAAAGTCTTTCCCCCAATAACTTCAGCTTTCCAGAAGCTTCTTTGTGAATCATTCTTTTTCTATCTACAAGGGGAAAGTTGATTTCTGACGGCTCCACCAAAGGAGGTTCCTGAATTTCTAATCTGCACCTGGCCCTCCCCGTGCCCACCTTGCCTCTGACTGCCTTCATCTTTAAAGTACAGGCGTGTAAACTTAACCCTGTGGTTGCATGTTGTAAATTCACAACCCTGTTCCCCCCACCTCCAGTGCCTGGTGCCCATGGTACAACCATGCTGATGTCTTCTTTGGGGTTTGTATTGGGAACCTCATTTGCTCGTAGATAAAAACAAGAGACACTTCTTCTCAAAAGAGAACAGGTGGCTTCCATTTCAATCTAAAGATTGAGGCCAACACAGCAGCAAGTCATTAGTGGTGAAGAAGAGTTAGTTTAGTGGCAAGTACATATTAACCAAAGCACAGGACCTTAGGGGAGGTTAGCGGGTAGATCAATGTCTCGATAGAATTAGACGAGAACCAGACTCTGAAGGGATGGACAAACCCTTCCTGCCTCTGTCAGCAAAGGGACACGGGACCAAGAACAGACTGGTTGGATGTCCACTCCTTTGACCTATTTTTGAGCACCTACTATGTGCCTTGCACCACGATGAGTAAGACTAACCCTGTCCTCCCCTCATGGATCTCACTGTTCAGGGAACTTTGCTTCTGCTGCTGAAGAAGCTGTCTCTGAATCTAATCAGGTAACTGTTACTGCCGGCTGGGTAACTGTGCCCTCCTGGAACTGTACTCTCTTGAGCTGCTTAAGACTGGTTAGGGCCACTGACCCTCCAGCTGGGCGTGTGTGAATGTCCTCTTGGTGACCTTTTGACATCAGAGAGCGGAGAACTCTACCCTCTGATCGTGCTGGTGATACCATTTTCTCAACACTCTTTCTGTGAAGAAGCCTAGTTGCACCTGCACAGAATGATGACTACCTCACCTTTTTCTTGACTCAGATCACCTTTCCCCACTCTCCCTCAGTTTTATCCCATAAGAACCCCTTGCCTTCCAGGAGGCAGATTTGAGATTAGTTCTCCCGTCTCCTTGCTTGGCTGCCTTGCGAATAAACCCTTTCTCTGCTGCGGACCTTGGTGTTTCAGGGTTGACTTGCTGTGCTTTGAGCAACGAACCCTGGTTTGGTAATAGTTTCTTGCAATATATGCAAACTCATCCAAAAGTATTTTTGAATACGTGATTAGTTTTAAAAATTACTTGCAAATGTTCACTTAGCCATGATGGAATGATAAGGCCTGGAGGTACTGTCCCATCTTAAACAACCAGAATACCAGACAAAATACAAGAAACAATAGTTTTTAGATATTGGACAAGGAGCACAGGACGGTGATCCCTGAGGGAAGGGAGACAAACAAGATAAGCCCTCGGTTCCTGGCGGTCAGGCCACAGCAGAGGGAGGTTCTGGAATACTAAGTGTCATCTTGACAGTGTGGTTACCAAGAATGTTCTTGTTTTTAGGCAATACACGCCTAAGTATTTACTTAGGGGCTAAAGGGTTACTTCCGAACAGCTCAGGAAAAAATGTCATACATATATGTATATAGATATACATACAAACATATATACATTTGAGACAAAATGATACAATATGGGAAAATGTTAGTATTTAGAGAATCAGGGTGACGGGAATATGGGAATTCTTTGTATTAGTTTTGCAACTTTTCTCTTGAGTTTGGAAACATCTCAATTTTAAAATTTAAAAAAGCACCTATGTATGAATTACTCATGACATCAAAAACCACATGAGATGGACTTCCCTGGTGGCGCAGTGGTTAAGAATCCGCCTGCCAATGCAGGGGACACGGGTTCGAGCCCTGGTCTGGGAAGATCCCACATGCCGCGGAGCAACTAAGCCAGTGTGCCACAGCTACTGAGTCTGCGCTCTAGAGCCCGCGAGCCACAACTACTGAGCCCGTGCGCCACAACTACTGAAGCCCACGCGCCTCGAGCCTGTGCTCCACAACAAGAGAAGCCACCGCAATGAGAAGCCCGTGCACCGCAACGAAGAGTAGTCCCCGCTCGCCGCAGCTAGAGAAAGCCCGCGCGCAGCAGCGAAGACCCAACGCAACCAAAAATAAATAAATAAAATAAATAAATTTATTAAAAAAAAAAAAAACAACACATGAGAGAACTTCCCTGGTGGTGCAGTGGTTAAGAATCTGCCTGCCAATGCAGGGGACACAGGTTCAAGCCCTGGTCCGGGAAGATTCCACATGCTGCACAGCAACTAAGCCCATGTGCCACAACTACTGAGACTGTGCTCTAGAGCCCGTGAACCACAACTACTGAACCCGTATGCCACAACTACTGAAGCCCGAGCACTTAGAGCCTGTGCTCTGCAACAAGAGAAGCCACCGCAATGAGAAGCCCGTGCGCGCACCACAACAAAGAGTAGCCCCTGCTCGCCGCAGCTAGAGAAAGCCCGTGTGCAGCAACGAAGACCCAATGCAGCCAAAACTGAATAAATAAATATACAAAAAAAACCCCTACATGCGACACTTTGCATTTTTAAACTTGATTGCATTTATGAAAAATTGTGTTCAAAAACAAATTTATTGATGCTCAGAATTTTAAACTATATATTTTAAAACTATAGTTGTTCTCTGTATAAAAACTGGAAAATACAGGTAAGCAAAGACAATCCCACCAATTAGAAACACTGCTAATCAAATTGTTTTTGTGTGTAAAGTACTTTATGTAACATTAACGGCTGGGGACGTTCAATTTCCATACTTTTTGAAAAGTGAATTTGGAGTGAACAAAATTCAATTGCAACTTACTTTAGAAGCCAATATGCATTGCCAATACTATGAAAAGTGCATTGTAGGAAGTACCTTAATAACAAATACTGCGCCCTGTGTAGGGGCTGGTATGATTTTGAGAATGCCAGATTTGGAGAATGATGATCCTTTTCAAAAAGCTGGCACTTTACAGGAATTTGAGTATTGCCAACCCTGTAAAGTATTATAAGCCCTATGATATCATCATCCCTATTTTACAGATAAAGAAATAGAAAAAGCATACACAAGATAAATAACACACTTTGTCACACCACTTGGAGTGGACTTAGACTTTAGTAAAGCCAAACTTTGTGTCTGCTGAAATATTTTTAATGCTGTCAAACAGAAAAAAAATTACGTTTATACAAACATTATGTTCTGGGTATATTTTTCTTTACTAACAGTTTATCAATATGAGAAATATGTAATTCAAGGGCAAGTATTGAAAACTTATTTTGGTTGGGCCTGGATAAAATTCACAATGTTAAGCTAGAAAGGTTGAAATACATGAAAGTAATGTGTAAATCCTGAGTTTTTGGCAACAGTTGGTAGTTGAAAGCAACAGCATACAAATACCAGGGGAACATTTAAACAACAGAAAACAAAATTTATTGGCCCTTAAAAAATAAAAAAATCAGATCTCATCCTGACACTGAACTTGTGCAGATCTATGTGTCAATATATCAATTATCTGAGCTATGGATACATAATTGAATTTCTTGAGTTTGACGAGTTGAAAAAAATTGTGATTACTGAGACCACTTCATTGTTGCTTCATGTGCAAGTTAGATTTGGAGATCAAGGAAAAACAAAAGTTCTAAATGCCCCTTTTCAGTATTTAAAGACTTTCTTTCCTAAGGCTATACCTCTATTTACCTGTTCACCTCTGGATGAACAACACTTTAATGTTTTACATTCAAATGATCCCATGTATTTAGGTTTGATTTTTCTTTTATTAGAAAACATGTAACTTATAATTTTTATAATTTTTAAAGTTACTTTCCAGAAAATACCTTCTCCAGAATCAAGTATTAGTTTTGGATTTAGTGAGCCTTTACTATCCTAATCTCTTCCTCACATTGTCATTGGTATGGATAGGTTACCTTTCCTAAATTCCACTGATGTACATAAAAAAATCCTATGCTAATATTACAAAGCAATTGGTGTGAGAGATTCAAGTAAAATAAAAGCATGGCTGATGGAAAAGATGAAAAAAATGCACCATTCTTATTTTTTAAATGTTTTAAAATTATAAATACATGCTTGGTTTAAAAATTCAAATATACAGAAAAATATAAAGTGAAAGGCAAAAAGTCCCTTTACCCTACCTACCTTCTAGCCCCATTCTCTACAGCTGTGCAGTTGAATATGGAAGCCCCTAGCTATATGTAACTATTTAAATTAAAACCAAAATTAAAAAAAAAGTTCCTCACACCAGCTATATTGCACCTCCTCAGTGACCACATGGGACTAGAAGGTATCACATTGCAGAGTGAAGATATACAAGATTTCCATCATCACAGAAAATCTATTGGTTACTGCTCTACAGAAACCATAATTAAGCACTAGCATATAAAAGGCTCATTATTATGAGTTATGAGTTCTTTATATATTCCAGATACAAACCCCTTATCAGATGTGATTTTCAAAATTTTTCTCTCATTCTGTGGGTTGTCTTTTTACTTTCTTGATGGTGTCCTTTAAAGCACAAAAGTTCATTTTGATTAAGTCCAATTTATTTTTTTCCCCTTATTTGTACTTCTGGTGCTGTATCTAAGAAGCTGTTGGTTAGCCCAAGGTCACAAAGATTTACTTCTCTGTTTTCCTGTAAGAGTTTTATAGTTTTAGCTCTTATTTAGGTGTATGATCCATTTTGAGTTAAAATTTGTGTATGGTATAAAGAAGGGATAGCCTTCCTTATACCATAAGTGGCTATCCAGGGATAGCCACCGGATAGCATGTGGCTATCCAGTTGTCCTTGGATCATTTGTTGAAAAGACTACTCTTCCTCATTGAATGGTATTGGCACCCTTACCAAACATCAATTGATCATAAAATGTATGGGTTTATTTCTGGACTGTTATATTTTATATTCCTTTGTAATGTCGATCCTGTTTTGATTACTATAGCTTTGTAATAAGTTTTAAAATTGGTTAAGTGTGAATCTCCCCACTTTGTTCTCTTTCAAGATTGTTTTGGGTATGTGGGTTTCTTGCATTTCCATGTGAATTTTATCAGCTTATCAATTTCTGCAAAAAAGCCAGCTGGAATTTTGATGGGAATTGCATTGAATTTGTAGACCAATTTGGGGAGCATTGCCATCTAAACAGTGTTAAGTCTTCCAATCCATCAACAAAGATGTCTTTCCATTTATTTACATCTTCTTTAATTTCTTTCAACAATGTTCTGTAGTTTTGTTTTATTCATCTAATGCTATTATAAACAGGAGTAAAAAAATCTCAATTTTAGAATGTCCATTGCTAGTACAGAAATAAAACTGATTTTTGTATGGTGATCTTTGTATCTATCCTGCAACCTGTTGAACTCATTAGTTTTGAAATGAATTCCTTACAATTTTCTATATACAACAAGATCATGTCATCTCTGAATACATATAGTCTTACTTCTTTTCCAATATTGTTGCCCTTTCTTTTTCTTGCCTAATTGCCCTGGCTAGTGCCTCAGGTACAGTATTGAATAGAAGTGGTGAGAATGAAAATCCTTGTCTTTTTTCTGATCTTAGAGGGAAAGCAGTCAGTATTCAGTCTGTCGCCATTAAGTATGATGTTTAAGTAGGTGTGGTTTTTTGGTAGATGCCCTTTATCATCCCGAGGACATTCCCCTTTTATTTCTAGTTTCTTGAGTATTTTTATCATGAAAGGGTGCTGAATTTTATCAAATGCTTTTTCTGTATACATTAAGACAAGACAATGTGGTAACTCTGATCTTTAGGAACATGACCCTCATTCATGATTCTGTGTTTGTAAATTTGCCAATTTACTTATTTAAAATTTATTTATAACCCTAAAGTCAATACTTGCAGCACTTTTATGACCATTCATGGACATGTGCAGACTGGTGAAAAAAACTGAGTTCCTTGAGGTGCATGTTCTCAGCTGAGGTCAAACAAGGCAATGCTTTGCCTTCTTGTTTCAGCTCTCCTGCAGAGATGACCAGAGGATGGAGAAGGCATGGGGAAAGGCAGTATAGTGCAAGAAGCTCTGGCTCTGGGGCCAGTTGGATGGGTCTGAATCCCAAGTCTGGCCCATTAGTTGGGTGGCCTCAGGCAAGTCACTTAATACTTCTGAACCTCATTTTGTCTCTTATAAAATAAATAGACTCTACCAGGATAAATTGTTTTTAGGATTTAAGGTTACAGTCTATTTGAGATATGTATATGTGTAAAACACACACATTTCCCCTAGGAGCAATGGCTCTGTATTCGCTAATTCAGTATTCATAGTGACATTATAGAATATAACTATTGTGAATAATGAGATAATTTACACATTATGTTTAATTTTGGATGTTAAACCAACCTTGCATTCCTGGGATAAATTTCACTTGGTCATGGTGTATGACCCTTTTTATATTTTGCTAGTATTTTGTTGATGATTTTTTGTGTCTATAGTCATAATCGATGTTGCTCTGTAGTTTTCTTGCAATGTCTTTGGTTTTGTATTAGGGTAATACTGGCCTCAAAAGATTGAGTTGGGAAGTGTTCTCCTATTTTTGGAAAAAGTTTGCAAAGGATTGGTGCTACTTCTTTAAAAAATGTCTGGTAGAATACAGCAGTGAAGACATCTGGGCCTGGGATTTTCTTTGTGGGATGTTTTAAAATTACTAATTCAACCTTTTTATTGCCAGCTGCTTTTTAACCTTGCTTTTAGGTAGAACCAAAGGTGACTGTCTCCTAAGGCCAGTAAAATGAGAAAATACACCTTATTAAGGAAGACATGTCCAATATTTGTAAGATTCAGGTAAACAGCTACCAAGGTCATCCAGTAGCAAAATTATCCTGCTGTCTAGGGCTTTAACATAGACAAACATCTTGTCACTTCTCACGTACTTTCATGACCTTAAGAAATTTCAGCCTGTTGTACATAAGAGTTATATACAAACCTCTTAACTGGCATTTGCAGCAAAGTCCTATAATCACAAACTAAAGTTCATACATTTCTAGATTATATACAGATATCCATATTTATATATCCTTAAATCTATCTACAAAAATACTACTTGTCTCAGAACCTGTCAGGAAGGCGGCAGTGTGTAGTGGAATAAACACTGGAATAGAAGCCTGGAGGTCTCAGCTCTAACTTAAACAAGATGCCTCAATCTGTTTCTCCCACTGATAAAATTAAGTTAAGCCTGATGATCACCAAGGTACATTTTCTGGCTCTAAAAATACAATGACTTATTCTACAGTAATGCCATTCCCACTGTTCTTACTTCAGAGTGGTCAAAATGAAAACATTTTTGTTATATACACATAAACATATACACATCCGTACTTCATACTTACAGAACAAATCAACCAATTCACAGAATCTTAAAAGAGGAAGTCCGTAGTTAAATAATATAATTCCAACATCTCAAAGTCCTGAGTTTGCCGTGAAACAGCTGTTACTAATTTTTTCTTTCCACATGTATATATATTTCCTTTTCCCCAATACCTCACTTTATGTTAAGTACTGTTGGATGAGACATCTATTAATTATGATAACTTTCAAAAACAAAAAGGTCACTTTTCAGAAATTCTGAGCCCATCAGAAAAACTGAATGGTATTTCATCAGTTGTCTCTACTGGCACATTGCTTCTGCCAAACTGACATGAATAATGGTGGGTATGATGACTTGAAATAAATGCATCTGCAGTCCGGCTGCAACGACAACTATCCGACGGCATCACATTACTTGAGTTACTAAGATGTGAATGGTAAACACCACAGAATGAGTCTTGAGATGAACGATAATGGCCAGCTCCCACGGACACGGCTGTTGAGCTTTGGTAAGGGCTGTTACACATAACACAAGTTTGGAAGCAAGTCTTCCGTCCGGAGCCTCGGTGAATGTCTAGTTTAGCAATGAGAGGTTTTCCGACATTCACTTCCTGCTTTTCCTCTACGGTATCTTCCAATCCTGAGTACTGATATGATAAACACACTGTGAAGACTAGATGTTCCTGAAAAGGAAAAGAAAAGGTCTGTCATCTTCATCAACCCTGAAAGTATATCAATCTTAGACTATCATTCACACACACACATACAGACAAAACCAAACAACAACAACAAAAACCCAGTCTCACTCCTGTTTCCCAGGTTCCAGACCCTCAAGGTATCCTTCACACCTTCCCTATACTAAGAAAGGCCGGCTAGAATTAGCTTCCTTTTCCCTCATTCAATATTTTGAATTAGTATAGTCAAAATCATAGAGATCTGGTATTGTATTCCTGATGAACAGGGAAAAGGTATTTTCCAAGCAGTGGGGCTTGGGAAACTATCTTTCCCTATTACTGGAGATGGGGAATGATCTTTTAATGAAACAATAACTGGCTTTACATCTAGGTCAAAATTTTGTTTAGCTGTTTTAAAAATACTATGGAATAATCACAATCATAGGTGGAGAAGTATAATTGAATCAGATAACGGACAGAAGTTCAAAGATACAAGGAGGGTGTAAGTAGATTAGCCATGAACGGGGCGACAGCAGGTTTATGACTGTCCTCGCATGACTGTCAATAGGGCTCACTTCATTCCCCAAGTTTTGGCTATAAATAAAAACTCAGTTTGGCAAGAATTTGGTTCTATTAGAAAGCTCAATCCTATAGACCAGGTACCATGTAGTTTCTGATTTAAGGTCAACGAGAAATGAAAAAAGATCAAAATAAATTCCAATTCTAATTTGTTACATTTTGTAGAAAGTCAGAAATAGGAAATGCTTAGCATTTTCAGTTAAGATATTTACAAGTAGACTATGCTTTTTGTCTCTAACTTTTTAACACCATGGAGGGTAATTACTTGCATTCTCACACACAAATCCTCAGGCCATTATCAGGGACAGAATACAACATGCAAAAGGTCACTGAGACTTGCTGCACAGCCGGCCGTTCGCTCTACTTCAACTTAATACGCAAAGCAGCAGCACATCTATGGACCAATTCAAGGTTCACAGGCAAAAATGCATTTTCACTTTCATAAAGTTTTCCCTTAGTAGTTATAGACAGGAAAAGTAATAACCTTTAATTTTTGCAGTGAGCTGAGTCTAGTATAGAGGCAATGCTTGGGAAGATCCTTTGATACTAAATAGCTGCCAGTTTCTTCGGGCGTCCCTTTATTTGCATCTTTTGGATCAATATCTAGGTCCTGTGAAAATCAGCAAACGTTATTAATGAAATCAATGGAAGTCACAACATCATTTGACCATAAAACATCTTAACAGGTACTGCTCTCTGATGAACTGTGGTCAGAGTAGGTAATCCCTTACCCAGGGCTAGAGATACAATGAAAATAACATTCTAGAGTAAATTCTAAATTCCTCACCCATACACTTAAGGAGTTAGCTCTGAAAGGACAGTTACTTTCAAACTATTCCTACAAACACTTCTAAGTGTCCTCAAGTTTCCTTTTAAGTTTGAGCCCCATTAGTGTTTGATTCCTGGATTCTCTCCTTCCTTATTCATCACTTTTGGGAAGGTGCAGGGGGATTTATGTGATTTGTATGTTTAACAGGAATAAGTAGACATGCCAAAGGCAGCTTTTCCCTTTTTTCTTTTAGAGGCAACGGCTGTCGAGAGCAGGAGATCTACTCTGTGACTCTATAGAGAGCAGCCCTCAGGCTCCGCCTGCCCAGTGCCCGGGGGCCAATCCTGGTCCAGAGCTCCCGGGACTGGTGCACAGACCTGTCTAATTCTGGGGGTCACACTGAGCAAATGTCCTCCATGAAGGCTTTATCAGAAGCAAAGGAGATGTTTTGGATTGTTTGCCTTACTGCGTGCTTACGTCTCAATTTACTACAACTATGTAGGAAAGAGGGATATTGTTCAGTGGCTTCCTTAGGCCAATACGAAATAAATGTTTTGGAAAGAACTAGGTTTCTATTCTTCCAATATACTACTATAGCTTGACAAATACGACTTACACTGTTGTAGTAACTTTTTTGGAAACGTTTTTAAAAGGAAGTTATTCTGGACATACGTATAGCACATTTTATTCCTTCATATTTGATATCCTATTTAGGGTAAGGGAAATTAAAGCCTTCTTTCCTGGGTGAACTTCAGACATTTCCAAACTTAACATATTTAAGGTATTTTGGCAATCAGTTTTTAAATATTATGACAATCATTACTGAAATGCAGATATTTTTATAAGTGTAATAAATATGTATACATTTCCTTTACATTTATCAACTTTTAAGTTTTCAAAAACTTAGTTGTTAGTAAGTGAGGATATATCATTATATTTTAAATAGAAGAAAAAGACTTACAAGTGGAAAATCGGTAACATAGGCATCGCACATTAATATATCAGGTGGTTTGTGGACTATACTGGTATAGATTATCATGACGTTGGAAAACTCAGCTGCAAATCCTAATTGAATCTGAACACCACATTGAAATTTAAGACACATACTTTCTGGAAGTTCTGAAAAAACAATTTATAAATATTTAAAGAATGCTTCGTAAGTTTTCTGATGTTAAGTGGCAAACAAATATTCTTTGAGGCAAAATACAATTAGAGCTATTTCTGCTGCTTAAAAATGTTATATAACTAACATTGTTTAAAGACACGCGCACACACACACTTAAAAAAAAAAAGAGTGCAATATTCTACTGGTCAAGCAAGTATCTTTTGTTTTCTATTTTCTTACAGCTCTTGTCCCTCTGCATACATAATTTTTATAGTGGTAATCAAAAGTATACATACAACTGTAGATATATTTTCACTGTTTCCTTATTCTTCCTGAAAATAGTTTAAAATAAACTACTCAGTGACATTATGCTTCACCTTTAACAATTCTGCTTTTCTTTTTTATGAATTTACTTATTTATTTTTGGCTGCGATGGGTCTTCGTTGCTGCGCACGGGCTTTCTCTAGTTGCGGCGAGTGGGGCTACTCTTCATTGCGGTGCGCGGGCTTCTAATTGCGGTGGCTTCTCTTGTTGCGGAGGAGCACAGGCTCTAGGCGTGTGGGCCTCAGTAGTTGTGGCGCACGGGCTTAGCTGCTCCGTAGCATGTGGGATCTTCCCGGACCAGGGCTCGAATCTGTGTCCCCTGCATTGGCAGGCGGATTCTTAACCACTGCGCCACCAAGGAAGTCCCTATCTGACCTTTTAATTTCATTTTATGGAAGGTTTTGTTTACGGTTGCTCTTAACTGTGATTTTTGTTGTTGTTTTAGAGCTTTTTTAAAGAAAAAGAATTTTAACTACTTATCCAATTATCTGGAATGCCAAGACAATATATTTATGGCATTTTGCATTTTAATGTGCTTCAATGTGTTAATTTACCAAAAATATATCTTAGAGAACAAACTGTTACGAAAAGAAAGACATTATATAGGAGTTCAACAAATACAATTAATTTTCAGTTATCACTTAATAATGTATCCACAGCATAGATATTTGGGATTCATAGAAGATTCAACCAACCATTATTTCAGCCAATAATTTAAACTTATTTTTTCACTAAATCACATAGAATTACCAGAGGTGATTAAGTTGCAGATGATTTCTGCCTCACCTTCTTTCTCTTGCTCACCAACCCATGGATTCAAATGTCAAGGAGACAATGTTCAGTTATGCTCAGTAATATTTATAAGCATTCAGTATTTGCTGACCATCATGTTTGTGTCTTTACATGTGATTTCATTCAATATCAACCACCCTATCAAGTAAGCACTACTTCTTGTCCCCATTTTACAGATAACATGTTTATCAAGTAGGGGCCTGTCTGATTTTTGAAATGGCACACTTTAACATCTCACAATATAGGAGAATCTAAGGGATTGTATATTAGACAAATTGAAAATAGTTTTAAAGACAGAATTTAAGAATGATCATTTTAATTTTACCAAAGGTGAAAATAATGGGTTAATTTAATATTTCCAACATCAAATAAATCAATGTAATATCTATAACTGAAACCTTTGCTTAGTCTTGGGTTTACTCACTAGGCTAAAATATTTTCCCTGCAAAATTCGGAGGAAAGCTGTATATTCAGAAGGTAAAACACTTTATGATTTTATAGAAACATATTATAGAAATAGCTCATAGAAAATAGACTTTACTGTACCATGTGCCTTGGCCCATTGGAGATTCCGCACCAGAGATTCTGCAGAATGTGCTGTTCCCTGTATTGGGTCAGTAAGTGCTCTCTTTTCAGATAAGCTACTTCGAATCTCTAGAGCCTGTTTGCCTTTGGTAAGGTGACATTTACCCATATCTAAAAGATAAGAAGTGAATATTAGTTTTAAGACCACATTCTTTCATTTAGACCAAGAACTCTCCTACAAATCACGCTATATCCTCAATATGACTTATTCACTCAACAGATATTTACCAAGCACCTACTATGTGCCAGGCATGGTTCCAGGTGCTAGGGATATAGCAGTGAGCAAACAGGTAAAAATACTGGACCAGGGGGCTTCCCTGGTGGCACAGTGGTTAGGAATCCGCCTGCCAATGCAGGGGACACGGGTTCGAGCCCTGGTCCGGGAAGATCCCACATGCTGCGGAGCAACTAAGCCCGTGCGCCACAACTACTGAGTCTGCGTGCTGCAACTACTGAAGCCCGCATGCCTAGAGCTCGTGCTCCACAACAAGAGAAGCCACCGCGATGAGAAGCCCGCGCACCGCAACAAAGAGTAGCCCCTGCTCGCCGCAACTAGAGAAAGCCTGCGTGCAGCAACGAAGACCCAACACAGCCAAAAATAAAAATAAATAAAATAAATAAATTAAAAAAAAAATACTGGACCAGCTCACTTCTAAAGGCCTTTTTCTAGCTTTTATCTTCTATAATTCTATTAATGAGTCCCCAATATTTTAAGCCTTGACATTTACAAAGAGCTGAAAGTATATTTCTTTACTGTATGGGCAGTCATAATTTTATGTCTATACTCTGTTGAGAAATACATTCTCAACATGATAAACAAATACATTCTCATAATAAACAAATGATGACACAGCTATGAGCAAGTTAAAATATCATGCTGTCTTTTCCTAAGATTTATTTTTAAAAAAGGAAATAATGTGTTAAAACTACCAATATGTTAAAGCACCATCACGGTCCTCCCCCAACTCAAAGTAACCAAAGTACTCTGTATATATTCTTATGCATATTTTAATTTTCACTCATGTAGATATTGGTAAATAGTATGTGCCCACGTTTTAGATTTTGTACTTAACAAAAATGTTATACACATATTTTTATAATACTATTTTCATTCAACATGATTTAGAGACTTATGAATATTAACAAATCTCAATTTAAATTTATAAAACCAGATATTCTTTTGTAAGAATACATTACAATAAATTTATCCCATTTCTGTATATATTAATAAAAATAAATTAATATCTGTCTTGGGAAAGTAGTTACTTACCTGGGAAAAACAGACATAAAACTCTAAGACTTTATCCCTTTTGCTCACAAAGAGATTCCAAATGTTTGTCTTTCACCAATAGTAAGGTCAGAGGGAGAAAGACAGAGTGTGATTTTATATATATGATTATTATATAAACACACACACACACACAGAGAATGGGAGGGAGGAATATATCAAACAACTGAGAACTAAGTTATATCAACATATTGTGGGTTGGTGGGGAGCCTAAGGGTCGTGAGCATATATAAAATTATATTGTAGGAGAGAAGATATAGAAATCAATTTTTTAAAAGATGAAAAAGGAAGAATGAGCCAAATAAAAAATTAAATGGTTAAAACAGATACGAAAAGCCTACGGTAAATGTAGTTGAACTAAATTTTCTAGTTGAAGGAAAAAGATTATCACGTTGGATTTAAATTCATTGATTCTAAATGTGAAAATATTAGAAGCATTCCCTTTAAAATCAGAAATGAGGCAAGAATGTCTACCACTACTACTTTTATTCAAGAATGTCTCAGAGGTCCTAGCTAGTGAGACATCAAGAACATATCAGAATTCCTCTAAATCAGTAAGAAAAGCAAAAACACCACAATAGAAAAATGGACCAAGGACACGAGCAGATTTTCACATAAGAGGACATACATATTGCCATTAAAAACATGTTCAATATCACTAACAATCAGGGAAACCCAAATCAAAGCCACAATGAGATAGTATTTAACACATCTGATTGGCAAAAATAAAAGTCTGACATATGAAGTGATGAAGAGAGTGCGGATTTACGCTACCTCTTGTACATTATGGGGAAGAGGGTAAGTGTAGATTGGTGCAACCACTTTGCAAAACAGTTTGGCATTATTTCTTAAAATTGAATACTGACATACCCCACGATCCAGTAATTCCAAATACTAGATTTATACCCCAAAGAAACTCTTGCATACATACTCCAGGAGACATATAAGAGATTGTTACAACGGTACTGTTCACGATAGCAAAAACTGGGATGTAACTCAAATGCTCAACAGGAGAGCAGCTGAAAAAACTAGTATGTTTGCACAGTAGACTATTATAATAGTCAAAATGAATGAACCACAATCATGCAACAATATGGATTACTCTTAGCAATATAACATTAATTGAAAAACTTCAAGTCCCAAATACACAGCATAATATCTTTTGATAAAGTTAAAAACAACTAAAATTAAAATATACATACTTCTTGCAGACATAATATAAACTCAATTAAAACTATGTAAGAAGCAAATCAAGGGAATGATAAACAAGATTTAGAATGATGGTTACCATGTAAGGGGGGGCAAGGAAAGAGAGAGAGGGAACATATAGTTGGATGTAGATTACTGTCAAGGTCTGAGATCCATGTTGAACAACTAATTTCACAATAAAAACTGTCAGAAGTATGTTCTAAGGGACTTACATCATTAAAACTTAAATACTAATTAAATAATTTTTTCTAGCAGGTCTTGGAGTTTTATATAGTAAGATGGTTTTTGGGTCCCTTAAATGCCATACTGCCAAAACTAGATAGGAAAGAATTTATTTTGCAATTTCAAGCAACTTAACAATAATGCTGTCTGGAGTACAAAAATCAAAATCTGGGGTCACAGATTGACAACTAGAGCCTTGTAACAGCAATCAGCTTATTTCATATTTTATTTCACTGGTACACAATTGAAACTGGAAAGGTAGTTTTTCTGCCTTAGCTATTTGGTCTATGATCTTTGAATACTTACTTTTTTTCTGAATATTTTTAAGTTATCCAGAAGATCCAAAGTTCAAATATATAATAAAATAAAAATATAATCCAGAAGTTCAAATATAAACTCATAGCACATACTGGGATGCCATTCATTGCCATAACAACAAAGTATACATCATATGTGGGTGAACTGGTGCTTTTTACTAAGTTTTAAGATAGTTAATATATCTTAAAGACTAAAATTAGAATAAAACATTTTAGAGTCTCTGAAGCACCTTCACAGATCTCACTTTGAAAATAACTGACATACTCCAAAGGCTTTAATTTTTTTTTTTTTAAGCGCCAGAACTTTGTCTTCAAATGAGAACTTAAATAGAAGCCCACATAATATGTAAAACAGATAAAAGCAGAACTTCTTTGGTTGAAGAAGGAGGGCCAAAGCTCTGACTGTCTACATTAAAGGGGAAAGTAGTTAAGTGATCCAGCTAAGGGATCTACACCGACAAAAACATGAAAATAAACAAATGTGACTAACAGCAGGTCGTGAAACACTCAGATACCATACACTCAAGCTGCCATCTTTGGAACATCCATGAAACTCCATTTGGTAGTGAGCCAGTTTGCAAAAGAACTGCCTTCTTTTTGATATGACTTGTAAAATGGCATTTCAGAAAACACATGTCAATCTACGGCTGTCACATGTGCTTATTCAGCACCTGACACGAGCACAGCATTATGCCAGGCAGGGAAGGAAGCAACAGAAGGGAATGGAAGACATGGTGTTAGACCTCTAGGATCCTGTCCTTAAAGCAGAATTTTAAAACTACTAAGTTCATCAAGGAAAAAAAAAAAAAGAACCCAGCTTTTCCCCATAGGGTCTCAGCATTTCTGTAAAGTTTATCTGTCTGATCCTGAAAGAGGATGCTCATTAGACAATTTTTTTTTTTTTTTTTTTTTTTTTGCAAATAAGCAGACTGGGCAGCATCAGGCACTAAGCATAGAAACAAGGTAAAGAGCTCTGAGGATTAAACTTCATTTATTTCACAACCATGTCTGGGGTCAGACTTGTAGTTCAAATAATACTGCACAGATGCATGTAGCTGTGAACATTATATAAAAAACATTATATTGTGAACATTATATAAAAAAAATTGTCTTATAAGATAAATACTAATTCCAAATCTGCACAGTAACAATAGGAATAAAATAATGACCCAACAGAGAACCCTGAGTAGCTTTCTCTTTAGTTTTTATTTTACCTTCTGCAACTTCATCCAGTAACACAGTTATTTTCTTTTCTTCTAATAATCTATCTTTTAAAAATTTCATGAAGATTCCATTTGCCAACCCAGAATGCTGTATTTCAAAGGCTTCTGCTCCTTGACACCTGAAAAAAGACATTTTTAAAAAAGCAAACACTTGCCGCATGAGGCTTCTGCAAAAACTGATGAGCCTCATGCACTCCCCTGCCTCTCACATGGCATCCCAATTAAAGAGTTAATCTTTAAGCAAGAACTAAATGCTTTGGTGCTTAGTAAAAAGAAGATGCCAAGCTATGAAGTGCTGAAGTCAATTATTTAAAAATTTCTATCAAGAATATTGAGGCAAATTTATGCCTAGATGGCTATGGATATTTCTAGGCTTCTAGTCTACAATCAAAAAGAAGTCATCAAAGAATGAAGGAATCCTCAACATAAACATAAAAGTTTCTTACGTGGCATATCCAAACACAATATTGGCAGTGACTTTTAGTGCATCCAAGATTGGGATGGTATCATCGTAGTCATTTCTATTTAAAAGGTAGGAGAGGAAAAAAAAAAAAAAAAGGTAGGAGAGGAGGACAGATAT